>NC_041381.1:207552899-207636687 GCF_002162155.2 Triticum dicoccoides | reverse complement strand
TCGTCGCCGCCGCCGCCGAGGTTCGCCGTCGCCTCGATTCGCGTGTCGCCGGTTTTTTTTAAAAAAACCGAGCGGGTTTTTCTTCGGGTTTTTTTCGGTTCGGTTAAATAGCGAGCGTTCGCTCGTTCATTCGTTTTAACGAACATACTCGTCGGATCTGTTTAGTCAACGAACGTTCGTTCGTCAGCCTGTTCGTCGTTTTTCTTTTTCTCGGATTTAATCCACGATTTTTCTGATCGCGATTCCTAATCCGATTTTCGTTTTAGTATAACTTTTCGCTCGTTTATCGGAATCAGCGATTCAAGCGTCTGGAGTTTCGTCTCGAAACCCTCTTTTCGAATAATCAACTTAAACAAGTTTTTTGCTTCTGTAAAATTTGACTTAGATCCAGATTAGTAAAACGAAGCTGTTTTCTTTCGCCGTTTGACTTTCGTTGCTTTGTTTGATTTGGTTCTTTTTGCAAACCGGAGTTCTTAAGTTGAACATTCTGGTTGGATCTTTTATTCGACTTTTACTAGTGCATTAGATGAGTACTTATTGTATGTTTGTTTGTTTGTTTGTCTGCGATAGAATACCCGGAGTGCGCCGCCTGTTACTTCGAGTCTCTAGGTTTTGCGGATCATCAGCAAGGCAAGTAACACTTTGATCATACCTTTTCTACTACCCAGTTTTTATGCATTAGATCAATCCTCAAACACTAGCCTGATTAGGATATAATTAAATTGTGGGTTTTGGGAAGTAGATTGAGGTAGTACCTATTACCTGTTTTATTATCAAACCCTTGGGAGTTACTTCTACGTTTGCTTATTATGCCATGCTATGCTAGTAGACGTGGATTGGGTGAGTGTATCCATGACAGATGTGAGATTGTTAATCAATGGTTTATTTAAGGTGGCAACTTAAACACACATCTGGGTGGATTGAGGCACCTAGTTTCTATCAGGACTTTCCTGTATTTTCTTCGGACCGCCACCCAGGCTCAAAGGGATCATGAGATTATTCAAACTAGAAACTTACGTGTGCAGCCACAAGCCATTATGGGCTCTGGCATAGTTGATTAAGTCGTGCGAACTCTTACGGGTAGACTAGCAGATGTAGGGGAAAGTAGGTGTACCGGTCTACCCACATGTAAGGTGCTAGTGCTTCCGAAAGACTATGTCTCGGTCATTCGTTTCTCAAACACCATGTAGTGCAAGGAATCAAACGGAGGCGACCAAGTCTTGTGGGGAAAAGTGCGCAAACCTCTGCAGAGTGTATAAACTAATCATGATTAGCCGTGTCCCCGGTTATGGACATTTTGAGTATCTAGGACCTGGATATCATGTGAATCTCATCATGTTACTTTAATTTAATATTGTTGGGTTAAATGAGTACTTTTAATTGGGATTGAGAATGCTGTCAACCATTCTCAATGTTTAACAACCACCATGATAGTTAACTAAATTTATTCCTTTGCAGTAGGGAAAAATTGGCTTTATGCAAAACTGTAACCATAAAGCTTTTACACCAGCCAAATTGCATGTGGTGTAGCTTATTCCATTGTTATTCTCTATGTGTTACCTTGCCAGCATATTCCATGTGCTGACCCGTTTTCGGGCTGCAACGTTTCATGTTGCAGACTTTTCAGACGATGAGTAAGGTGCTTTTAGGTCGTGGTTCTATACTCAGTGATGCCGTTGGAGTTGATGGACTCGCTTATCTTCCAAGCCTTCCGCTGTTATCATTTTTAGATGGCCTTAAGCCATATATATTTTATTAAGTTCTCTTTTGAGACATTTGATGTAATAAGTGTGTGATTGCTACTCTGTTATAAATCCTCCAAGTACTGTGTGGTGTCAGCATTACTGATCCAGGGATGACACTGAGCACAGAGATCAGACTGGTTGAGGTCTGGTCGCTACAAGGTGGTATCAAAGCACACGCTGACTGTAGGACATGGCCACTAAGCTAAAGCCCTAGATCACTACTCTTTCTTCTCATTTCTGATTCCTCATCTTTTCTATTCTTTAGGATGGCGGATGCAAGGATCAAGTTCGCACAACCAGATGAGAATTCACCTTTTGGATGTCACTTGAAGGAAGCCACTAGATACCTGAACATAGGAGTACCAAGCTTCACCCGTGCTTTCAACGCCACTTTACCCGAAGAGGAGCGCTGGAGGATTCAAGTCTACATTCCAGGAAGGACATTGCACCAGTCACGGAGCCAATAGAGTTTACCTTTGATGTACCAACATGGAGCATAGGAAAAAGCATGGCAGCTCACATCGCCATGGGACGGATTGGAGAAGTTTACCACAACGACCTCAAGAATACTATCTACCAGATTTGTGGGCGCCGAGATGAGCATTGGGAGATGATCACCACCAGGAGGGACAGATCAATCGCAACTTATATTCAGGAGTTAAACCAACACATCCGACACTAGGAGAATCAGATGTGCGCAAATATGGAGGAACTACAAAAGGCTATGACCAGGATCAAGGAGCTAGAAGCAGAACTCAAGGCTACACGTAAAGACTATATGGAATAAATCATCGCTCTAGTAAGACAGAACAGTGACCTTAAGGAGAAGATTGGAGTATTCATGGGAGGATCAGCACCCAGAGAGGAAGAGGATGAACCTACTTGCCCAGATAATTATATCATCATCGACGACACCGACTCGGATCCCGACGACACCGATGATGACTATGTTGATGAAGCTGGAGCAGATATCATGGAATCTTCATCGGAGCAGTTTTTCTAGTTGACCACCATAACAGTAGTAGAATTTTCCACCATTTAATTAGTTTTAGTCCAAGCACTTTTGTAACGATAGTTAGACCGTCGTATGCCCTTGTTTGAATTGATTGGAATGATATTGTGTGTTTTGTCTCATGTGCATATGGGTAGTGTTATCCCACTAGACCTCATTCTATTCTTAACTCTCCCCTTTAAACCCCCAGATGCCTCCGAGACGCGACCCCGAGTTTGTTTTTCCGCCAGAGATCACTCAGTTGATTCAGCAGCAGAATACCTTGACTCAAACATTGGTACAGAACCAAGGCAACAACAACAACACCCCACCACCACCACCTGTTGACCATCTGGCACGTTTCTTAAGGTTGAATCCGCCGGTGTTTTCCAGTAGCACCGAGCCAATAGTAGCAGATGATTGGCTCCGTAAGATAGGGAGGGAGTTGACCACTGCAGGATGCACGGATGGAGAAAAGGTGAAGTTTGCCGCACATCAGCTTGAAGGACCCGCAGCAGCATGGTGGGAGAATTTTACAGCCACTTACCCTGTAGACACTGTCACATGGAATCAGTTTCAGCAAGCTTTTCGTACTGCCCATGTTTCAGCAGGAGCTATGGCCATGAAGAAGCGTGAGTTTCGCAACTTACGCCAAGGAGGACGGACAGTTGGCCAGTATGTGGATGATTTTAGTAAGCTAGCACGTTATGCCCCAGATGACGTTGCTACGGATGCAGCTAAGCAGGAGAAGTTTCTAGAAGGACTGAATGATGAGCTGAGCATGCAGTTGATGGTAGCCACTTTCAAAAACTACCAGGAGTTAGTAGATCGTGCTCTTATGATTGAGGGGAAGCAGCAGCAGATTGACAATCGTAAGAGGAAGTATGCATAGGGGAAGTACAATTCTGGAGCTCAGCAGAAGCCACGCTTTACCTCAAAGTCAGGGGGGCACTTTCAGCATACTCATGGAGGAGGTAGCTCGCACAATCATAATGGTGCAAAGAATGGAAACGGGATTGGAGGAAGCAATGGACAAAGCCGCACCAACCCGTCAACACCATCCAAGGTAGACCTGAGTCATATCACTTGTTATAAGTGTCGTAAGATTGGGCATTATGCAAATGATTGCCCAGAAGCCCAAAATGGAAATGGCAATGGAAGCTCAGGAAAGAAGCCGAACCCTTTCAACAGGGGGCAAGTGAACCATGTTACCGTGGAGGAGGTTGAAGCTCAGCCAGACGCAGTAATAGGTAAGTTTTTGGTTAAGGCATTTACTGCAGTTGTTCTTTTTGATACTGGTGCCTCGCATTCATACATATCAAGGGGATTTGTGGATAAGTTTAGCCTGCCCACTAAGACTCTTAAGACACCTATGCTAGTGAGTTCACCGGGAGCTGAGTTTATGGTCAGTCAAGGATGCTTTCAGGTGCCATTAAGTATAGGAAGGCATGTTTTCCCAACGGATTTAATTATATTGGAATCCCAAGGTTTGGATGTAATTCTTGGTATGGATTGGCTGTCAATGTATGGAGGGAACATTGATTGCGCCAGTAAGTCAATTTTGCTTACGACACCAGAAGGAAGAAAAATCAAGTATGTATCACGGCATGAGCCAAGAAGAGCACATGTAAATTCCTTATCAGGAGTTGTGCAGGAGGAAGTACCAGTGGTAAGGGATTTCCCCGATGTATTTCCAGAAGAGTTGCCAGGCATGCCACCAGATAGGGACATTGAGTTCTTAATTGAACTACTGCCAGGCACTGGGCCTATATCCAAGAGACCGTACAGGATGCCAGCCCAAGATTTGGAGGAATTAAGAAGCAGATTAAGGAGTTTTTGGGTAAAGGTTTTATTCGCCCAAGTTCTCCGCCTTGGGGATCGCCAGTACTTTTGGTGGAAAAGAAGGATGGATCATTAAGAATGGTTGTCGATTATCGCTGATTGAATGAAGTAACCATCAAGAACAAGCACCCACTACCAATGATCAATGATCTGTTTGATCGGTTGCAAGGAGATAAGGTGTTTTCCAAGATCGATTTGCGATCAGGATACCATCAGTTGAAGATTCGGGAGCAAGATATACCGAAGACGGCTTTTACCACCAGGTATGGGCTGTATGAGTATACCGTTATGTCATTTGGTCTGACTAACGCCCCAGCCTATTTTATGAACATGATGAACATGGTGTTTATGGAGTTTTGGGATAAGTTCGTCGTAGTGTTCATTGATGATATTTTGGTTTACTCGAAGAATGAAGAGGAACATAAGGAAACTTGCGTTTGGTACTCGAGAAGCTCAGAGAACATCAGCTATACGCCAAGTTCAGCAAGTGTGAGTTTTGGTTGAAGGAAGTTGGATTTCTCGGACATGTTATATCTGGAGAAGGTATTGCCGTAGACCCCACTAAAGTTGTCACTGTGACAAACTGGGAAGCACCAACAACAGTTGGAGTGATCAGGAGTTTCCTTGGACTCGCAGGATACTACCGGAGATTTATTGAAAATTTCTCGAAGATTGCGAAGCCTATGACAGAGTTGTTGAAGAAGGATACTAAGTTCATTTGGACTGAGGAGTGTGAGGCTAGTTTCCAGGAGTTGAAGAAATGTTTGGTTACCTCACCAGTATTAATTCTGCCAGACCAGACTAAGGATTTTGAAGTGTATTGCGACGCTTCACGTCGAGGACTTGGAGCAGTGCTTATGCAGGAGGGAAGAGTTGTTTCGTATGCTTCACGACAGCTTAAGCCTCATGAGTTGAATTATGCTACTCATGATTTGGAGTTAGCAGCCATAGTGCACGCACTGAAAACATGGAGACATTTTCTCATTAGAAATCATTGTGAGGTGTACGCGGACCATAAGAGTTTGAAGTACATCTTCACGCAGAAGGAGTTAAATCTCAGGCAAAGGAGATGGTTGGAGCTTATTAAGGATTATGATATGAGATTGCATTATCACCCCAGGAAGGCTAATGTTGTAGCAGACGCGTTGAGCCGTAAGAGCCACGTCAATACACTAATGATGGGAGGAATACTCAAGGAGTTAGCCGAAGATCTTCATGATCTACGTTTGGAAATAGTTCCGAGAGGCTATGTAGCAGCAATGGAGATTCGGTCTACGTTGATGGATAAAATCAGAGAAGCTCAAAAGACAGATAAGGAAGTTGCCTCTATAAAGGAGAAAATGAGCGAAGGAAAGGCTAAGGGATTTCGTGAGGATGAGTACGATACCCTATGATTTGAGGACCGTGTTTATGTGCCCAATGACCCGGAGATCAGGAGGTTGATTCTGCAAGAGGCACATGATTCACCATATTCGATTCACCCCGGGAATACCAAGATGTATTTGGATTTGAAGGAAACTTTCTGGTGGACCGGAATGAAGAAGGATATTGCAGATTATGTAGCAGTTTGTGATGTATGTCAGAGGGTGAAGGCAGAACATCAAAAGCTAGCCGGATTGTTGCAGCCATTGCCTATACCCGATGGAAGTGGGACAAACTAGGCATGGATTTCATCACGGGATTGCCCAGGACTCGTTCAGGCTATGACTCGATTTGGGTTGTAGTCGATCGTTTGACGAAGGTAGCTCATTTCATTCCAGTAAAGACTACCTACAGCGGTGCCAAATTGGCTAAGATATACATGACAAGGATTGTATGTTTGCATGGAGTTCCGAGGAGTATCGTATCAGATAGAGGAACCCAATTCACCTCAAAGTTCTAGAAGCAGTTGCACGAAACATCGGGAACCAGGCTGGAGTTTAGCACAGCCTTCCATCCGCAGATAGATGGATAGACCGAGAGAGTCAATCAGATTTTAGAGGATATGCTTAGAGCTTGTGTGTTGGATTATGGATCAAGTTGGGATGACAACTTGCCATACGCGGAGTTTTCTTACAACAACAGTTATCAATCCAGTTTGAAGATGGCCCCTTTCGAAGCCTTGTACGGAAGGAGGTGGAGAACCCCGTTGTTGTGGGATGAGGTTGGAGACCGCCAGTTGTTTGGACCGGATTTGATTAAGGAGTCTGAACAGAAAGTAAAGTTGATCCGTGACAGGCTCAAGGTAGCTCAGTCAAGGCAGAAGAGCTATGCAGATTCAAAACGCAAGGAGACAGAAAACGAAGTCGGAGACAGAGTTTATCTTCGAGTATCTCTGCTATGAGGAGTTAAGCGCTTTGGAGTTAAAGGAAAGTTAGCACCACGTTTTGTGGGGCCATACAAGGTTTTGGAACGCATGGGAGAAGTAGCGTACAAGTTGGAATTACCTGAGGGATTGTCAGGAGTTCACGATGTGTTCCATGTTTCACAGTTGAAGAAGTGTCACGCAGAAATAGCCGATATACCACTGAGAGATACTGTGCCACTGGAAGCAATTCAGTTGAAGGATGATTTGACTTATGAAGAGAAACCAGTTAGAATTCTGGATTATACCAGTCGAGTTACTCGCAGTAAGGTTATCAAGTTTTGCAAAGTTCAGTGGAGCCACCACACCGACGAGGAAGCCACCTGGGAGCGAGAGGAAGATCTGCTCAAGGACCACCCTCACCTATTTGCTAGCCAACCCGAATCTCGAGGGCGAGATTCATCTTAAGGGGGGTAGGTTCGTAACATCCCAAATTTTCAATTTGGAATGTTATACATAGATCATCATTGCATATCATATTTTGTTGCATCTTTGGCTCAATCCTAGAAATTCTATGCAACTCAAGGACCCTCGGAGAGAGTTGGGGATTTCGTTATTTTCTTTGAGTTTTTCTCAAATTTTGAAAATAGGATCATTGATTTTATTTATTTTATCTTCAATTATTTCTACTACCAAAAATTCAGAGAGGGAATAAAATGACTTTCACAAAATAAAGAAATAATGAAGATTTAATAAAAAAATCAAATAAGATTTATTTTGGAGTTTTTCGCCTTTTATTTGAATTTAGGAAAAATGTGCATTTTTCAAAATTGCATTTAGGCCGCAAATAAATGTTCATCTTGTCCGGCTTGATTTTAGAAGCCGGAGAAAATTTATTTCGGGATTTTTGGAGTCCGTTTAGTATTTCTTTTTATTTTTCTTCTGTGCGGAATTATTTTAAAAAAACACAGCCGACCTACGGGCCGTGCCCGAGCGGGACTCCGCCCGGGGGCGCCTTTAAATAGCACCGCCCCGAGCCCCCCCAGGCCCAGCCGCCCCGCCCCGCCAGCCCGCAGCCGCCGCCGGCCCACTCGCCGAAACCCTAACCCTAGCCGCCAGCCGCCGCCGCCGTCGCCAGCCGCCGCCGTCACCACCGGACTCCGCCGCCGCCGCCGGAGCATCGCCGTACTTCGCCGCCGCCGCCGCCGCCGAGGTTCGCCATCGCCTCGATTCGCGTGTCACCGGTTTTTTTTAAAAAAAACGAGCGGGTTTTTCTTTGTTTTTTTTGGTTCGGTTAAATAGCGAGCGTTCGCTCGTTCATTCGTTTTAACGAACGTACTCGTCAGATCTGTTTAGTCAACGAACGTTCGTTCGTCAGCCTGTTCGTCGTTTTTATTTTTCTCGGATTTAATCCGCGATTTTTCTGATCGCGATTCCTGATCCGATTTTCGTTTTAGTATAACTTTTCGCTCGTTTATCGGAATCAGGCGATTCAAGCGTCTGGAGTTTCGTCTTGAAACCCTCTTTCTGAATAATCAACTTAAACAAGTTTTTTGCTTCTGTAAAATTTGACTTAGATCCAGATTAGTAAAACGAAGCTGTTTTCTTTCGCCGTTTGACTTTCGTTGCTTTGTTTGATTTGGTTCTTTTTGCAAACCGGAGTTCTTAAGTTGAACATTCTGGTTGGATCTTTTATTCGAGTTTTACCAGTGCATTAGATGAGTACTTATTGTATGTTTGTTTGTTTGTTTGTCTGCGATAGAATACCCGGAGTGCGCCGCCTGTTACTTCGAGTCTCTAGGTTTTGCGGATCATCAGCAAGGCAAGTAACACTTTGATCATACCTTTTCTACTACCCAGTTTTTATGCATTAGATCAATCCTCAAACACTTGCATGATTAGGATCTAATTAAATTGTGGGTTTTGGGAAGTAGATTGAGGTAGTACCTATTACCTGTTTTATTATCAAACCCTTGGGAGTTACTTCTACGTTTGCTTATTATGCCATGCTATGCTAGTAGACGTGGATTGGGTGAGTGTATCCATGACAGATGTGAGATTGTTAATCAATGGTTTATTTAAGGTGGCAACTTAAACACACATCTGGGTGGACTGAGGCACCTGGTTTCTATCTGGACTTGCCTGTATTTTCTTCGGACCGCCACCCAGGCTCAAAGGGATCATGAGATTATTCAAACTAGAAACTTACGTGTGCAGCCACAAGCCATTATGGGCTCTGGCATAGTTGATTAAGTCGTGCGAACTCTTACGGGTAGACTAGCAGATGTAGGGGAAAGTAGGTGTACCGGTCTACCCACATGTAAGGTGCTAGTGCTTTCGAAAGACTATGTCTCGGTCATCCGTTTCTCAAACACCATGTAGTGCGAGGAATCAAACGGAGGCGATCGAGTCTTGTGGGGAAAAGCGCGCAAACCTCTGTAGAGTGTATAAACTAATCATGATTAGCCGTGTCCCCGGTTATGGACATTTTGAGTATCTAGTACCTGGATATCATGTGAATCTCATCATGTTACTTTAATTTAATATTGTTGGGTTAAATGAGTACTTCTAATTGGGATTGAGAATGCTGTCAACCATTCTCAATGTTTAACAACCACCATGATATTTAACTAAATTTATTCCTTTGCAGTAGGGAAAAATTGGCTTTATGCAAAACTGTAACCATAGAGCTTTTACACCAGCCAAATTGCATCTAGTGTAGCTTATTCCATTGTTATTCTCTATGTGTTACCTTGCCAGCATATTCCATGTGCTGACCCGTTTTTGGGATGCAACGTTTCATGTTGCAGACTTTTCAGACAACGAGTAAGGTGCTTTTAGGTCGTGGTTCTATACTCAGTGATGCCGTTGGAGTTGATGGACTCGCTTATCTTCCAAGCCTTCCACTGTTATCGTTTTTAGATGGCCTTAAGCCATATATATTTTATTAAGTTCTCTTTTGAGACATTCGATGTAATAAGTGTGTGATTGCTACTCTGTTATAAATCCTCCAAGTACTGTGTGGTGTCAGCATTACTGATCCAGGGATGACACTGAGCACAGAGATCAGACTGGTTGAGGTCTGGTCGCTACACACATAAAATATAAGAATTGAAACATAATGGGAGAATCATGAAGCATATGACTAGCACATTTAAGTCTAACCCACTTCCTATGCATAGGGATTTTGTGAGCAAACAACTTATGGGAACAATAATCAACTAGCATAGGAAGGCAGAACACGCATAGCCTCAAGATTTTTAACACATAGAGAGGAAACTTGATATTATTGCAATTCTTACAAGCATATGTTCCTCCCTCATAATAATTTTCAGTAGCATCATGAATGAATTCAACAATATAACCAACACATAAATCATTCTTTTCATGATCTACAAGCATAGAATTTTTATTACTCTCCATATAAGCAAAATTCTTCTTATTCGGAATAGTGGGAGTATCATAAGAGACTCGAATACTATAAATTGTTTCCATATTAAAAGAGTAATGTTCAAAAAAAGGGTAATCATAATCATACCAAGTTTTATAAATATAATCATCACTACTTTTTATAGCATAAGTTTGATCACAATAATCATCATAAGTAGCAACTTTGTTCTCATCATAATCAATTGAAACCTCTTCCAAAATAGTGGATTCATCACTAAATAAAGTCATGACCTCTCCAAATCCACTTTCATAAATATTATAATATTCAACACCCTCCAAAATAGTGGGATCATTACTTCCTAAAGTTGACACTCTTCCAAACCCATTTTCATCAATATAACCATCATAAATAGGAGGCATGCTATCATCATAATAGATTTGCTCATCGAAACTTGGGAGGCTAAAAATATCATCTTCATTAAACATAGCATCCCCAAGCTTGGGACAAACATTAATTGCAGCAAATATATTCTCAAACATGTCATTCTCATCAAACATAGCATCCCCATGCTTGGGCCTTTTCATATCATAAGCATAATCACTCTCATCATTAATAATATGGATAGCACAAATAGTATAGCAGTTATCATCATCACAATGAGTAATAGGAGCAACATCATCTGGGAGGGATACATTTCTACCATTGCTTCTCTGTCTTTTCGTTTACTTCTTCTAATCATGTGTGGGTTTAACCCTACTTTTTGAGCTCCTTATTAATGAGATTGGTTGAATAGAAGGCTCCTCCTTGTTACCTGATTCATCATAAAAAATAATAGGAGGATATTGGGAAGTCTCTTCCCTTTCATTAATATCATCTTCATCTTCTATTTGCTTTCTTTTCTTTATGTAATTGGCAATATAAGGATTTTCAATTCAATTTACCGTACAATACATTAAAAATTCTTCTAGATCAAAATCAAGAAATCTATCAAGATTAAATTTTGGAATACCCTTAGTTATACGTTTCATTTCTTCATACCCCAAAAGAATACTAAGCTCTTTATGATGCTCAAGGGTAATCAAGTCATCACAATTTCTGGACATGATTCGATCATGAAACAATTTGCATTGGAGATTTAAAAGACCATGTTCATTGCAAAGTTCACAAGGATGGCGATAAAAATTGAATCTTTTAGCACAATCATCTAGCCTTTCTTGCAACCATTTAGTTTCTAAATACTTATGCCTCTTGCAAAATCTATCTTCCCTATTTGGTGTGTACTTGCAAACTCTATGCACTCCACAAAAGTTGACATGCTTATAAGAGACATTTTCATCATGACTAGTGCAATCATCAGTAGTACTATGGATATTCAAAGAGTTCATACTAACAACATTGCAATCATGCTCATCATTCAAAGATTTAGTACCAAACATTTTATAGACTTCTTCTTCTAGCACTTGAGCACTATTTTCCTTTCCATCGTTTTCACGAAAGATATTAAAAAGATGAAGCATATAAGGCAAACTCAATTCCATTTTTCTGTAGTTTTCTTTTATAAACTAAACTAGTGATAAAACAAGAAACTCAAAGATTTGCTTGCAAGATTTAAAGATATACCTTCAAGCACTCACCTCCCCGGCAACGACGCCAAAAAAAGAGCTTGATGTCTACTGCACAACCTTCTTCTTGTAGATGTTGTTGGGCCTCCAAGTGCAGAGGTTTGTAGGACAGTAGCAAATTTCCCTCAAGTGGATGACCTAAGGTTTATCAATCCGTGGGAGGCGTAGGATGAAGATGGTATCTCTCAAGCAACTTTGCAACCAAATAACAAAGAGTCTCTTGTGTCCCCAACACATCCAATACAATGGTAAACTGTATAGGTGCACTAGTTCGGTGAAGAGATGGTGATACAAGTGCAATATGGATTGTAGATATAGGTTTTTGTAATCTGAAATTATAAAAATAGCAAGGTAACTAATGATAAAAGTGAGCACAAAGGGTATTGCAATGCTAGGAAACAAGGCCTAGGGTTCATACTTTCACTAGTGCAAGTTCTCTCAACAATAATAACATAACTGGATCATATAACTATCCCTCAACATGCAACAAAGAGTCACTCTGAAGTCACTAATAGCGGAGAACAAACGAAGAGATTATTGTAGGGTATGAAACCACCTCAAGTTATTCTTTCTGATCAATTTATTCAAGAGTCCGTAGTAAAATAACATGAAGCTATTCTTTCCGTTCGATCTATCCTAGAGTTCGTACTAGAATAACACCTTAAGACACAAATCAACCAAAACCCTAATGTCACCTAGATACTCCATTGTCACCTCAAGTATTCGTGGGCATGATTATACAATATGCATCACACAATCTTAGATTCATCTATTCAACCAACACAAAGTACTTCAAAGAGTGCCCCAAAGTTTCTACCAAAAAGTCAAGACGAAAACGTGTGCCAACCCCTATGCATAAGTTTAGAAGGTCACTCAACCCGCAAGTTGTTCACCAAAACATACATCAAGTAGATCACGTGAATATCCCGTTGTCACCACAGATAAGCACATGCAAGACATACATCAAGTGTTCTCAAATCCTTAAAGACTCAATCCGATAAGATAACTTCAAAGGGAAAACTCAATCCATTACAAGAGAGTATAGGGGGAGAAACATCATAAGATCCAACTATAATAACAAAGCTCGCGATACATCAAGATCGTGTCAAATCAATCACACGAGAGAGAGAGAGAGAGAGATCAAACACATAGCTAATGGTACATACCCTCAGCCCCGAGGGTGAACTACTCCCTCCTCGTCATGGAGAACACCAGGATGATGAAGATTGCCACCGGTGAGTGATCCCCCTCCGGCAGGGTGTCGGAACAGGGTCCCGATTGGTTTTTGGTGGCTACTGAGGCTTGCGGCGGCGGAACTCCCGATCTATCGTGCTCCTCGATGTCTTTACGGTATATGGACATACATAGGCGAAAGAAGTCGGTCAGGGGAGCCACGAGGGGCCCATGAGGGTGGGGTCGCGCCCAGGGGGTAGGGCGCGCGTCCCTGCCTCGTGGCGACCTCGAAGCTTCCCTGACATCTACTCCAAGTCTCCTGGATTGCTTCCGTTCCAAAATAACTCTCCTAAAGGTTTCATTCCATTTGGACTCCGTTTCATATTCCTTTTCTTCGAAACACTGAAATAGGCAAAAAAACAACAATCTGGGCTGGGCCTCCAGTTTGTAGGTTAGTCCCAAAAATTATATAAAAGTGTAGAGTAAAGCCCATAAACTCTAGTACGAACTCTAAGATTTTCTTATGAAAGAATTATCAAAATTTTCTTTTTCCGTTCGATCTATCCTAGAGTTCATAATAGACACCGGCGAGGGCAGCATTTTCTTATGAAAGAATTATCAAAATTTTCTTTTTGCGTTTCTTGCAGGCAACCAATCTGGCAACCAGATTCATCGATCTTATTACGCAAGGCTAAGCACTTATCTTCTGCATTAATCCCTCTGGCATTCCAACATAAGATACTCCACACACATTTGCCATTGCAGAAATACTAATAAAGGTTCAACAGAGTACCACTTGAGATGAAACTATAAGGTTCAACAGAGTACCACTTGAGATGAAACTATAAGGTTCAACTAGGAAATAAAACAGGGCAAATTCAGAAATAAAGTAATAAAACTTCTATAGAGAAGCCTCCTCGTTGCCTTCAGTCTCCATCAGTTGATCTTCTGTGATTTCTTCTGCTGGAATTTCACATTCATTGACTCCCTAGTGCTGCATGAGAGGGAGAGGAGTCGGTGGTGGAATCATATCAGGCGCAAGTGCATTATTATTGGTAGCTGCATGCATTGTTGGAATCACTCTTTGTTTGACGCATGACTTCTTTGCCTTGTAGTCTGAAAGTGATGGAGGTTTGAAGCCCTGGAACCTGGTGGAGCGAGAGCTCCGACGTACTTCAGAGATGACAATAGGAGTGTCAGGCTTGCGACGTTTACGAGATCTAGCAGTGTCAATCTGCATGCCCTCATTGTTTGATATGTCATCATCCTGGACTGATATATTAGACATAAATGAAACATCTGAAGGTTCAGACAGCTCAAACATGGCAGGATAGGAATTATGAGTGAAACTAATGTTTCGTTCCAGCATATGGTTATGCAACACTTGCCATACTTTAGAGGTGTAGAATACATTATTAGTCCCAGGGGCAAGAGGGCTGAATGGGAATAAGGAGCGGCAAGCCAGGCCCACTAGTTCTCTGAATGCATTTTGCAAAATCTCAAGACCAGCTTGCGCACATTTAGACACATAAGTTTCGTTTGAATAACCAACGTGAGGAGTGAAAAGAGTGAAATAGAACTCAAGCATAAACTCTAGCAAATTTTTCTCAAGAGGCACATCAATTTGCATTGTAGACACTCCATCCTGAATAAATGCAAACACACCATTTGGTATGCCATTAAACACTACTTCAGCTGCTTGCTCAACCATGTGAACATGTTCGTTCCAGGCCCTCATACCATCATCTTGCAAATAGTCAGATTCTTGGACCCCGTCCATCGTCGATGGACCATCGTAACCAGTGATAGCGCGGCAGCTGATACTCCTGAACTACGATGAGACCAGAGGTAGGACTGGCCAAGCACCCCATCCCTGCTGTGGCGGTGGCAGAGCTGGATCAGCTTCCCAAGCGTTGGTGACATTTTGCATGTGCCAAACTTGTGCATCATGATGAGCTTGTTGCGCCGCATTGAGAAATGGCAATTGTCTGGGTGAGGGGAGGCCCCCATTGGCGGCACTTCATCTTCATTGCTTTGCAGTCCTGGACTTGGGTTTCTTCCATTCAGAATGTACACAGGTACAGACCATGACATGCCCAAACCCCTAATTTCAGAGAACCTTTTAATTACCAAGCTGGAGGGAACAAGAGCTAACTCATTAATAAGGACGGGCACAATAATCCTAGCTTTGCGAACATGATTGTCACAGTCCTATGTCGCCGACCGTCCCACCGCATGTTCCGAAGGACCTCTGATGTGGCGGCAACAAGCCCAAGTTTGCGTATGAGGGTTGTTCAAGTATGATAGATGGCAAGAAGGAAATACATGATTTGTTTATCATTTTCTTTCGATGAAAGAAAAAAAACGTTATGGGTGGAGACAAACACACCTTTTGGATGAGGAATGGATGAGTTGGTAGCACCGATTGGAGCATCAGGGGAGTAGGCAAGCCGCGTCCCTGTAGTTGGGACGAGGCTTGCCATCTCCTTGCTGGTGCTCCCATCCGTGCTATGCACTAATCTAACGGTGCGCCATTTTCTCCTCACGGAGTCCTTTTTCCCAGAAATAAAAACCATGCAACTCTTTTATATTCGTCTCTTCATCATACATATTCTCCTTCTTGCCCATTTTCTTTCCCTTTCACAGGCGACCGTCGCTCGAGCGGAGATGCTGGTTAACCAACTACTGCTCTGAAGCCTTGATTTTGTTCTCCACCCTCGATGGCCCCTTCTCCTTCCCCCACCAGCCACTTTGTTCCGATCACCAAACTAGGTTACCACGAGAGCCACTGGGCTACAACACAAGGGCGAGATTGAACCAGGCCTAGGCGAGTGCCTCGAGCTGGAATTCGATGTGAAGGATCAGAGTTCGGTTAGTAGGAGCTGAGGTGTCGCGGTACCGATCTTGACCATCTCCGAGTTTGCGTATGGGGGGTGTTCAAATATTACAAATGGGGAAGGAAATACAGACTTATTGTCATTTTCTTTCACTGAAAAAATCTGAGCGGAAAGGACTAACTAAGGATATGACCGAGTTATTTTAGGAATCTGCTAGGGAGCATTTCCTATTCGGTGCCTTAAGCGCCCATTACTTCATTTCTCGCAAACACACACACCCTCCGCGTTGGCCGACCCATTTTCCCATTTTCTTTTTCTGCTCCCGTGAAAAAAACTTGCGCATGAGGTGATTCAAACACGCGACCTCCTCTTTCTCTCTAATCTACACTATCCACCCACAACAACTCACTTGTAGTGATAACTTATATCATTTTTCCTCTTTTCTTCTATCTTTTCTTTAATCTTTTTCCCTTTTTCTTTTACTTTTTTTCTTTCTACTTTTTTCTATTTTTCAATAGCACAAACCATTTCAGATTTGATGAACTTTTTTTTCAAAATCAATGAATATCTTTAAAAAATTGATATACTTTTAAAAAATTGATGAAGGTTTTTCCAAAATTGATGAGCTTTTTTTAAAATTTGATGAATTTTTAACTATCGATGGATTATTTTTTTCAAAATTGACGAACTTTTTAAAAATTTGTGAACTATTTCTCAAGTTCGATGAAGTTTTTTTAATTTATGACCTTTTTTGAAGTTTGTGATTTTTTAAAATCCATGAACATTTCTGAATTCATGATATTTCTATTTTTATTTATTCATTTCTTTTTCAAAATTCATGGTTGACCGGTCAATTGGTTAAGTGATTAGGGAACCTAGTATAGCTTACCTTCTTCTCGGGCCAGCCAATGAGTGGGGGCGCGTGAGCCCCAAGGGTCTGTTTGGGGCGCTTACGACGTTGAACAAGCGCGGCGCTATATCTTGCTCCACGTGAGACTTCCTTCTCAGTTGTATCCTCTGCGATGCAGCTTTTGAGCCGACCCAGTTTCGTGGTTTTTTCATTCAATGGAGTCCGCTCGATTGCTGCACTTCGTTTGCTGATTTTGCTAGATTTTTTGTTTCTTTTTTTTTCGTGTTTTCCTTCTTTCCTCTGTAGTTTCTTTGTTTTTTGTTTTATTTCTTTTTAACCATTTTCCTTTGTTTCTTAATCGGGTTGTAATGGTTTTTTCACAGGTTTTCCTTGTTTTCTTCTCTGTTTTCATTTTTTCCAGCCCTTCTTTGGTTTAATTTGGTTTTCTTTATTTCTTTCTCGGGTTACAATGTTTTTTTTCTACTCTTTCTTTTTTCTTCATTTTTCTTCGGTTTTGTTTATTTCCTTCTCGTTTTTCATCTTTTTCTTTTGTTGTTTTGGAAGTATTCATTCTTTTATATATACCTTTTTGGTATATATAATACATTTTTCTAATACAGGTTTAACATTTTTCAAATACAAGTTTAAGATTATGTGAATGAAAATATGTAATACTGGAGCCCATGTTTCTAATACAGGTTTAACATTTTTCTAATACAGGTTTAACATTTTTCAAATACAAGTTTAACATTTTTCAAATAATACTGGAGCCCATGTAGAAGATTGCTCAATCGCATTTCACTGCCCCCATCCCCCTAGTTTGCTTCATTGCATTTGATCGGCCACATTTGACCAGTTAATCGGTTAACCGTTGAAAAAGATATGAAAAAATAATAAAAAATCACAAAATATCAAAAAAGTTTGTCAATTAAAAATGTTGAAATATTTACCATAAAGTTCACAAACTTCAAAAAGGTTCACGAATTTGATACAAAATCATTGATTTTTAAAAAAAATCTTTGGTTTGAAAAAAGTACATCGAATGTAAAAAAACTTCCTCGGATTTGGAAATAAGTTCATTGATTTTTCTAAAAAAAGTCATCCAACATCAAAAAAGGTTCATCTAATTTGAGAAGAAGTTCTTCAATTTTCCACGAATTCCAAAAAAATCATCAATTTACGAAAAAAATCATGAATTCTAATACCAAATTTTGAAAAAGGTTCGTGGACTTGAAAAAAGTAACCAAATTTTGAAAAAAAGTTCACACATTTGCAAAAAGAAAGAAAAATGAAAAGAAAGAAAGGAAAAAGAAAAGAAAAGAAAAGTAGAAAGAAGAAAAGAATGAAAATATGTAACTAATCACATTCGGGTGGGTGGATACCGTGGCTAGTACTAGAGGAGGGCGTTGGTTCGAATCATACCCCTAGCACATATTTTTTGGGGGTTTAAAACCAGAAAAAATGTAGATGGGCCAGCCCAGTGCGAGGGAGGCGGTGTGCGCACCCATTTGCAAAATATAATGTAAATGGCGCCTTAAGCGCCGTATAGGAAATGCCACATGTGCTCCCCCACTAGGGATCCTATTGCTGAGACTTGGGTCGGGTTAAGCCTGCCTCGAGCGGCGTCACACCAAACAGCTCGATGGGCCATGCTGGCACGAACACCTCGGAGGACAAAGGAGTGTCGAAGCATGGTACGCTGGGCCAGGTCGGGTCGTATAGGACCATGCCGCCCATCAATCGCCGTAGGAAGGAGGGAGAGGACGCCATTGTCGTGGTCGCTGCCGCGTGGGAGGAGTTGCGCGAGCGTGTCCGTGTCTAGATTCCTGGAGGAGCAGAAAGTCATGTGGTTGTCTCAAAGATTAAGCCATACATGTGCAAGTATGAACCAATTTGAAATGTGAAAATATGAATGGCTCAATAAATCAGTTATTGCCGCATCGAGAAAGATAAGATAAGATAGAGAGTTGACTGTATCGGCAGTGATAAAGGACAATTTTGTTTATTTATTTTTAGCAAAGATAAGAGACAATAAAGAAAAATAACTAATTAAGGAGTACTCTTTGTAAAGATCATTCCCACCTTCCCGGATTGCCAAAAATCACGCGCATGCATGCAGTGCGTCACATGTTGCAACCTGAAGGTTTTCCCTTTTCTCATAGATTCGTTTATTCAAAATGTTTTATCTCTTAAACCGTGCGTTTAAATCTTGAACCGTTCTCATAGTTGAATTCTTGCATCGAGATCTACAAAACTAGATCCCATGTTGTAGATTTTTATGAACTTTTTCATGAAAAAAATCAAACGGAAAAACCTAAACCGGTAGCATGTTTTTTTCCTTTTCGAAGAGGCATGACTCTGCCTCTCATGGAAGCAAATTTGTGCCTTCACGTGAAGTAAATCTGCACCCCTCCTGAAAGGAAAAGCATGTTTTTTTCTTTTTTGAGGGGCACGGTTGTGCCCCTCGCGGAAGCGAATCCATGCCTCCACAAGAAGTACATCCGTGCCTCTCGCGGAAGGAAAAAAATAAAACGTGGTTTTTTCTTTTTCCGTGAGGCACAGATGTGCCTCTCGCAGAAGCAAATCCGTGCCTCTACGAGAAGTAAATCCTTGCCTCTCATGGAAGGAAATAAAAACATGTTTTCTCCTTTTGAGAGAGGCACGACTATGCCTCTCGCGGAAGGAAAAGAACACGTTTCCTTTTTCTTTTCTTTTCCGAGAGGCATGACTGCGCCTCTCGCTGAAGCAACTCTGTGTCTCCACGAGAAGTCAATCCATTCCTCTCATGAAAGAAAAAGAACCTTTTTTTCCTTTTAACGAGAGGCACGGTTGTGCCTGTGCCTCTGATGGAAGGAAATCCGTTCCTGCACGAGAAGTATATCCATGCCTCTCGTGGAAGGAAAAACATGTTTTTTTGCCTTTTGCAATAGGCACGACTATGGTACTCGCGTAAGCAAATTCGTGCCTCCACGAGAAGTAAATTCGTGCCTCTCACGAAAGGAAAAACAAAGAAAAGGTATTTTTTCGTGAAATGTTTTTTTAATTCTTTCTGTCCAAAAGCTAAGAAGAACCAGGGAGAAACTGATAACAACCCAGAAAAATCATCTACAAGCCAGAAACATAGCAGGAAAGTAATAAAAAAATCTAAAGGGAGCACACAAAACGCGACACATGCCTCCCGAAGGTGTACTCACTCGTTAGTTGCTCACAAATAAGGAGGACTCATTATGTCTGCGGCCCACTTCGTGCCTCTTGTGTTGGAGCGAGCCCGTGCGAGCCCATTACATGTTATTGGGCCATGCCACCCATTAGCTAAATAATTCAGCCCAGTACTGTAGGGAACTTGTGCCGGGCTGGCTTGGCATGCCAGCTGTCAGGTCATGCCTCGTATCAGGCCAAAATACCATGGTCACCATTAGGTCCCATCACACTAGTTCTAAGCCATAGGATTGGGGCGAACCAACCTGTGGTTGGATGGTTAGAAGGACAGTGATATCCCCAGCCCATCAGGGTTGATGTCCTGGTGCTCACATTATTCCTAGATTTATTCCAGGATTTCCAGCGATGTGCTTTCAGTGGGAGGAGACGTTTCCGTCGATGATGAGGCACCTATGGTGACTTCATAAATCTTAAGATGATATACGGATCTGTCTCTCGAAAGTGCTCATAGGGGTAGGGTGTGCGTGTGTGCGTTCATAGGGGTGAGTGTATGCGCATATGTATGAGCACTTGACTGTATCGTGTTAAAAAAAGCCATAGGATTGGGAGAATTGAATGTGTCTAATGGCCTGTTAAAATGTGCTTGCTTGCTCCAATTTGGGTGTTTATATGTGCAAGCACAAGTGCTCTCTGGGTGATTCTGGTAATTAATGTCAACATATATCTTGTTGAACTTATGGTTTTATCTAGTATATTTCAGACAATTTCAATAGTGGTGTGGCAAGGACAAGAGGATGTGGAACCCCTTCAAAATGCTCAGGACATACATTGGCAAAAGCTCAAGACTCTTCCTCTTTGTTTTAGTGATCCAAGATCACATTGAGTCCAAAGAAAAGCCAATACTATAAAAAGGGGATGAGGTGTTGCTTAATGGCTTGCTTGCTCAAATGCTTAGTGATATTGCTCCAAATCCATCAACCACTTTCTCCATCCAAATATTGTCCAAAACCTAAACTCCAACTCAGCCCACATATTCTTTCTACCCGGAACCGCTGAGTTCATATGACATAGCCACTGCGAGAAACCCTAGCGATTCGGTCTCACCGAGATGCCCCTTGCAAACTCTCTGTGGCCTGTTGTAGTTATTTCGGTCTCACCGAAATGTTCAATCGGTACCACCGAGTTTGCTTGACCAACTCTCTGTTGCTCTATTGCTTCACTTTGGTCTCACCGAGTTTATGCAATCAGTGCCAACGAGATGAGGTTTGCCCTAAGACCTAGCACATCGGTCCCACCGAGTTGTTCCCATCGGTCCCACCGAGATAACTAATGTTCACATTTTTGAACTGATCGGTGCCACCAAGTTTAACCATTCGGTCTCACTGACTTGAGTCAAATGTGTGTAACGATTGGATTTACTGTGGACGCTATATATACCCCTCCACCCCCTTCTCCATTTGTGAGATATCCATCAGAACGTGCCTACACTTCCACTACTCATTTTCTGAGAGAGAACCACGTACTCATGTGTTGGGATCAAGACATTCCATTCCTACCACAAGATTCTTGATATCTAGCCTTCCCAAGCTGCTTTTCACTCAAATCTTCTTTCCACCATATCCAAGTATGAGAGAGAGTTGAGTGTTAGGGAGACTGTCATTTGAAGCACAAGAGCAAGAAGTTCATCATCAACACACCATCTATTACCTTTCGGAGAGTGGTGTCTCCTAGATTGGTTAGGTGTCGCTTGGGAGCCACCGACAGATTGTGGAGTTGAGCCAAGGAGTTTGTAAGGGCAAGGAGATCGTCTACTTTATGAAGGTCTACCTGAGTGAGGCAAGTCCTTCGTGGGCTATGACCATGGTGGGATGGACAAGGTTGCTTCTTCGTAGACCCTTCGTGGGTGGAGCCCTCTATGGACTCGCATAGCTGTTACCCTTTGTGGGTTGAAGGCTCCATCAACATGGAAGTACGATAGCACCACCTATTGGAACCACGCCAAAAATCTCCGTGCCTCCTTTGCGTTTGCACACTCCAATCAGATCCCTTTACTTTCTTGCAACTTGCAAGCTTTACTTTTTCCGCTGCACATATACTCTTGTCATGCTTGCTTGAAATGTATTGTGAATGCTTTAATTTGTGGTAAAATTCAACCATCATTTGAGGAAATTAAAAACGACCAACTTTGCTCGTTAAGGGTCTAATCGCCCCCCTCTAGACCCCTCTTCTCGATCCTTTCAATTGGTATCAGAGCTTTGGTCTCCATTGCTTTGGTTTAATCACCATTGAAGGAAGATGGATGAGTCTACGTTCGGGAGTATTAGACCTATTCTTAATGGGAAGTTTTATGGTTCTTGGAAAAATGAAATGCTTGTGATTTTCAATGAATATAATTTAAACACGTACATCACTAGCCCTTATGTGCCTCCCATTGACCCTTTGCATCCTACCCTCGATGAGTATCTTGATATGGTTCATAATCTTAGGACTATTAATCTTATCATTAAGGGATTGCCTAGAAATTTTCTTGTGCGCTTTCCTACTTTTGAATGCGCATATACTATATGGAACTATCTTGAAGAATGCTTTCCGAATTACTCCTTAAAAAATGTAGATGAGATCCTTCAAAAGTCCATTGTTTTTCAAATTATGAAAATCTATTTGAGCTCCGTGATCTTATGCGTGCCAAAGGAAATGTTGGAGTCATTAGTAGCATTATCTCGAAGACGATTAGAATTCATAAACTTGAACATTGTAATGGTCATAAATCTAACAAATCACTTGACCTAGGTAATGATCATATGGATGATGATGTTGGGCATGGTTATTATGATGAAGACGAAGATAGTGATGCCGACCTTGAGGAGTACATGAGACATTTTGGTCTCATGGCTAACCTTCATGATTATATGGCCGGAGGAAAAGAGTGGATTCTTGATAGTGGATGTACTGATCACATGACCGGAGATAAAGACATGTTTCGCGAGCTTGCTAAGAATGATGGTCCACACAAGTATGTCACTTTTGGAGACAACTCCAAGGGTAAGGTACTTGGCGTTGGTAAGGTGTACTTGGCCTTGGTAATGATGGTCCACACAAGCTCTATTTTTTTTTGACGGTTAACGACAGTGGGAGAGGCTCCCACTGACTTCCTATTACTCACAAGAGAATAATTACATCAAGGTTACAAATGGGTTTTTGGTGGCCCCCCGGCCAAGCTCAAAAGAAACAAAGCTAGCCAAGTGTTACAAGAAAGGTTACAAGCTTTCTATGTAAGCGTTTAGGTAGGGATGGAGATCCTCTCTACAGTTATGCAATAAAAGACACAGCAAATTTCTGAATCTAGCAAGCCATGAGTCAAATGAATGTTGGATCCCTCTGAAATAAACATTGTTCCTTTCCATCCACAGACTCCAGGCTGCCATCAAGAATATGTCCATAAACAAAGGTTGATGCCAGCTTTCTTTGCCTCCATGAATCAAAGAGATTCTGTCTTCCATCGCTGGCCAAAGCATGCCAACTTTGGCCCAGCAGCGCTGACTAAACGGGTAGGCGAAGAACAGGTGCTCCACTGTTTCCTCAGGTGGGATTTGACAAAGCATGCAGGTATAAACGTTGTTAGCCACATTATAGTGTCTACGTCTCAGCATGTTCCTTGTGTTCAGGCCATCAACCAGCAACAGCCACCCGAACATTTTGAATTTGATTGGGCATTTAGCTTTCCAGAGCCAGAGAAAGTCCTTGTCCGCAACAACCTCCCTGAAACAGTGTTCATAAAACTTCTTCAAGGAGTAAGTTCCATCGAGGGTGCACTCCCAGGCATCATATTGATCACTATCCAAGACTGTATGCAACGAGCCCTGTTGGATCTCTCTAACAACTCTATTCAAAATGTGCTTGTTGAATCTCTTGGTTACAATCTCCTTTCCGTATCTAGACTAGCTAACTTTGGTTTCAATGTTCTATTTACCTAAGTAGATTGCCAAGTGTTTCTGTTATGACCGGCATCACTTATAGCCGGAGAAGGCCCAATGGGCGCGTTTAGTTAGGGGCTTAGCCCAATTTATCTTATTCTTATTAGCCACAAGGATTATATAAACAGATGTAATGCTACCTTTTGGAATTAAGCAATAAGTCATAACTATTGCCCGGCTCCCCTTAGGAGCCGTAACCCTAAATCCTAGCTGCCTCTCACCACCGCCGCCTGCCTCCTCCTGCACGATCACGGCGGCGACACGCCGCCGGTCGTGGCTGTCCTCTCGCCAACCCACCTCTAACCCCTACAACCTACGGTCGAGACCCGGTAGGACCCTAGCTCCTATCAATCTGGTATCAGCTAGCTTTGGTTTGATCATGTCTACGCCGCAGCCCACCCCGTCCCTCCTGTTGCCAACCACCTCGTCGCCTCCAGTGACCACCACAGTCATCGCCCCGCTCCTGCCCCAACGGGTTCCTCCGTTGCTCCCGTCCCCGCCGTCCTCACCCCGGAGGAGGTGATCGAGGCACTACGGGACCCCACCCAGGTGGTCCAAGGGATCTGCCTGTACTTGGCCGGGTCCTACGTGCCGCCCCTGCCCGCGCCGCCCATCACCATCACCGTGCCATCGTGGCTGCCGTGGCCGCCGCCGTGCCCGTCGAGCCACTGGAGCAGCCGCTGCAGCTGCCGCCGCCACCACCTGTCAGCTCCGGACCGGCCTTGACCGTGCCGGCGGGGGTCCCAATCCACCAGGTCAGGCTCCCGTCCTCGCTGTCGCCGTTACCGTCCTGGTTGGCTGGGTCGTCGCAGCTGGTCTAGACGATGGCCTCGGGGCCGCTGCATGTCTAGTCGCTGCCGGCGCCCACCCTATAGTACGGCGGGCCCTCTAGCTCCGCCGGCCCTTACGGCAGCTTCGACGGGCCGCCGTTCCATGGGGGGCCCCTATGACCATCGACCCGGCGACGCCCCCCTCGCCGCACCGCACCGGCGAGACATACCCCCATGGCGCCCACAATCACACACCGCCGCGTTTCGGCAAGCTCAACTTCGCCACCTACGACGGCACCGAGGACCCCCTAAGCTGGCTTAATCAGTGTGAACAACTCTTTCATGGGCAACGCACGCTCGTGTTGGACCGCACCTGCCTCGCTTCATATCACCTCCGAGGGGCCGCACAGACTTGGTATTACGCTCTCTAGCAGGACAAGGGCGGCATGCCTCCATGGGAGCATTTTCGCAAACTCTGCCTCCTTTGCTTCGGGCAGCCGATACACCGGAGCCGGCTGGCAGAGCTGGGCCACCTACCCTTCACCTCCACGGTGCAGGACTTCGCCGACCACTTCTAGGCCCTGGCGTGCCACGCGCCCAGCGTGACAGCTCGCCAGCGGGCCGAGCTCTTCGTCAATGGTCTGCCGGATCATATCCGTGTGGACGTGGAGCTGCAGGGACCTCAGGACCTCCAGACGGCCATGTATTATGCACATGCCTTCGAGCGTCGCGCGCATGCCTTGCAGCAGGTGTCCCTAGCACGGGGTGTCCGACAGCTAGCCAGGCCGCCCCCGACACCACCAGTACTGGGGCGTCCGCCCCCGGTGAGGGAGTCCTGGATTAGGGGGTATCCGGACAGCCGGACTATATACTTTGTCTAGACTGTTGGAGCATGAAGATACAAGACTCAAGACTCCGTCCCATGTCCGGATGGGACTCTCCTTTGAATGGAAGACAAGCTTAGCGATCCGGATATTATATTTCCTTCCTTGTAAACGTCTCCATGTAAGCCCTAGCCCTCTCTAGTGTTTATATCAACCGGAGAGGTTGGTCCTTAGAGGATCGATCACAATCATAATCATCATAGGCTAGCTTCTAGGGTTTAGCCTCTACGATCTCGTGGTAGATAAACTCTTGTACTACTCATATCATCAATATCAATCAAGCAGGAAGTAGGGTTTTACCTCCATCGAGAGGGCCCGAACCTGGGTAAACATTGTGTCCCTTACCTCCTGTTACCATTAGCCTAAGACGCACAGATCGGGACCCCCTACCCGAGATCCGCCGGTTTTGACACCGAGATTGGTGCTTTCATTGAGAGTTCCTCTGTGTCGTCACTGCAAGGCTTGATGGCTCCTTCGATCATCAGTAACACGGTCCAGGGTGAGACATTTCTTCCCGGACAGATCTTCGTGTTCGGCGGCTTCGTACTGCGGGCCAATTCACTTGGCCAACTGGAGCAGATCGATAGCTACGCCCCTGGCCGCCAGATCAGGTTCGGAAACCTGAACTACACGGCTGATATCCGCGGAGACTTGATCTTCAACAGATTCGGGCCTGTGCCAGGAGCGCCGGACAATCACGATGAGCACGGCTTAGTCCTGCTGTCGGACAATGCTCGGGATGTTGCCCTTGCGGTAGCCCCGAACCTAAATCCGGAGCAGACTGCGTTGCCTAAGGACGGGAGGATGGACCCCGCCCCGCAGGCCGCACACTCGTCGGCGGTGGAGCCGAACATAGGCCACCCCCAAAGAAGCCTGTGACACTGGACCCCCGGACTCGTATCCGGCTGTAGGTTCTAGTCCGCGCGCTCCTGAGCCCGCCGAACCTGGTTGGGCTCTTGTAATGGAGTTTACCGCAGCGGATATCTTCCAACACTCACCCTTTGGCGACGTGTTGAACTCGTTAAAGTCTCTCTCTTTATCAGGAGACTCTTGGCCAAACTATGTCCGGCTTGAGTGGGAAGCTGGCGACAAAGGAATTCGTTGCCCACCCATCACCCACTTCATTGCCACGGTCGATGACTTAACCGACGTGCTTGACTTCGACTCCGAAGACATTGACGGTATGGACGACGATGCAGGAGAAGAACAGGAACCATCGCTCATGGGGCGGTGGACAACCACCTCCTCATATGATATATATACGATGGACAATCCGAAGAAAACCAATGGCAATAAGGCAATGGAGGATAACCCCTCAGGGAAGAAAGCTAAGCATGGACGTCGTCAACACCGCTCCAAGCCTCGCCACAACAATACTGGCACAGGAGACGAAAACAATCCGGATGGTGCCAAAGATGAATACAACCCTGATCAGCATGCCTTCAAGCAGGCCGGACTGGCCACGGTGGGATACTTGGAGAGGAACAACTATATGCCCTCCTCCGAAGGCGAGGTAAGCCTCGGCGATGCCGAATTCGGCGTGCCTGAAGATCCCGTGGAACAAGTCCGCTTCAAGCGACGGCTCATAGCCACTGCGAGGCGCCTGTAAAGGAAGCAACAACAGCTCAAAGCTGACCAAGATTTTCTCGTGGACAGATGGACCAAGGTCCTGGCCACAGAAGAATATGGACTTGACCGTCCTGACAAAGGGCACACATGGAATAATTTGCTACCTCAACCTAAGAAGAAGAACCTAAGGCAGATACCTCGACGTCCACATACCACCACGGTCCAAGACAATATGAAGGATACACGAGGAGACATCCTCAGGCGTCGGCGCAATTGTCACAAACGTCAAGTCAGGGAAGTAGGTGCCGAATTCAGCGGTCCCCAGTCCGGTCAGCGGAAAAAGAACAACCCATGCCCATCTGGCTCAGGCAGCATACTCGATCAACCATGAAATTCACGGTACCCCCAGAAGGGCGGCCAAGCATACCAACAGAGAATGCAGGATCTTCCAAACAAAACAGTCGATCTTGCGCCGGGACCAATGAAAGGACCAGTCCAACATGGCAAGGACGATCCCCTCACAGTACAAAAATATGACCGATCGTCTCTAATCGCATCGACCGTCCGGATAACACCAGCCATAGCAATTCTATTGCGCTCACTATCTACCCTGGGGGCTCCATTTTACAAGAGCCCCCACAGGCATACAACTATCAATAACATCTCCTCAAAGATGCAAGGTGCAAAGGCCAAGTTTTAACTGACCCACCATACTAACGGTTGTCTTCGGATCACCAAACAAATACTACACCAAAGAATAACTCTTTGGTATTATCCCTTTATATAGTAATTACCACATACTACCGGGACGAGCCACGTTTGCTAGATTCAACGAGGCAGAACATCAGGCCAGTCCTGCGTGACATAGTCACACAAGGTCGAGCCCCACCCTTAGAGTGGAAATCATACCGCCGCTGGAATAGCGAGTCATGCCTGTTTATCAAATTTTGATTTGGCAGCCAAACACCCGGACACCAATTGAGGAATCCGCACTACTTTACGACATGGTTCAGCCAGGCTCCGCTCAGGCACCCACGGTCCAACCACAACGGTATATGCAGCTGCCTTTAAGCATTTGTATTTACGGACTAACTTTGGCGCAGAACAGGACTGGCGACGCGGAATCATCTCGGACGCACAAGGTAGGCAGTCCGGATACACCTCAGATCCACCCACAGCCTCCTCCAGTCCGGCTATGACAGGTTCCGCCAAAAATACTCCTTTTCATAAGCATACACCAAACTCATATGCATAGACATGTTATTTTACTACAATGCGTAGACTTAAATAACACTTACCGGCCGTCGTTTCTCATCGACGCCTCTTTGTCAAAAAAGGCACCCACGCCTTGTGTTATGCCCGATTATGCTAGGGGCTTCATAGTACGGCAATAAAGTCCGACCACCTTTTCGGTCGCTCGGCACCCCGAACTTATAACACTATATGCATCAGCTCCGAATCATGTCTTGGGTCATTGGTTGGGTTTGCCCAGCTCCCATGTTTTGGTACCTTATGTTCCGCCCCATCGGCTAAGGTAGCACTGGGAGAACTACTGCGATTGTGTCCTGGTTCTTCCGGACGAGCACCTCAGTAGAGAAAGCCGAAAACTGACTGTCATGATACAGCGAGAGCTGGTCAGCTGTTCGAGAGGTTGTAAAATCCTTAAAGATTTAGTCCGTGTAATGCCATTATAAATGCAGAGTGCGACGGATCGATCTTCCAATCAGGCGCCGATAGAGCCCCTAGTTCGGCCTTCTGAACACTAGGGGCTGCACCGACCATACTCGAATTCCTATGGCTAAGTGAGAGTGATAAAGCCCTATAGTCCGATTGCCTGGTTCATGGTGAGGAACACCTCCTTAAAAGGACCCAACCATGGGATAAAGAGTGTTCAGGTATGTCCCGAACACCCCCGTACTTTTTACGTGGGGGCAGAAGCCGACGACTGGCCAACTCTCAGGATTTACATACACTAAACAGCCGCACAGGAAGAACAAACGTTCAAACAAAATAGGCAGTAAATAATAAAAGTGCCATTATCCCACTGCCTTCATGGAAATATAATGTCTTTGGTACACTTCTCCGCCACAACGCGGGCTCCTTTTAGTACACCTTCATAGCACAACTCGGGCTTGCGGTGCTCCATTCCCTCCGGTGGCCCCTCAGTCATCAGCTTCTCCGCATCAAGCTTCCCCCAATGCACCTTTGCATGGGCAAATGCCATGCGCGCACCCTCTATACAGACTGATCTCTTAATAACATCAAGCCAAGGGCAGGCGCCAACAATCTGCTTCACGAGTCCGAAGTAACTACATGGAATTGACTCCGCGGGCCACAGCCGGACAACCAAGTCCTTCATGGCTAGTTCGGCCGCCTGGTGCAGTTCGACCAGCTGCTTCAGCTGATCGATAAAGGGCACAGGAGAATTCGGCGCCAAATACTGCGACCAGAAATCCCTCTCCGCAGACTTCTTCTCCTCGGTTTGGTAGAATTGGGCGGCATCTGATATGCTGTGAGGCAGATACGCAAACTCCCCTGGAAAAACAAGAATTCATCTTGTCGCTTAGAGTTCTTCCCATTATCATGTAAAAATGGCCATGAATACAAAAGGCCTTACCAGCCGCAACCTTCGGGGCCTCCTGAATGTCCCGCAAAGCACCTCGGGCTTCTTCCCGAGCATCCTCCGTGGCTTGTAGAGCTTGGGCGAGTTCGGATTCTTTCCCTACTAGACTCTGCTCCAAGCCCTCGCTTTTCTTCACGGCCTCCAGGAGCTCTCGCTCAGCTTCAATGACCCTGGACTCGTGCTTCTCACGGAGAACCTGTTCGGCGGCGGCCTTATTATCGACCTCGGCCACAGCCTTCTTCAGTGCCTCAATTTCGGCACTCGCCCCTAGAGCATACAATGCAAATATCTTAATTAGGCACAACTTCTAATTTGTGCTCTACTTAGCACAGGGTTCCGGCATACCTTGCTTGTCCTCCAACTGCTTCTTCACATGGCCAAGTTCCCCTTCGGCCTGTTCCAGACGCTGCTTTAGTTCAGACACCTCCGCACTATGAGCGGCGGACGATCCTGCAGACGCCTATTTTCAAACAAGGGATACACGTCATTAGCTGAGTCTCCTGCAAAAACAGAAAATTTTGATCCCCTGTTCGGCTCTATTTCGCTGGATAGTGTATTAGGGGCTACTACTCATATTATGACAATTCCTCAAAGGTTTCTTAGAAAACATACCTCAAAGCCCTTTATAAGACTAAGGTAGGATTCGTTCAGTCCGCTCTTAGTGGACTGAATCTTTTCAATCACCACGCCCATGAGGGCACGATGTTCAACGACGATAGACGCGCTTCTTAGCGCTGTCGATAGACCGCCCGGCTGCCTGCTTGGGCACAGGCCGCTGGCAGAACAGGCAAGCCCCCCAAATGCGGCTGCTTACCCGATCTCGGAGCTTTAAAGGTCTCCAGGACTGTGTCTGGCTGGGGTCCGGACTGAAGATCACCCCCGCCATCGACATGCATAGGAGTCGGTGCTCCCGTGTGTCCGGGCCCGGGGATATGCCCACCTGGTCCAGGTCCCGCTGAGACGACACCTCGGTGTCGCGCCTAGGCTTCGGGGAAGGGGCCTCTGGAGGCATCTCGCTCGCCAGGGCATCTGAGCTCAATGAATCCTCCGATGAGGATCGTCCGGCGTGGGACCTCGCCGGGCTGTACGTAATATGGCGACGGTTAAAGCTACTATACCCAAACAACCCCAGACGCATATGCGTGTTCGGATTTCGTATACTTACGACTTTTCCAGGGGCTAGGCCCTGGGATCCCACTCTGGGCTGCTATCGGTAGCCATGGTGGATACCTCCGGGAGGGAACCTTTCCCCCTCTTCGGCGATTCGGCCTCCAGGGATGAGGAAGCCGTCCTTTTCTTCCCACCCCCTGCGGGAGGGTCGTCCTCCTCCGCCTCCTCCTCTTCGTCTTCAGAAGAAGGATGGTCGCTGGAGTCTTCGGATTTTGCGTCCGAAGCATCGCGGCGACGGAGGCTGCTCCGGGTCTTTTTGACCTTCTTGGAGGCCTCTTTCTTTGGCGCCTCGTAAGGCGCTGGGACCAGCATCTTCGTCAGAAGAGGTCCGGCCGGTTCTTCCGGAAGAGAGGCAGGACAATGTATCCGCTCCACCTTTTTATCCATCCCGGGGGTTATGGTAAAGCATGATAAAAAGGATCCCCTCAGGACATACCAACTGAAGCATGAATGGACAAGAGCATAGCAGTAACTTACCGAACTTGCAGAATGGGATAATTGATATCCACGGTCCTCGGCGGAGCCCGACCATGAATTGCCGGACTTAAAGAGCACCTTTCAGATATCCTTGTGGGAGGAATCATAGAGCTCCCGAAGGGTCTGGTGCTCTATTGGGTCTTATTCCCACAAATTTCAGTCTCGACGCTGGCAAGGGAGAACCCGGCGAACTAACATCACCTGGACTACGTCGACGAGTTTGACGTCCTTGTCGACCACACTCTGGACGCGCGTCTGGAGCAGTGACAGCTCATCGGACGAGGACCAGTTCAGGCCCTTCTTGGGCCAGGACGTGAGCCGCAGCGGGGCTCCGGATCTGAACTCAGGAGCCATAGCCCACTTTTTGCCGCGCGGTTTGGTGATATAGAACCACTGCTGCTGGCACTCCTTGACGGAGTCATTGAAGGCGCCCGTCGGCCATATAACCTTGGGCATCTTGCTCACCGTGGCGCCGACACACTCGGCGTGCTCGTCACTCACCACCTTGGGCTTCACATTGAAAATCTTCAGCCATAGGCCGAAGTGAGGCGAAATTCAGAGAAAAGCCTCACACACGACGATGAACGTCAAGATGTTGAGGAAAGAATTGGGAGACAGATCATGAAAGTAAATCCCGTAATAATACATAATACCGCGAACGAATGGGTGGAGGGGAAAGCCGAGCCCGCGGACAAAATGAGGAAGAAACACGACCCTCTCGTGGGACTCCGGAGTAGGGACGATTTGTCCCGCCGGCGGAAGACGGTGGCCGATCTTCTTGGCTAGGTACCCGGCCTCTTAGAGCCTCTTGATATCCTTCTCCTGGACGGTAGAGGCCATCCATTTGCCTCCTGCTCCAGATCCGGACATCTTCGGAGAACCTCTCTTTGGCTGATAAGAAGAGTGCTTGGGTGCTAGGGCTCGAGCAGAGGGGAGTGGACTAGCAGGAAAAGGCATGGGTAGAGAAGGAGAGATCTTGTCTCTTTATAGGGTCGGTAAAGCTTTTTTGCGCCTCCCCACTTGCCTAGTGGAACCCGCTCGTTCTCCACTAGCCGTAATTAGCGGTGCGTTTGGGTTACTCGTACCATGTTGATGAGAATCCCGCAATAAGGGGACACGATCTCTACTTCGGCAAGACATGCGGAGGAAACTGCCTCACGATATGCACTGAGGCTGGTTATGGAAAAACGGTTCGAATAGTGACTCGACCGTAGTATCATGTCGCTTTGACTAAAGTTGTCAGCAGGTTATATTTTGTTAAATATCATCCTCTCTACGGTGGTATGTGAAGATCATCTTGCATATCCGGACACGGTCTAAGTGTTCAGTAATTACTTTGGAGTATTCGGAGATGGAACCCGCCTTGCAATACGGAAGACAAGACTGTGCGCCGGACTCATTGTCATTGAAGCCTGGTTCAGGGGCTACTAAGGGAGTCCTGGATTAGGGGGTATCCGGACAGCCGGACTATATACTTTGTCCGGACTGTTGGAGCATGAAGATACAAGACTCAAGACTCCGTCCCGTGTCCGGATGGGACTCTCCTTTGCGTGGAAGACAAGCTTGGCGATACGGATATTATATTCCCTTCCTTGTAACCGACTCCATGTAAGCCCTAGCCCTCTCCAGTGTCTATATAAACCGGAGAGGTTGGTCCTTAGAGGATCGATCACAATCATAATCATCATAGGCTAGCTTCTAGGGTTTAGCCTCTACGATCTCGTGGTATATCAACTCTTGTACTACTCATATCATCAATATCAATCAAGCAGGAAGTAGGGTTTTACCTCCATCGAGAGGGCCCGAACCTGGGTAAACATTGTTTTCCTTACCTCCTGCTACCACTATCCTAAGACGCACAGATCGGGACCCCCTACCCGAGATCCGACGGTTTTGACACTGACACCCGGCCTCTGTAGCGACCAATGCCCCAGCAGCGACGCGGCCTTTCCGCCGGCTCACCCCGGTCGAGCAGCTCGAGCACCATCGCTAGGGGCTATGCTATAACTACGAAAAGCCGTACGTGCCAGGCCACGTCTACCCGTGGCTCTTCTACTTGGAGGCGGCTGACTACATTGAGGAGGACCCCGCCGCCGACGGGCTCGGCGACTTGGCCGCCCCCGTTGTTGCGGAGGTCGCACCAGTGCCCGCTCCGACGATGACTATCGTGGTCTCCCTCCATGCCCTCACGGGTATACCAGCGGAGCATACGATGCTCTTGTCGGTGATGATCCACGGCGAGTGCCTCGTGGTCCTCCTGGAGTCGACCATGCGCCACTTGGCGCTTCAGCCGACGGGCGGGGAGCAGCTCCAGGTCACCGTGGCTAACGGCAACCGCCTCCATTGCCATGGGATTGTGTGGCACATTCCATCACCATCAGCGACGGGCACTTCACCATCATGTGCGCCGGCATCGACTTGGGATGCTTTGACTTCATCCTCGGCATCGACTTCTTGCGGACCCTAGGTCCCATCCTTTGGGACTTCGACGCCATGATGATGACCTTCTAGCACCTGGGTCGCCGCATCCAGTGGGAGCGCGTGGGCGGTGCCTCACCAGCGACGCCACATCCAACTGATGACGAGTGCTGCAGGGCCCGAGCACCCCTTGTTGAATCATCTCTTGCAGCAGCACCGTGACCTCTCTAACAAGCCCCAGGGTCTTCTGCCAGCCCGGGCATACGACCACCGCATTCACCTCCTGCCAAGCACAACCCCTATTGCGGTATGCCCTTACCGCTACCCCCAACTGCAGAAGGATGAGCTGGAGCGGCAGTGCGCGGTCATGCTTGCCTTGGGCATCATCCGGATTTCTACCTCGCCGTTTTCGGTGTCGGTCCTCCTCATCCGCAAGGCGGACGACACGTGGCGTTTCTGCATCGACTACCATGCTCTTAATGCCCAGATGCTCAAGGACAAATTTCCCATTCCTGTTGTTGACGAGCTCCTGGATGAGCTACATGGGGCATGCTTATTCACCAAGCTCGACCTCCATTCAGGCTAGCACCAGGTGTGGATGCACCCAGATGATGTCGGGAATATGGCATTTCGGTCTCATCACAGCCACTTTGAGTTCTTGGTGATGCAGTTTGGACTCTCCAACGCCCCGACGACCTTTTAGGCCTTGATGAACGATGTTCTCCGCCCTTACTTGCGCCAGTTTGTGCTCGTTTTCTGTGATGACATTCTTATCTAGAGCGCCTCGTGGGCGGAGCACCTTCAGCACGTCGCCATCGTCTTCAATGAGCTTCGAGTGCACCATCTTCACCTCAAGCGCTCGAAGTGCTCGTTCGGCATGCCTTCGGTCGCCTACCTCGACCACATCATCTCAGCCGAGGGTGTCGCTATGGATGCTGACAAGGTGGCGGCTGTCGTGGCTTGGTTGGTGCTGCGGGTCCTACGAGGCTTCTTGGGCCTCGTCGGATACTATCGGAAATTCATCCGGGAGTTCGGCCTCATCACATCCCCGCTCACGCACCTGTTGTGCCACGACGCCTTCGCCTGGGATGCTGAGGCGACTGAGGCGTTCGAGAGCCTCAAGCGGGCCCTCACTATGGGCTCGGTCCTCCAGATGCCCAACTTCGACAAGTCATTCATGGTGGACTGCGATGCCTCGGGCGTGGGGTTTGACGTCGTCCTTCATCAGGGTGCGGGCCGCATGCGTTCTTCAGCTAACCCTTCACCGTGCGTCATCATAAGCTCGCGGCCTATCAGAGGCAGCTCATTGGCTTGGTGCAGGCCATGCGCCACTGGCGGCCGTATCTCTGTGGGAGGCCATTCCGTATTCGCACGGATCACTACAGCCTCAACTTCTTATTGGACCAGAGGCTCTCCACCGTGCCGCAACATCAGTGGATCAACAAGATCTTTGGTTCCGACTTCACTATCGACTATCGTCTGGGCCGCCTCAACACCGTGGCCGACACCTGTCCCACTGCGACACTGACCACGACCCGGACGCCATCGACTCCGCGGGGGCGGCCCTCTGCATCCGCTCGGGGCCTTCCTTCTCCCTCCTTGCGACATCCATAGGGCCACCATGGACGCTCAGGACGCCCAGCTCCCTCGACAGCGCCTCGACACTGGCGACCCGGAGGAGCTGTGGCGCTTGGCAGATGGCTTGCCCCTGCATGGGCACTGGCTCTTCGTGCCGGATCATGACGACCTCCATCACCAGGTCCTGCTGCTGGCCCACTCAGCCTGCCACGAGGGCATGGAGAAGACCCTCCACCATCTCCACACCGATTTCTACATCCCCGGCGACCGGGCCCTAGTACGCGATTGGGTGCGGACTTGCCTGACATGCCAGCGCAACAAGACAGAGACGCTGTGACTGGCCGGGCTGCTCCAGCCCCTAGAGGTCCCCTCTCAGGTCTGGGACGACATCTCCAAGGACTTTATCGAGGACCTTCCCAAGGTGGGTGGAAAGTCTGTCATCCTTCTGGTGGTCGACCGCTTCTCCAAGTATGCGCACTTCATGGCGCTTGGCCATCCCTACACTGCCGCCTCCGTGGCGCATGCGTTCTTTGATGGCATTGTCCGCCTCCACGGGTTCCCCTCTTCGATTGTCAGCGATCAGGACCCAATGTTCATTAGGCATGTCTAGTGCGGTCTCTTCCGGATGGCGAGCATGAAGTTGCGCCTGAGTACGGCCTTCCATCCTCATACGGATGGCCAATATGAGGTGGTCAACAAGGTGATTGCCATGTATTTGCGTCGTGTTACAGGTGATCGTCCTCGTGCTTGGGTGGACTGGCTCGTGCGGGCGGAGTACTGCTACAACACTTCATATTGCTCTGCCCTGCGCGCCATGTCTTTTGAGGTGGTCTATGGCCGATCGCCCCTGCCCATCCTACTGGTTGCCCCCGAGACGGCTAGGACGGAGGAGGCCGGCGACCTTCTTCGCAGCAGGGATGAGATGCTTGCGGAGGTGCGCTAATTTAAAAATGACTTCTCCAAGCACAACAACTATCTAAGCACTACTACGACGCCCACCACCGCGAGGCGGAGTTTGCGGTGGGTGACTGGGTGTGGCTGCGCCTCCTTCGCCGCTCCACACAGTCCCTTAACCCTCGCGTGAAGTGCGATCTGGCCCCCCACTACGCAGGGCTGTTTTCCATGCTGGAGTGCTTCATCTTGAGCTTGCATTGGTTTTCCTTGAAGAGGAAAGGGTGATGCAGCACAGTAGCGTAAGTATTTCCCCTCAGTTTTTGAGAACCAAGGTATCAATCCAGTAGGAGGCTCCTCAAAAGTCCCACGCACCTACACAAACAAACAAGAACTCGCAACCAACGCAATAAAGGGGTTGTCAATCCCTTCAAGGCCACTTGCGAAAGTGAGATCTGATAGAGATAATATGATAAGATAAATATATTTTTGGTATTTTATGATATAGATTGGAAAAGTAAAGATGCAAATAAAAGTAGATTGAAAGCTTATATGATAAGAGATAGACCCCGGGGCCATAGGTTTCACTAGTGGCTTCTCTCAAGATAGCATAAGTATTACGGTGGGTGAACAAATTACTGTCGAGCAATTGATAGAAAAGCGAATAATTATGAGATTATCTAGGCATGATCATGTATATAGGCATCACGTCCGTGACAAGTAGACCGACTCCTACCTGCATCTACTATTATTACTCCACACATCAACCGCTGTCCAGCATGCGTCTAGAGTATTAAGTTCATAAAGAACAGAGTAACACATTAAGAAATATGACATGATGTAGAGGGATAAACTCATGCAATATGATATAAACCCCATCTTTTTATCCTCGATGGCAACAATACAATACGTGCCTTGTTGCCCCTACTGTCACTGGGAAAGGACACCACAAGATTGAACCCAAAGCTAAGCACTTCTCCCATTGCAAGAAAGATCAATCTAGTAGGCCAAATTAAACTGATAATTCAAAGAGACTTGCAAAGATAACTTAATCACACATAAAAGAATTCAGAGGTGATTCAAATATTTCTCATAGATAAACTTGATCATAAACCCACAATTCATCAGATCTCGACAAACACACCGCAAAAAGAGTTACATCGAATAGATCTCCAAGAGGATCGAGGAGAACATGGTATTGAGATCAAAAGAGAGAGAAGAAGCCATCTAGCTAATAACTATGGACCCGAAGGTCTGTGGTAAACTACACACAACTCATCGGAGAGGCCTTGGAGATGATGTAGAGGCCCTCCGTGATCGATTCCCACTCCGGCGGAGCGCCGGCGAAGGCCCCAAGATGGGTTCTCACGGATACATAAGATTACGGCGGTGGGAATAGTTTTTCGTGGTCGCTTTTGATGTCTTCGGGGTACATGGGTATATATAGGAGGAAGAAGTAGTTAGGTGGACTCCCAAGGGGCCCACGAGGGTGGGGGCACGCCCAGCCCTAGGGGCATGCCGGGCACCCTCGTGGCTGCCTCCCTTGTTTCTTGATTTCCACTCCAAGTCCTCTAGATCACGTTTGTTCCAAAAATCATGCTCCCGAAGGTTTCATTCCGTTTGGACTCCGTTTGATATTCCTTTTCTTCGAAACACTCAAATAGGCAAAACACAGCAATACGGGCTGGGCCTCCGGTTAGTAGGTTAGTCCCAAAAATGATATAAATGTGTAAAGTAAAGCCCATAAACATCCAAAACGGGTAATATAATAGCACTGAACAATCAAAAATTATAGATACGTTGGAGACGTATCAAGCATCCCCAAGCTTAATTCATGCTCGTCCTCAAGTAGGTAAATGATAAAAACATAATTTTTGATGTGGAATGCTACCTAGCATAATTCTTAATGTAATTTTCTTTATTGTGGCATGAATGTTCAGATCCAAATGATTCAAAATAAAAGTTCATATTGACATAAGAAATAGTAACACTTCAAGCATACTAATCAAAGTAATCATGTCTTCTCAAAATAACATGGCTAAAGAAATATCATCCCTACAAAATCATATAGTTAAGCTATGCTTCATTTTCGTCACACAAAAAATGTTCCCATCTTGTACACCCCCAATGACAAGCCAACCAATTATTTCGTACTTAAATAATCTCAAACTTTTTCAACTTTCACGCAGTACATGAGTGTGAGCCATAGATATAGCACTATGGGTGGAATAGACTATGATGATGGGGATTGTGTGGAGAACACAAAAAAGGAGAAAGTGTCACATTGACGAGGATAATCAACGGGCTATGGAGATGCCCATCAATTGATGTCAACATGAGGAGTAGGGATTGCCATGCAACAGATGCACTAGAGCTATAAATGTATGAAAGCTCAACAAAAGAAACTAGTGGGCGTGCATCCAACTTGCTTGCTCATGAAGACCTAGGGCATTTTGAGTAAGCCCATCGTAGGAATATACAAGCCAAGTTCTATAAAGAAAAATTCCCACTAGTATACGAAAGTGACAACATATGAAACGCTCTATTTGAAGAACATGGTGCTACTTTGAAGCACAAGTGTGGAAAAAGATAGTAACATTGCCCCCTTTTTATTTTTATTTTCTTCTCTTTTTTTCTTTTTTTTCTTTGGGCTTTTCTTTTTTTCTTTTGGCCTTTCCTTTCTTTTCTTTTCTTTTTTTTCTTTGGTGTATTTTTTTCTTTTTGGCCTTTTTTTGGGGGGGGGGGACAATGCTCTAATAATAATGATCATCACACTTTTATTTATTTACAACTCATGAATTACAACTCAAAATTAGAACAAGATATGACTCTATATGAATGCCTCCGGCGGTGTACCGGGGTGGGCAATGAATCAAGAATGACATGTATGAAAAATTATGCATGGTGGCTTTGCCACAAATACGATGTCAACTACATGATCATGCAAGGCAATATGACAATGATAATGTGTGTCATGATGATGAACGGAACGGTGGAAAGTTGCATGGCAATATATCTCGGAATGGCTATGGAAATGCCATAATAGGTAGGTATGGTGGCTGTTTTGAGGAAGATATAAGGAGGTTTATGTGTGATAGAGCGTATCGTATCACGGGGTTTGGATGCACCGGCGAAGTTTGCACCAACTCTCAAGGTGAGAAAGGGCAATGCACAGTACCGAAGAGGCTAGCAATGATGGAAGGGTGAGAGTGCGTATAATCCATGTACTCAACATTAGTCATAAAGAACTCATATACTTATTGCAAAAATCTACAAGTCATCAAAAACCAAGTACTACGTGCATGCTCCTAGGGGGATAGATTGGTAGGAAAAGACCATCGCTCATCCCCGACCGCCACTCATAAGGATGCACAATCTATGAACACCTCATGTTTCAAATTTGTTACACAACTTTCACCATACGTGCATGCTACGGGACTTGCTAACTTCAACACAAGCATTCTTTAAATTCATAATCACCCAACTAGCATGACTCTAATATCACTACCTCCATATCTCAAAACAATTATCAAGTATCAAATTGATCATAGCATCCAATTCACTTCCTATGATAGTTTTTATTATACCCAACTTGGATGCCCACCATTCTAGGACCAATTTTTATAACCATAGCAAATACCATGCTGTTATAAGAGACTCTCAAAATAATATAAGTGAAGCATGAGAGATTGACAATTTCTTCAAAATTAAGCCACCGACGTGCTCTAAAAGATATAAGTGAAGCACTAGAGCAAAAACTATCTTGCTCAAAAGATATAAGTGAAGCACATAGAGTATTCTAATAAATTCCAATCAAGTGGGTTTCTCCCAAAAGGTGTGTACATCAAGTATGATTGTGGTAAACTAAAAAGCAAATACTAATATCATACAAGACGCTCCAAGCAAAACACATATCATGTGGCGAATAAAAATATAGCTCCAAGTAAAGTTACCGATGAACGAAGACGAAAGAGGGGATGCCTTCCAGGGCATCCCCAAGCTTAGGCTTTTGGATATTCTTGAATATCTTGGGGTGCCATGGGCATCCCCAAGCTTAGGCTCTTTCCACTCCTTATTCCATAATCCATCAAATCTTTACCCAAAACTTGAAAACTTCACAACACAAAACTCAACATGAAATCTCATAAGCTCCATTAGTGCAAGAAAGCAAAACCACCACATAAGGTACTGTAATGAACTCATTCTTTATTTATATTGGTGTTAAACCTACTGTATTCCAAGTTCTCTATGGTTCATACCCCTACATACTAGCCATAGATGCATCAAAATAAGCAAACAACACACGAAAGGCAGAATCTGTCAAAAAACGGAACAGTCTGTAGAAATCTTTAACTCTCGAATACTTATGGAACTCTAAAAATCCTATTAAAATAGGAAATTCTGAGATATTTGTCTATTGATCTACAGAAAAAAGAATCAATGCAAAATCACCTTTATGTGAATTACCAAAATTATTTTCGTGCGTGCAAAGTTTCTGTTTTTCAGCAGAATCAAATTAACTATCACCATAGGTTATCCTATAGGTTCTACTTGGCACAAACACTAATTAAACCATAAAAAAACATCAAAACAAAAGGTAGATGCTAAATTTATTACTAAACAGAAGCAAAAACTAAAAAAACTAAAATAAAATTGGGTTGCCTCCCAACTAGCGATATCGTTTAACGCCCCTAGCTAGGCATAAAACCAAGGATAGATCTAAGTAGTGCCATCTTTGGCACTCAATTCATAAGTAGCTCACATGATAGATTCATAAGGTAATTTGAATTTCTTTCTTGGAAAGTGCTCCATGCCTTTCCTTAATGGAAATAGGAATATAATATTCCCTTCCTTCATATCAATAATCGCACCAATCGTTCTAAGGAAAGGTCTACCAAGAATAATAGGACATGAAAGATTGCAATCTATATCAAGAACCATAAAATCTACGGGCACCAAATTCCTATTTGCAATAATGAGAACATCATTGATCCTTCCCATTGGCTTTTTAATGGTGGAATCCGAAAGGTGCAAATTCAAAGAGCAATCATCAAGATCATGGAAACCTAGAATATCACATAAAGTTTTCGGAATCGTGGAAACATTAGCACCCAAATCACACAAGGCATAACACTCATGATCTTTAATTTTAATCGTTATAGTAGGTTCCCACTCATCATTAAGTTTTCTAGGTATAGAAACTTCGAAATTAAGTTTTTCATCCAAAGATTGCATCAAGGCATCAACAATATGTTTGGTAAAGGCTTTATTTTTACTATAAGCATGAGGAGAATTCAACACGGATTGCAACAAGGAAATACAACCTTCTAAAGAACAATTATCATAATTAAATTCCTTGAAATCCAAGATAGTGGGTTCAATGCTATTTAAAGTCTTAACCTCTCCATTCCCACTTTTACCAAATTTAGCATCAAGATCTAAGAACTCCGAATAATTGGGATGCCTTTAAACTAAAGTTGACTCATCTCCAGTCCCATGATTATTAAGATTCATATTGCAAAACAAAGATTTAATAGGGGACACATCAATAACTTTTATATCTTCATCATTATTTTCATGGAAACTAGAAGAACACGCCTTTACAAAGCAATCTTTCTTAGCACGCAATCTAGCGGTTCTTTCTTTGCACTCATCAATGGAAATTCTCATGGCTTTGAGAGAATCATTGATATCATGCTTAGGAGGAGTAGATCTAAGTTTCAAAGAATCAACATCAAGCGAAAGTTTATCAACGTTCCTAGCCAAATCATCAACTTCAAGCAATTTTTCTTCAAGCAAGGAATTAAAATTCTTTTGAGAGATCATAAATTCTTTCACACTATTCTAAAAATCAGAGGGCATCTTATTATAATTACCATAAGAATTATTGTAGGAATTTCCATAATTATTAGAGGAATTACTAGGGAACGGTCTAGGATTAAAGTTTCCTCTATAAGCATTGTTACCAAAATTATTCCTACCTACAAAATTCACATCCATAGATTCATTATTATTCTCAATCAAAGTAGACAAAGGCATATCATTGGGATCAATAGAAGCACTCTTAGTAGCAAACAATTTCATAAGTTCATCCATCTTTTCACTCAAAACATTAATTTCTTCTATAGCATGCACTTTTTTACTAGTAGATCTTTTGGTGTGCCATTGAGAATAATTAGCCATAATATTATCAAGGAGTTTGGTAGCTTATCTTAAGGTGATTTCCATAAACGTGCCTCCCGCGGTCGAATCTAAAAGATTTCTAGAAGCAAAATTTAATCCGGCATAAAAATTTTGTATGATCATCCATAAATTCAAACCATGACTAGGGCAATTGTGAATCATCAATTTTATTCTTTCCCAAGATTGGGCAACATGCTCATGATCAAGTTGTTTAAAATTCATAATATCGTTCCTAAGAGTGATGACCTTAGCGGGAGGAAAATACTTAGAGATAAAAGCATCTTTGCACTTATTCCACGAATCAATACTATTCTTAGGCAAAGACGAAAACCAAACTTTAGCACGATATCTAAGTGAAAATGGAAATAACTTCAATTTAACAATATCATTATCCGTATCTTTCTTCTTATGCATCTCACACAAATCAACAAAGTTGTTTAGATGGGTAGCGGCATCTTCACTAGGAAGGCCCGAGAATTGATCTTTCAAAACAAGAATCAGCAAAGCAGCACTGATTTCACAAGACTCAACATCATTAAGAGGAGCAATCGGAGTACTAAGGAAATCATTATTATTGGTATTGGAAAAATCACACTATTTGGTATTATCTTGCGCCATAGCGACAAGTAATCCAACACACAAGCAAATAAAAAGGCAATCGAAAGAGAGAGGAGATTGGGAAAGAGAGTGCGAATAAAACGGCAAGGGTGAAATGGGGGAGAGGAAAACGAGAGGCAAATGGCAAATAATGTAAGTGCGAGGGAGATGAGTTTGTGATGGGTACTTGGTATGTCTTGACTTGAGCGAAGACCTCCCCGGCAACGGCGCCAGAAATCCTTCTTGCTACATCATGTGCTTGCGTTGGTTTTCCTTGAAGAGGAAAGGGTGATGCAGCATAGTAGCGTAAGTATTTCCCTCAGTGTTTGAGAACCAAGGTATCAATCCAGTAGGAGGATCCTCAAAAGTCCCACGCACCTACAAAAACAAACAAGAACTCACAACCAATGCAATAAAGGGGTTGTCAATCCCTTCAAAGCCACTTGCAAAAGTGAGATCTGATAGAGATAATATGATAAGATAAATATATTTTTGGTACTTTATGATATAGATTGGAAAAGTAAAGATGCAAATAAAAGTAGATTGAAAGCTTATATGATAATAGATAGACCCGGGGGCTATAGGTTTCACTAGTGGCTTCTCTCAAGATAGCATAAGTATTACAGTGGGTGAACAAATTACTGTCGAGCAATCAATAGAAAAGCGAATAATTATGAGATTATCTAGGCATGATCATATATATAGGCATCACGTTCGTGACAAGTAGACCGACTCCTGCCTGCATCTACTACTATTACTCCACACATCGACCGCTATCCAGCATGCATCTAGAGTATTAAGTTCATAAAGAACAGAGTAACATGTTAAGAAAGATGACATGATGTAGAGGGATGAACTCATGCAATATGATATAAACCCCATCTTTTTATCCTCTATGGCAACAATACAATACGTGCCTTGCTGCCCCTGCTGTCACTGGGAAAGGACACCGCAAGATTGAACCCAAAGCTAAGCACTTCTCCCATTGCAAGAAAGATCAATCTAGTAGGCCAAACCAAACTAATAATTTGAAGAGACTTGCAAAGATAACTTAATCACACATCAAAGAATTCAGAGGAGATTCAAATACTTCTCATAGATAAACTTGATCATAAACCCACAATTCATCGGATCTCGATAAACACACCGCAAAAAGAGTTACATCGAATAGATCTCCAAGAAGATCGAGGAGAACATGGTATTGAGATCCAAAGAGAGAGAAGAAGCCATCTAGCTAATAACTATGGACCCGGAGGTTTGTGGTAAACTACTCACAACTCATCGGAGAAGCCTTGGAGATGATGTAGAGGCCCTTCATGATCGATTCCCCCTCCGGCGGAGCGCTGGCCAAGGCTCCAAGATGGGATCTTGCGGATACAGAAGGTTACAACGGTGGAAATAGTTTTTCATGGTCGCTTCTGATGTTTTCGGGGTACATGGGTATATATAGGAGGAAGAAGTAGGTCAGTGGACTCCCGAGGGGCCCATGTGGGTGGGGGGTGCGCCCAGCCCTAGGGGGCGCGCCAGGCACCCTCGTGGCTGCCTCCCTTGTTTCTTGACTTCCACTCCAAGTCCTCTGGATCACGTTTGTTCCAAAAATCAAGCTCTTGAAGGTTTCATTCCGTTTGATAGTCCTTTTCTTTGAAACACTAAAATAGGCAAAAAATGATATAAATGTGTAAAGTAAAGCCCATAGACATCCAGAACGGGTAATATAATAGCTTGGAACAATCAAAAATTATAGATACGTTGGAGACGTATCATGGAGCGCATCAAAAAGGTGGCCTACCACCTTCAGCTTCCGGCTGGTGCCCGCATCCATGACGTCTTCCATGTGGGGTTGATGAAACCCTTTCGTGGGGAACCGCCGGCAACCATGCCGGTGCTTGCTCCGACTTCCGACGGGCGCTTTCTTCTAGCACCGGCGAAGGTGTTGCAGGTCCAGCAGCGTCGTGGGGTGTGGCACTTGTTGATCTAGTGGCAAAGCCTTCCAGAGGAGGATGCCACTTGGGAGCAGCTTGACGAGTTCCGCCAACAATTTCCAGGCTTCCAGCTCAAGGACGAGCTGTTTGCGCAGGGGGGGGGGGAGATGTTATGACCTACATCATTTATAGCCGGAGAAGGTCTAATGGGCACATTTAGTTAGGGGCTTAGCCCAATTTATCTTATTTTTATTAGCAGTAAGGATTATATAAATATATGTAATGCTACCTTTTGGAATTAAGCAATATGTCCCGACTCCCCTTATGAGCCGGAACCCTAAACCCTAGCCTCCTGTCACCACTGCCGCCGCCTCCTCCCGCGTGATCATGACGCCGACACGTCGCCGGCCGCACTCGTCGTCTCGCCAACCCACCTCTCACCCCTACAACCTACGGTCAACACCCGGTAGGACCCTAGCTCCTATCAGTTTTAAAGAGATAATCATAATATGATCTTTACTAGTATTCGTAGAGGTGATCTATACATTGTTGACTTTACTAAAAGAGCCAAACCTCGCACTTGTTTAATTGCTAAATCTTCTAAGGATGGTTATGGCATAGACAGGTCATGTGGTCATGCAAAATTGATAAGCTTATTAAAGATGATCATATCCTTGTGATAGGGAATGTAGTAATTTCAAAAAAATTCCTACGCACACGCAAGATCATGGTGATGCATAGGAATGAGAGGGGAGAGTGTTGTCCACGTACCCTCGTAGACCGAAAGAGGAAGCGTTAGAACAACGCGCTTGATGTAGTCGTACGTCTTCATGGCCCGACCGATCAAGCACCAAAACTACAGCACCTCCAAGTTCTAGCACACGTTCAGCTTGATGACGATCCCCGTACTCCGATCCAGCAGAATGCCGGGGAAGAGTTCCGTCAGCATGATGGTGTGGTGACGATCTTGACGTTCTACCATCGCAGGGATTCGCCTAAGCACCGCTACTATATTATCGAGGACTATGGTGGAGGGGGGCACCGCACACGGCTAAGAGATCAAGAGATCAATTGTTGTGTCTAGAGGTGCCCCCCTGCCCCTGTATATAAAGGAGCAAGGGGGGAGGGGGCGGCCGGCCTAGGAGGGTGCGCGCCATGGGGAGTCCTACTCCCACCGGGAGTAGGACTCCCTCCTTCCTTGTTGGACTAGGAGAGGGGGAAGGAAAGGGAGAGGAGGAGAAGGAAAGAGGGGGGCCGTCCCCCTTGCCCTAAACCAATTCGGTTTGGGCCTTGGTGGGGTGCGCCCCACACTCCCCTTGCTGCCCTCTATTTCCACTAAGGCCCATATAGGCCCATTAAGCTCCCGAGGGGTTCCGGTAACCTCCCGGTACTCCGGTTAAATCCCGATTTCACCCAGAACACTTCCGACATCCAAATATAGGCTTCCAATATATCAATCTTCATGTCTCGGCCATTTCGAGACTCCTCGTCATGTCCGTAATCACATCCGGGACTCCGAACAAACTTCGGTGATGATGTTATGTACCTAGGGTACGGTCATGGACCTATCTAGGATACCATACCCAAGGACATCCTTAGACGAAGCTACCTTCCAGTCGACCAAGAGAGACTCCACTCGACCAGCTAGAAGTCACTCGAGGAACCTAAAGACACTCGACCATGAAGACTCACTCGACCATCAGGAGTTCAGGATCTACTCTGTATCCAAACGGTCTGTAATTAAGTAGTCTTAATGATGATGATGACACTTTATGTAGGGCGTTACCAGTAACGCCCGACCTTAATGTACTTTAACCCTCTGCTACGTGGGTTGGCTGGGGTCCTGGAATCCTCTATATAAGCCACCCCCTCCACTGGTAGAAGTGTTCGCACCCCTGTAACTCATATTTACATAAACCAATCGACCGCCTCCGGGCTCCGAGACGTAGGGCTTTTACTTCCTCAGAGAAGGGCCTGAACTCGTTAAACACTCGTGTGTACAACTACTCCATAGCTAGGATCTTGCCTCTCCATACCTACCCCCCATTCTACTGTCAGACTTAGAACCATGACTGTTGGCGCCCACCGTGGGGCAGGTGTCTTAGCGACTTTTTGGAGAAGTTGCAATTTGTCCGATTGCCTTCATCATGGTTTCCGGCGGAGCTCTGGTCGAGGGTCGCGAGATCCGTCTCGGTGCGCTCACTTTCATCGCCGACGACTCCGCTTGGCTCCAGGAGGCACCACTTGACATCGACGCGCTCCCCGTCCGCGGGGCGACGCACTTTCGGGCGTGTGTCCGCGGCGTCCTGCTGCGGCAGCCGTCGACCCCATACCGGTCGACTCCTGTGCCGTCCTCCCTCCCTGTCTCCCGCCAGCGCAAGCGCTCCGGTCGGTCGAGGCTCCAGCGATGGGTGAGACACGCAGTGGCTCGCCAATCGGCCACCACCCAAGTCGCGGCAATTGAGCCCGACGAATCTCTCTACGGCCTGTTCGACCTGTCATCTGGCTCTATAGAGACTGCATCCGAGTGCGATAGCAGTGATCCAGCGGCGGAGGTCCTGATGGTCAACGGGACTTGTAGTCCTCCCGGTTTCCCCCGCAACGACGGGATGGACGACGGGGGCGACCCCGCTCAGGCCCACGAAGAGTATCAGCCTGAGCCACTCACTTCTCAGCAGAGGGAAGACTTCGCCACCGGAACATGGATGCCCTGCATACTCCCATTGCAGGAGAAACTCCTGAGGCTCGTGCCCTGGAAGAGGCGCGTTTAGCCAACCTGGCTGAACGCACTCGACTGGAGAACCTCCAGCCAGCACTCGATGAGCGTGCGCGTCAGCGAGTACCCGACTCCCACCGACGCCAGCTCTTTCCGCAACCGACTCAGGTATATCGAACCCCGCTTCAAAATTTGGCAGCTGCAACCCGTATAGCGGAGTCAATTCAGCCCTCTCAGTCGGAGGCTGGAAGAGGCTTGATGTAGATCAGAGATTTGCTCCGGGCGGTAGGAGATCAGAATTCAGCTGTGTCGCAGTCGCGCAACAGGATTCACAGTCGATCCGTCGCTGCGAATACTGTTCAGTCGGCTCACAGTCCAAGGTTGCCTCCGAGGCGCGTGGGACGTGAAGACCGGCGGGACCACTATGATGATCGATTTGATCGTGATGACAGGCGTCAAGTGCCCACTCCTCCCCCGAGAAGTGGGTCTAACGCCCATCAGCAGCAAGATGACAGACACCAGCTCAGTGTTGGGCGGAGAGCTCCAATCGACCCCAGAGGGCCAGGCTTTGACGCGAGATCCATCATCATGGAAGGTTTGGTCGATCGGAACAGAGCTCATAGAGGTGGCCATGACAGAGATGCGCCCACAAGCAGCCGAGTCCACATTTCAGGTCCAGAATGCTTTAGCAGAGCCATCAGAGCCGCAGTGATACCCCCCAACTTCAGGTTGGCGACTAGAGTGAGTAAGTTCACCGGAGAATCTAAGCCTGAAACTTGGCTTGAAGATTACTGAGTGGCTGTTCAGATTGGTGGCGGTAATGATGAGGTGGCCATGAAGCATTTGCCACTTATCCTAGAGGGTTCGGCCAGGGCGTGGTTGAATCAGTTAGCTCCTAGCAGCATTTACACCTGGGAAGATCTTTCCCGAGTGTTCGTCAGGATGTTCGAGGGAACTTGCAAGCGACCGGCCGGATTGACAGAGCTGCAAGTTTGTGTACAAAAGTCGAGTGAAACACTGAGAGATTACATCCAGAGATGGATCACTTTGCATCATACTGTAGAGAATGTGTCAGACCATCAAGCGGTCTGCGCCTTCAAGGATGGTGTCAAGAACAGAGAGTTGAGCCTGAAGTTTGGTCGAACTGCAGATATGACCCTGAGTCGGATGATGGAAATAGCCACCAAGTACGCCAATGGGGAAGAAGAGGACCGACTCCGAAGTGGCAAGTACAAGCCGAGTTAGTCGGATAAAGGAAACTCCAGTCGGAAGCAAAAGCGGAAGGCCGAGCCAGCTGCTCCTGGAGAGGCTCTGGCCGTGACTCAGGGCAAATTCAAAGGGAAGCCCAAAGGATCTTGGAACCCCAAGAAGGTAAAAGCTAAGGAAGGTAATGACGTGATGGATCTACCGTGTCATATCAACACGAAGAAAGACGAAGAGGGTAACTTCATCTACCCAAAGCATACCACTCGCCAGTGCCGACTCTTAATCCAGCAGTTTCAAGGGAAACAGCCAAAGGACAAAGAGAAGGAGTCGGACAAGGCTGAGGACAAGGAGGACAGTGATGGAGAGTACCCTCATGTTAACTCCACGCTGATGATTTTTGCTGATGTAGAGAGCAAAAGTCGACTGAAAGTGATCAACCGTGAGGTCAATATGGTCGCCCCGGCGACACCAAACTATCTGAGATGGTCGCAAACTCCCATTACTTTCGACCAGTCTGATCATCCTACTCACATTGCCACCCCTGGGAGGCAAGCGCTGGTGGTCGACCCAGTCGTCGAAGGCACTCGACTGACGAAGGTATTGATGGATGGCGGCAGTGGATTGAATATACTGTATGTAGAGACGCTCAAGGGGATGGGCATTCCGATGTCCAGGCTCAGTTCCAGCAACATGAGTTTTCACGGAGTCATCCCGGGAAAGAAGGCTGAGTCACTTGGCCAAATAGCTCTGGATGTAGTGTTCGGCGACTCGAAGCATTTCCGCAAAGAGAAGCTGACATTTGAAGTCGTGGATTTCTAAAGCGCCTACCACGCTATTTTGGGAAGACCAGCCTATGCCCGCTTCATGGCTCGACCATGTTATGTGTACCTCAAGTTAAAGATGCCTGGCCCCAAAGGCATGATCACCATCACTAGCAGCCGGAAGAAGGCAGAAGAGTGTTTCCAGAAAGGCTCAAAGATTGCGGATGACCAGATAACAGTGGTAGAGCTAGAGGAATACAAGAAGAATGCAGATCCGAGTGATTTGCTGCGAGCCAAGAAGCCCGCCACAGAGTTAGTATTTCAGTCGTCTGAGGAGACGAAGCCAGTTCATATCCACCCGACTGACCCCAATGCAGCTCCGACCCATATTTCCACAACACTCGACTCTAAATAGGAAGAAGCGCTCATCCAGTTCCTCCGTGAGAACTGGGACATCTTTGCATGGAAGCCAGCTGACATGCCGGGTGTTCCCAGGGGGCTGGCTGAGCATCGCCTTAGAGTCGACTCAAAAGCGAAACGCGTTAAAGAACATCTTTGATGGTCCGCCGTTCAGAAGAAAAAAGCCATTGGCGAGGAAGTAGCTCGACTCCTTGCAGCAGAGTTCATCCGAGAGATATACCACTCTGAGTGGCTCATCAATGTCGTCATGGTTCCCAAGAAGGACAATTCACTTTGCATGTGCATTGATTTCAAACATATCAATCGGGCCTGCCCGAAAGATCATTTTCCTCTCCCTCGCATCGACCAAATTGTCGACTCGACCGCAGGGTGCGAGAGATTGTCTTTTCTAGACGCTTATTCCAGGTATCATCAGATCCGTCTGTATGGACCTGACGAAATCAAAACAGCTTTCATCACTCCATTCGGGTGCTTCTGCTATATCACCATGCCATTCGGCCTCAAGAATGCCGGAGCCACGTTCATGAGAATGATCCAAAAGTGTTTACTCACTCAAATCAGTCGGAATGTGGAAGCGTACATGGATGATATCGTGGTCAAGTCGCGAAAGGGTTCCGACCTATTGACTGACCTAGCCGAAACATTTGCTAATCTCAGAAGATATGATATCAAGCTCAATCCATCGAAGTGCACATTCGGAGTACCTGGCGGAAAGTTACTCGGTTTTCTTGTTTCAGAACGAGGAATCGATGCTAACCCAGAAAAAGTCGGCACATACTCCGAATGAAATGCCCTGTGCGTGTGCACGACGTCCAGAAGCTTACTGGATGCTTGGCCGCTTTAAGTCGATTCATCTCTCGCCTCGGTGAAAAGGCATTGCCCCTTTACCGACTGATGAAGAAGGTAGACAAGTTCGAGTGGACTCCAGAAGCTGATGCAGCGTTTGCCAAGTTAAAAACTCTGCTCTCCACCCAGCCGGTGCTTGCTGCTCCAATCATCAAAGAGCCTCTGTTGCTTTATATTGCAGCCACAGGACAAGTCGTCAGTACAGTACTTACGGTCGAGAGGGAAGAAGAAGGGAAAGCCTTCAAAGTTCAGCGCCCAGTGTATTATCTCTCTGAAGTTTTGACCCCATCGAAGCAAAGATATCCTCATTATCAGAAGCTTGTGTATGGGATCTACATGACCATGAAGAAGGTTGCTCATTATTTCTCTGATCACGACATCACAATCGTCAGCGACGCACCATTGTCAGAGATTCTGCATAACAGAGATGCAACTGGTCGAGTGGCCAAATGGGCGATTGAACTCCTTCCCCTTGATGTCAAATACGAGGCAAAGAAAGCCATTAAGTCCCAGGCTATAGCAGATTTCCTTGCCGAGTGGATTGAGCAACAGCAGCCGACTCAAGTTCACTCGGAGCATTGGACCATCTTCTTTGATGGATCTAAGATGTTAAATGGTTCTGGTGCTGGGGTTGTTTTGGTTTCCCCCCGAGGAGATAAACTCAGATATGTGCTCCAAATCCACTTTGATTCCTCCAACAATGAAGCGAAATATGAAGCACTCTTGTATGGATTGCGCATGGCCATCTCACTCGGCGTCCGTCGCCTTATGGTTTATGGCGACTCAGATTTGGTGGTCAATCAGGTGATGAAGGAGTGGGACGTTAGAAGCCCAGCCATGACTAGATACTGCAATGCAGTGAGGAAGCTCGAAAAGAAGTTCGACGGGTGCACCACATACCCCGACTGAAAAATCAAGCAGCTGACGATCTGGCGAAGATAGGATCCAAGAGAGAAGCCATCCCCAGTAATGTGTTCTTGGAGCATATCCACACTCCGTCAGTCATAGAAGATCCTTTTACCGATGAAGCTCCGCAACCTAAGAGTGTTACGGATCCGACTGAGGTTGAAGTCCCAGCAGTGGTCGACCTGATCATGGAAGTTCTAGTGATCACTCCAGATTGGACAGTACCATATATCGCGTATATCTTGAGGAAACAACTCCCGGAGGACGAAGAAGAGGGTCGACAGATCGTCCGCCGATCTAAGGCCTTTACCGTGATAAGAGGACAGTTGTACAGAGAAGGCGCGACTGGAGTTGGTCAGAAATGCATAACACCGGAGGAAGGTCGAATAATCCTTGATGACATCCACTCGGGGACCTGTGGCCATCATGCGTCCTCTCGGACCATCGTGGCCAAAGCATACCGAGCCGGATTTTATTGGCTAAGAGCGAATGAAATGGCGAAGGAGATAGTCGACAAGTGCGAGGGATGTCAATTTTACTCCAATATGTCACACAAGCCCGCGTCAGCTTTGAAGACTATACCACTCGTCTGGCCCTTTGCAGTATGGGGTTTGGATATGGTCGGTCCTTTGAGAACAGGCAGAAGTTGTTTTACCCATGTGCTGGTAGCAGTCGACAAGTTCACCAAGTGGATCGAAGCTAAACCCATCAAGAACCTCAATGCCGGTACTGCTGTCGGCTTCATCAGAGAATTGATATTCAGATATGGAGTCCCGCACAACATCATCACTGACAACGGGTCAAACTTCGACTCCGAAGAGTTCAGAGCTTTCTGTACGTCTCAAGGCACACGAGTCGACTATGCTTCAGTCGCTCATCCACAGTCGAATGGACAAGCAGAACGAGCCAACGGTTTGATTCTCAAAGGGTTGAAATCCCGTTTGATGCGTGATCTTAAGCATGCGGCTGGTGCATGGGTCGACGAACTTCCCTCTGTGCTTTGGGGGTTAAGGACCACGCCCAACCGGTCGACCGGAAGAACTCCATTCTTCTTAGTCTATGGAGCTGAAGCAGTCTTGCCGAGTGACCTTCTCCACAATGCTCCCCGGGTCGAGCTCTACACTGAAGCTGAAGCAGAACAAGCACGGCAGGATGCAGTCGACCTTTTAGAGGAAGAAAGGGAGATGGCCCTGATCAGATCGACCATTTACCAACAAGACTTGCGTCGCTTCCACACCAAAAACGTGAAGAGTCCAGCCTTCCAGGAAGGAGATTTAGTTCTTCGAGTGGATCAGCAGAAACCACACAAGCTTGCTCCTTCTTGGGAAGGTCCCTTCATCGTCACCAAGGTTCTCCACAATGGAGCATACCGTCTTTACAATGTCGAGCATCAGATCGACGAGCCCCGAGCTTGGAACGCGGAGCTTCTCCGCCCCTTTTACACCTAAGTATTCACTCAGATGAGTTGTAATAAAAGTACTTCTGTAGTTTGTTTATCAAAGACAAGAGCTTTATAATTTTCCCAGTAATCGTTATTTCTTTTGTCCACTCAAAACAATCCCCCAGTGGGTGGCCTGGCTGCGAATCCGATTCGCCCAAGTCTGTAAAAAAATCCTAATCGAGTGGTGAGCCAGTCTCCCACACGAAGGCTTAGCTGCGAAATCCGTTTCGCCTAAGATAAACAAAATCCTACCGATTGGTAAGCCAGCCTTCCACTCGGAGGCTTAGCTGGAGCATTGCGCTCGCCTAAGATAAACAAAATCCTGTCGAGTGGTAAGTCAGCCTTCCACTCGGAGGCTTAGCTGCAGTCCAAGTACTTGCCTAAGATAAACAAAATCCTGTCGAGTGGTAAGCCAGCCTTCCACTTGGAGGCTTAGCTGCAGTCCAAGTACTCGCCTAAGATAAACAAAACCCTGTCAAGTGGTAAGCCAGCCTTCCACTCGGAGGCTTAGCTGCAGTCCAAGTACTCACCTAAGATAAACAAAATCCTGTCGAGTGGTAAGCCAGCCTTCCACTCGGAGGCTTAGCTGCAGTCCAAGTACTCGCCTAAGATAAACAAAATCCTGTCGAGTGGTAAGCCAGCCTTCCACTCGGAGGCTTAGCTGCAGCATTGCGCTCGCCTAAGTACAAATACAACATGCGTTTCGCAAGGAGGACGAGATGCAGGTCAACTGCTACCCTCTCCTTCCGAGCTACGCCACAAGTACAACGTGCGCTCTGCAAGGAAGACGAGGTGCAGGCCGACTGCTACTCTCTCCTTCCGAGCTACCCTACAAATACAACATGCGCTCTACAAGGAGGACGAGGTGCAGGTCGACTGCTACCCTCTCCTTCCGAGCTACGCCACCAATACAAAATCCTACCGAGTGGAGAGCAAACCTCCCACTCGGGGGCTTAGCTGCAGCCCAGTGCTCGCCTCAGTTCTTGAAAATCCTACCGAGTGGAGAGCAAACCTCCCACTCGGGGGCTTAGCTGCAGCCTAGTGCTCGCCTAAGTTCTTGAAAATCCTACCGAGTGGAGAGCAAACCTCCCACTCGGGGGCTTAGCTACAGCTTAGTGCTGGCCTAAGTTCTTGAAAATCCTACCGAGTGGAGAGCAAACCTCCCACTCGGGGGCTTAGCTGCAGCCTAGTGCTCACCTAAGTTCTTGAAAATCCTACCGAGTGGAGAGCAAACCTCCCACTCGGGGGCTTAGCTGCAGCCTAGTGCTCGCCTAAGTTCTTGAAAATCCTACCGAGTGGAGAGCAAACCTACCACTCGGGGGCTTAGCTGCAGCCTAGTGCTCACCTAAGTATCTAGAATCCTACCGAGTGGAGAGCAAACCTCCCACTCGGGGGCTTAGCTGCAGTCTAGCGCTCGCCTAAGTATGTGAAAATCCTACCGAGTGGAGAGCAAACCTCCCACTCGGGGGCTTAGCCGCAGCCTAGCGCTCGCCTAAGTATGTGAAAATCCTGCCGAGTGGAGAGCAATCCTCTCACTCGGGGGCTTAGCTACAGCCCGGTGCTCGCCTAAGTGTATTGGGGAACAAGTCGATTGCAATGAGCGCTTCACTTTAACCTGCAAAAGACACCTCAAACCAAATGCAAACATATTCAACATCGAATCCAAGTTCGGATAACACCTAACGGAACCGAAAGTGCTTAGGCGCTAGGCCTGTTAAGGTTTGTCGGTTACAAAACTAACTCGGCATACCGAGGCAAATTTAAAGTATCAAGCTCAGAAGTTTTTTACCCCTCCCGTGGAGGGCTGGAAGGTGCAACAAACTCGTCCAGATCAATTCCATCTGCAATCCGAGTGGCAGCAGCAATGAAGGTCTCCATGAAAGATCTGAAAATCGTGCTTCTTGGTGTTAGCCACCCTAAGAGCCACCAGCTTGTCCTCTCGTGCATCCTTGCAGTGAACGCGGACCAGAGACAGAGCAACTTCCGCACCGCACTTGGCCGAAGACTTCTTCCACTCCTGCACTCGACTTGGGACCTCGTTCAGTCGAGTCATCAGGGACTCAAGGTCGTTCTGGAGCGTCTCTCTTGGCCAGAGTGTTGTGTCGATGCGAGAAGTTGCGACCTTCAGCCTTGCGAGATAGTCGATGACAGCAGCAACACGAGATTCAAGCCGGAGCACATTCATGGCGACTTCATCTTTTACGGGAGAGTTGATGGGGTCTAGGTTTACTTCCAGTCGACCAGTATCCTCTTCAAAGTTCTGACAAAATTCTACAAGCACAACCACCAAGTCAAGACAAACAGTCGGAGGTTACAATTAAAATATTTGTTTGATACAAAGGATTACCTTCAAGCATGAGGAGCAACTTCTTGGCGAGTCCACCCAGATAAGCCTCTAGATCGTTCTTCTTTCTCTTCAACTCACTGGCCTTGTCATTCAGGGTGGTCTTGTCACTTTTCAGTCGACTGACCTCCTGGTTGGCAGCATCAAGAGCAGCTTTCAGATTGGTGTTTTCTTCTTCAAGCTTGGTCACTGAAGCCAGCTTCTCATCTGCAAGCCTGGTCTTCTCTAAAGCAGTTTTTTGCATCTCATCCAAGTCAAGCTCTTGCTTCTTCAGGGCATCCCTCACTTTGTCTGCAAAGTTACAGTGAGATTAGATTCGGAAACAAGTAAGAGGAAAAGGCAATCGTCAAAGGCCTCACCAAGCATACCTTTAGCTTCCTCCTTCGCCTTCGTTAAGTTCTCTTAGGCCAGTTTCAGATCGAGCTCGAGCTGAATGTGTTTGTTCTCCAACTCAGTATAACGAGCCGCAAGGTCACAGGATTTCCACGAAGAACCAATCGACAGATGTCAAAGACAATTCACTTCTGAGTGAGTAAGGAAAAATCATAGCGTTTCTAAGACTACGGCCGAATACAAACATTCGACCATAGTCTCGGGGACTACACCCAGTGGGTGCACTCAGCATGCCCCCACTAGTTTCATCAGTTAGAGTCGACCAGTCGACCAACAAAAAAAAGAAAAAAAAGAAAGGGGAGAGATGTTCTTTAGACTATAGTCGACTGCCAGCAGTCGACCACAGTCTCGAGGACTACACCCAGTGGGTGCACTCAGCGTGTCCCCACCGGTCTATGAATCTATTCGACCTAGTCGAGTAAGGAAAAAACTTAAAGCCTATGGTCGACTGCCAGCAGTCGACCATAGCCTTGGGGACTACACCCAGTGGGTGCACTCAGGGTGCCCCCACTAATCCGGAATTTCAATCGACACACCCAGTGGGTGTAGGACAAACTCTAAAAATTTCAGAAAGAAGAGTTTTCAGATATCATATCCTAACAGAATAGGCAGTGACCGACCGACCTGAACATTACTCTGAAGAGCCGAACTGGCGTCATAGGCTGCCTGGCTGGCTTCTCGTATTGCCTTCACTTGCTCCATCATGACCCCCGCTTGGCGTATTGCTTCTTTAGCAGCACTAGCTTGGTCTTCTGGAACGGGGTAGGTGGAGAAAAGTGAGGGTTGAGCAGCACTCGACGACGAAGGACAAGCACTCGTCAACGGCACCGCAAAGGTTATGGTAGGCCGAGTGACATTGTCCCCCTCCATGACCAACGTCTCGGGTGCTAGCACATCCTGAGTCGCCTTGCCAGCAAAAGTTTTCTTGCTCCTCCTCTACCTTGGTGGTTCCTCGTCGTCGTCATCAGGAAGGTCAATAACAATGTTAGATGAAGCTACAGAAAGAATCAAAATTAGAGAAAATAAGTCAGTCGACTGAAAACGGCATCACAAGAGTCATACCAGGTTTTGAGGTAGCAGCATCCTCCATCTCGTGGTCTTCAGCCCTGGCCGAAGTATCAGAAGTAGCAGCACTGCAGTTCCAGAAGTCAGTCGATTGACCCATGAGTCGACCAAGAACAAGTTCATGAAACGGGGAAAAGTCAAGACTACCATTACCCTGAGATAGTGGGGATCGCCATCTTCATCTTCGGCAAGACCTTCACAGGTTTCGACGGTGCCACTCGAGATTGCTTCGGAGCCTTCTCAGTCGACGCCGGAGAAGTAGTCCAAGGGCGCTTGGTCGACTGGGTAGCGGTCGCGACCCCCTTACCACGATCAGTCGCGGGATCATGGACAAGCTTCGAGCGTCTTTCCGAGCGGGGAGGTGCAACTTCCTCCTCCTCCTCCTCCTCTTCCTCCTCATCAGAGTCTTCAGCCTCATCATCGTCGTCAGCATCCGAATCCCACTCCTCCGGGCTTTCGCCCCCACTTCCTTCCTCCTCTTCAGTCAGCATCTGCGCTCCATTGGGCATTGAGTATAACTCCGTGGTGGCCTGTCAGGCAACAAAGCAAAACAAAGATCACTCGACCAATTCACAGTGAAGCAGGATGAATAAAGCAAGATTGCAATGGGAAATAAATGGCCATACCGTGTCCGGTGTGTAGGTACAGTCGAGTGGTTGGATCCTCCTGGCCCCTCGAGGGTTGTCCTTATTCCTCGTGATTGCGGTCACCCACCTCTCTAGTGTGGCGTCATCGACCGCCTCTGGATGGACCCGAGTGGTGTCCTCGGTCCCACAATACAGCCATATTGGATGGCCTCGGTACTGAAGTGGTTGGATGCGCCGCCTAAGGAAGACCTCCAGAAGGTCCATACCCGTCACTCCTTCTCTAACGAGTTGGACTACGTGCTCCATCAACATTTTTACCTGAACTTTCTCCTCAGGAAGCACTTTCAGAGAAGAGGTTTTGTCCACTCGGTCCATGGAAAACAGAGGGAGACCAGTCGACTGCCCCAGCGTCGACTCGTCTTGGCAGTAGAACTAAGTCAACTGCCACCCTCTGACCAACTCAGGAAGGGTCATGTCCGGGAAAGTACTCTTATTCCTCATCTGGATCCCAAGACCACCGCACATCTGGATAACCTTAGTCCTCTCATCGTCCGGACTCGCCTTTTTCACTGTCTATGAGCGATAGGTGAATATGTGCTTAAAGAGACCCCAGTGTGGTCGACAACCCAGGAAGTTCTCGCACATGGACACAAAGGCAGGAAGATAGGTGATGGAATTGGGGTGAAATGGTGGAGTTGCGCCCCAAAGAAATTCAGAAACCCTCGGAAGAAACACTCGGCGGCAGAGAAAAACCACGGTCTACATGAGTGGCTAAGAGAACGCACTCACCCTCCTGTGGCTGCGGTTGACACTCGGTCCCCGGAAGCCTTGCTGACCCGTGGGGGATCAGTCCCTCATTGGCCAGGTCATTGAGATCTTTCTCGGTGATGGTCGAGCGGATCCAATCCCCTTGGACCCAACCCTTTGGCAGGCGGGACCTTGACGAAGATCCGCCCCGACTGGACGGTCTCCCCTTCGCTTTCCCCGTCGCTGTCGCCTTCTTCGCGCGCTCTAGGGCCGCCGTCTTCTCCTTCACCATTTTCACCGGCGAAGCGCGCAAGGAGTGGATAGGCGGAGGCGAGAGCAGGCGCAGTGGGCGGAGGCAAAGAGGGAGGAGAGAAGAATGGGAAGGCACTGTTCGAAAAGCCCTCGCCCGGCGCTTTATATAAGGACGCTTCCGAGTGGCTGACGAGTGGGTCTGGGCAGTCCTGTCACATCCCGAAACAGTCGTGCACGCACGATACGTGGCGAAAAAGGCGGCATGGAAATCGAGGCATCCACGCCTTATCCCTTCCGAGTACCACGGTTCGCCCCGCTTCGCGCGCTTCCTAAATTTCAGATCCCGCAAAATCCGCTAACAGCAGATCAATCTGTCAGACGATATCTTTCCTGCGATCCGTCGCTTGGAGGTTCACTAAAGTTCAAAAAGTTCACTCGACAGAAGACAAGAACGGATCGAGGCGACTGAAGTGAAAGTGGACGCCAACGCCGGAAGAAAAATCGCCGATCCAAGATACGACATAATCAAAGCATAGGAAATAAGTCAGAGAAAATCATCAACTCCTTCCTCACTCGAACCTCGATCCATTCAGGGGCTAATGATGATGTTATGTACCTAGGGTAGGGTCATGGACCTATCTAGGATACCATACCCATGGACATCCTTAGACGAAGCTACCTTCCAGTCGACCAAGAGAGACTCCACTCGACCGGCTAGAAGGCACTCGACGAACCTAAAGACACTCGACCATGAAGACTCACTCGACCATCAGGAGTTCAGGATCTACTCTGTATCCAAATGGTCTACAATTAAGTAGTCTTAATGGTCATGATGACACTTTATGTAGGGCGTTACCAGTAACGCCCGGCCTTAATGTACTTTAACCCTCTGCTACGTAGGTTGGCTGGGGTCCTGGCGTCCTCTATATAAGCCACCCCCCTCCACTGGTAGAAGGGTTCGCACGCCTGTAACTCATATATACATAAACCAGTCGACCGCCTCCGGGCTCCGAGACATAGGGCTTTTACTTCCTCGGAGAAGGGCCTGAACTAGTTAAACACTCGTGTGTACAACTACTCCATAGCTAGGATCTTGCCTCTCCATACCTACCCCCCATTCTACTGTCAGACTTAGAACCACGACATTCGGTACATCAAAACTCATAAACTCATAATATAACTGTCATCGAAACCTTAAGCATGCGGACCCTACGGGTTCGAGAACTATGTAGACATGAACGAGAACCATTTCGGGTCAATAACCAATAGCGGAACCTGGATGCTCATATAGGCTCCTACATATTCTACGAAGATCTTTATCGGTCAAACCGCATAACAACATACGTTGTTCCCTTTGTCATCGGTATGTTACTTGCCCGAGATTCGATCGTCGGTATCTCAATACCTAGTTCAATCTCGTTACTGGCAATTCTCTTTACTCGTTATGTAATGCATCATTCTGTAACTAACTCATTAGCTACATTGCCTGCAAGGCTTATGTGATGTGCATTACCGAGTGGGCCCAGAGATACCTCTCCGACAATCGGAGTGACAAAACGTAATCTCGAAATATGCCAACTCAACATGTACCTTTGGAGACATCTGTAGAGCTCCTTTATAATCACCCAGTTACGTTGTGACGTTTGGTAGCACACAAAGTGTTCCTCCGGTAAACGGGAGTTTCATAATCTCATAGTTATAGGAACATGTATAAGTCATGAAGAAAGCAATAACAATATACTAAATGATCAAGTGCTAAGCTAATAGAATGGGTCAAGTCAATCACATCATTCTCCTAATGATGTGATCCCGTTAATCAAATGACAACTCATGTCTATGGCTAGGAAACTTAACCATCTTTGATTCACGAGCTAGTCAAGTAGAGGCATACTAGTGACATTAAGTTTGTCTATGTATTCACACATGTATCATGTTTCCGGTTAATACAATTCTAGCATGAATAATAACCATTTATCATGATATGAGGAAATAAATAATAAATTTATTATTGCCTCTACGACATATTTCGTTCAGTCTCCCACTTGCACTAGAGTCAATAATCAAGATTACACAGTAATGATTCTAACACCCATGGAGTCTTAGTGTTGATCATGTTTTGCTCGTGGAAGAGGCTTATTCAACGGGTCTGCAACATTCAGATCCGTATGTATCTTGCAAATCTCTATGTCTCCCACCTGGACTTGGTCCTCGGATGGAATTGAAGCGTCTCTTGATGTGCTTGGTCCTCTTGTGAAATCTGGATTCCTTTGCCAAGGCAATTGCACCAGTATTGTCACAGAAGATCTTCATTGGTCCCGATGCACTAGGTATGACACCTAGATCGGAAATGAACTCTTTCATCCAGACTCCTTCATTTGCTGCTTCCGAAGCAGCTATGTACTCCGCTTCGCATGTAGATCCCGCCACGACGCTTTTGTTTAGAATTGCACCAACTGACAGCTCCACTGTTTAATATAAACACGTATCCGGTTTGCGATTTAGAATCGTCCTGATCAGTGTCAAAGCTTGCATCGACGTACCACTTACGACTAGCTCTTTGTCACCTCCATAAACGAGAAACATATCCTTAGTCCTTTTCAGGTATTTCAGGATATTCTTGACCACTGTCCAGTGATCCACACCTGGATTACTTTGGTACCTCCCTGCCAAACTTATCGCGAAGCATATGTCAGGTCTGGTATACGGCATTGCATACATGATAGAGCCTATGGCTGGAGCATAGGGAACATCTTTCATTTTCTCTCTATCTTCTGCTGTGGTCGGGCATTGAGTCTGACTCAACTTCACACCTTGTAATACAGGCAAGAACCCTTTCTTTGCCTGATCCATTTTGAACTTTTTCAAAACTTTATCAAGGTATGTGCTTTGTGGAAGTCCAATTAAGCGTCTTGATCTATCTCTATAGATCTTGATGTCCAATATGTAAGCAGCTTCACCGAGGTCTTTCATCGAAAAACTTTTATTCAAGTATCCCTTTATGCTATCCAGAAATTCTATATCATTTCCAATTAATAATATGTCATCTACATATAATATCAGAAATGATACAGAGCTCCCACTCACTTTCTTGTAAATACAGGCTTCTCCAAAAGCCTGTATAAAACCATATGCTTTGATCACACTATCAAAGCATTTATTCCAACTCCGAGAGGCTTGCACCAGTCCATAAATGGATCGCTGGAGCTTGCACACTTTGTTAGCACCTTTTGGATCGACAAAACCTTCTGGTTGCATCATATACAACTCTTCTTCCAGAAATCCATTCAGGAATGCAGTTTTGACATCCATTTGCCATATTTCATAATCATAAAATGCGGCAATTGCTAACATAATTCAGACAGACTTAAGCATCGCTACGGGTGAGAAAGTCTCATCGTAGTCAACCCCTTGAACTTGTCGAAAACCTTTTGCAACAAGTCGAGCTTTGTAGATAGTTACATTACCATTAGCGTCAGTCTTCTTCTGGAAGATCCATTTATTCTTGATGGCTTGCCGATCATCGGGCAAGTCAACCAAAGTCCAGACTTTGTTCTCATACATGGATCCCATCTCAGATTTCATGGCCTCAAGCCATTTTGCGGAATCTGGGCTCATCATCGCTTCCTCATAGTTTGTAGGTTCGCCATGGTCAAGTAACATGACTTCCAGAATAGGATTACCGTACCACTCTGGTGCGGATCTCACTCTGGTTGACCTACGAGGTTCGGTAGTAACTTGATCTGAAGTTTCATGATCATTATCATTAGCTTCCTCACTGATTGGTGTAGTCGTCACAGGAACCGGTTCTTGTGATGAACTATTTTCCAATAAGGGAGTAGGTACAGTTACCTCATCAAGTTCTACTTTCCTCCCACTCACTTCTTTCGAGAGAAACTCCTTCTCTAGAAAGGATCCGAATTTAGCAACAAAAATCTTGCCCTCACATCTGTGATAGAAGGTGTACCCAATAGTCTATTTTGGGTATCCTATGAAGACATATTTCTCCGATTTGGGTTCGAGCTTATCTGGTTGAAGTTTCTTCACATAAGAATCGCAGCCCCAAACTTTAAGAAACGACAACTTTGGATTCTTGCCAAACCATAGTTCATAAGGCGTCGTCTCAACGGATTTTGATGGTGCCCTATTTAACGTGAATGCGGCCGTCTCTAAAGCATAACCACAAAACGATAGTGGTAAATCAGTAAGAGACATCATAGATCGCACCATATCTAGTAAAGTACGATTATGACGTTCGGACACACCATTTCGTTGTGGTGTTCCGGGTGGCGTGAGTTGCAAAACTATTCCACATTGCTTCAAATGTAAACCAAACTCGTAACTCAAATATTCTCCTCCACGATCAGCTCGTAGAAATTTTATTTTCTTGTTACGATGATTTTCCACTTCACTCTGAAATTCTTTGAACTTTTCAAATGTTTCAGACTTGTGTTTCATCAAGTAGATATACCCATATCTGCTCAAATCATCTATGAAGGTGAGAAAATAATGATACCCACCGCGAGCCTCAATATTCATTGGACCACATACATCAGTATGTATGATTTCCAATAAATCAGTTGCTCGCTCCATAGTTCCGGAGAACGGTGTTTTAGTCATCTTACCCATGAGGCACGGTTCGCAAGTACCAATTGATTCATAATCAAGTGATTCCAGAAGTCCATCAGTATGGAGTTTCTTCATGCGCTTTACACCAATATGACCCAAATGGCAGTGCCACAAATAAGTTGCACTATCATTATCAACTCTACATCTTTTGGCTTCAACATTATGAATATGTGTATCACTACTATCGAGATTTAATAAAAATAGACCACTCCTCAAGGGTGCATGACAATAAAAGATATTACTCATATAAATAGAACAACCATTATTCTCTAATTTAAATGAATAACCGTCTCGCATCAAACAAGATCCAGATATAATGTTCATGCTCAATGCTGGAACAAAATAACAATTATTTAGGTCTAAAACTAATCCTGATGATAGATGTAGAGGTAGCGTGCAGACTGCGATCACATCGACTTTGGAACCATTTCCCACGCGCATCGTCACCTCGTCCTTAGCCAATCTTCGCTTAATCTGTTGTCCCTGTTTCGAGTTGCAAATATTAGCAATAGAACCAGTATCAAATACCCAGGTGCTACTGCGAGCATTAGTAAGGTACACATCAATAACATGTATATCACATATACCTTTGTTCACCTTGCCATCCTTCTTATCAGCCAAATACTTGGGGTAGTTCCGCTTCCAGTGTCCAGTCTGCTTGCAGTAGAAGCACTCAGTCGCAGGCTTAGGTCCAGATTTGGGTTTCTTCTCTTGAGCAGCAACTTGCTTGCTGTTCTTCTTGAAGTTCCCCTTCTTCTTCCCTTTACCCTTTTTCTTGAAATTGGTGGTCTTATTGACCATCAACACTGGTTTCTACCTCCGCAGCCTTTAGCATTGCGAAGAGCTCAGGAATAGTCTTGTCCATCCCTTGCATATTATAGTTCATCACGAAGCTATTGTAGCTTGGTGGCAGTGATTGAAGAATTCTGTCAATGACACTATCATCAGGAAGATTAACTCCCAGTTGAATCAAGTGATTATTATACCCAGACATTTTGAGTATATGTTCACTGACAGAACTATTCTCCTCCATCTTACAGCTATAGAACTTATTGGAGACTTCATATCTCTCAATCCGGGAATTTGCTTGAAATATTAACTTCAACTCCTGGAACATCTCATATGCTCCATGACGTTCAAAACATCATTGAAGACCCGGTTCTAAGCCGTAAAGCATGGCACACTAAACTATCGAGTAGTCATCAGCTTTGCTCTGCCAGACGTTCTTAACGTTGGCAGTTGCATCTGCAGCAGGCCTGGCACATAGCGGTGCTTCCAGGACGTAATTCTTCTGTGCAGCAATGAGGATAATCCTCAAGTTACAGACCCAGTCCATGTAATTGCTACCATCATCTTTCAACTTAGCTTTCTCAAGGAACGCATTAAAATTCAACGGAACAACAACACGAGCCATTTATCGACAACAAACATAGACAAGCAAAATACTATCAGGTACTAAGTTCATGATAAATTTAAGTTCAATTAATCATATTACTTAAGAACTCCCACTTAGACAGACATCTCTCTAGTCATCTAAGTGATCACGTGATCCAAATCAACTAAACCATGTCCGATCATCATGTGAGATGGAGTAATTTCAATGGTGAACATCACTATGTTGATCATATCTAATATATGATTCACGTTCGACCTTTCAGTCTCCGTGTTCCGAGGCCATATCTGTATATGCTAGGCTCGTCAAGTTTAACCTGAGTATTCCGTGTGTGCAACTGTTTTGCACCCGTTGTCTTTGAACGTAGAGCCTATCACACCCGATCATCACGTGGTGTCTCAGCACGAAGAACTTTCGCAACGGTGCATACTTAGGGAGAACACTTCTTGATAATTAGTGAGAGATCATCTTAAAATGCTATCGTCAATCAAAGCACGATAAGATGCATAAAGGATAAACATCACATGCAATCAATATAAGTGATATGATATGGCCATCATCATCTTGTGCTTGTGATCTCCATCTCCGAAGCACCGTCGTGATCACCATCGTCACAGGCGCGACACCTTGATCTCCATCGTAGCATCATTGTCGTTTATGCCATCTATTGCTTCTACGACTCTCGCTACCGCTTAGTGATAAAGTAAAGCAATTACAGGGCGTTTGCATTTCATACAATAAAGCAACAACCATATGGCTCCTGCCAGTGGCCGATAACTCCGGTTACAAAACATGATCATCTCATACAATAAAATATAGCATCACATCTTGACCATATCACATCACAACATGCCCTGCAAAAAGAAGTTAGACGTCCTCTACTTTGTTGTTGCAAATTTTACGTGGCTGCTACGGGCTGAGCAAGAACCGTTCTTACCTACGCATCAAAACCACAACGATAGTTTGTCAAGTTAGTGCTGTTTTAACCTTCGTAAGGACCGGGCGTAGCCACACTCGGTTCAACTAAAGTTGGACAAACAGACACCCGCCAGCCACCTGTGTGCAAAGCACGTCGGTAGAACCAGTCTCGCGTAAGCGTACGCATAATGTCGGTCCGGGGCCGCTTCATCCAACAATACCGCCGAACCAAAGTATGACATGCTGGTAAGCAGTATGACTTGTATCGCCCACAACTCATTTGTGTTCTACTCGTGCATATAACATCTACACATAAAACCTGGCTCGGATGCCACTGATGGGGAACGTAGTAATTTCAAAAAAAAAATCCTACGCACACGCAAGATCATGGTGATGCATAACAACGAGAGGGGAGAGTGTTGTCCACGTACCCTCATAGACCGAAAGCGGAAGCATTAGAACAACGCGGTTGATGTAGTCGTACGTCTTCACGGCACGACCAATCAAGCACTGAAACTACGACACCTCCGAGTTCTAGCACACGTTCAGCTCAATGACGATCCCCATACTCCGATCCAGCAGAATGTCGGGGTAGAGTTCCGTCAGCACGACGGTGTGGTGACGACCTTGATGTTCTACTGTCGCAGGGCTTCGCCTAAGCACCGCTACTATATTATCGAGGACTATGGTGGAGGGGGGCACCGCACACGGCTAAGAGATCAAGAGATCAATTGTTGTGTCTTGAGGTGCCCCCCTGCCCCCGTATATAAAGGAGCAAGGGGGAGGGGGTGGCCGACGTAGGAGGGGGCGCGCCATGGGGAGTCCTACTCCCACCGGGAGTAGGACTCCCTCCTTCCTTGTTGGACTAGGAGAGGGGGAAGGAAAGGGAGAGGAGGAGAAGGAAAGAGGGGGCCGGCCCCCCTTGCACTACTAGGGAAAAGCCTATACACAGAATCTTATCAGCAGCGCGCTTTAAAATAAGGCGCTGCTGCTAATTAGCAGTAGCGTGCTCAGCAGTAACTCGCTGCTGAAACAAATATAGCAGTAGCGCGCCCGCTCAAAGACGCGCTACTGCTACAATTCCCACGAGGCCGCCGCGAGGCTAGTTATAGCAGCAACGCATTATAACGACGGGCGCTACTGCTATGTAGCATAGTAGCAGCGCATTTCTCGAATAAGCGCTACTGCTAAGTTTACTACAAAAATTTAGTCCCACCTCGCTCCGTGAAGAGAGTTTCTACCACCTTAAATATGTTACTTCTCAAACTTTGACAAGCACTTGGTCTTCATTGAACTCTATGTGTAGAATTTGTGGCTGCAATATGAGTCTTCACCTATTCCTAAACCGGCGAGGACTCATATTGACAAATCAGATTGTACACAAAAAGATCATTGATGATCAATGTATTTTTGATATATTGAACAAAGTCTATTTTTACATACTGACACATAGCAGTAGAGCTTTATTGTGAAAGGCGCTACTGCTAGATAGCTTAGCAGTAGCGTCTTTTCCTACAGCGCGCTACTGCTAAGCCATTCATCTCCCACCCCCATCTCCTCTATCCGATCCACTCACACAGTCACACACTCACTGGATCCCTTCTCAATCCCCCGCGTCGGTCCACCCCTGTCGCCCCTCCTCCGTCTACGCCGACGTCACCTCCTCCTCCTTGTTGGACTCGGTACCGGCCTCCTCCTCCGTCCTCCCTCTCCACTCGCCGCTGGCCGGCCCTCCTCGCTCCGCCTTCCTCCTCCGTCCTCCCTCCACTGGCCGCGCTGTAACGCTCCAAGACCGATGCTTCAGAAGACTTCTATCCATTCCGAGTTTCGCCGTGTGTTTCTTTTGTGCTTGCTCTTTTATTTTTGCATTGCATCATGTCATCATGCCATCATGCCATTTAATTTTTAAAACTCAACTAAATAAATTGCATAGATCTTTTGATCTATTTAAATCGAGGGATATTCACATGGTGATTTCTATTTATAACATACCCTCCCGATATTTAGGGAGATATTATAAATTATTCCATTTATTTGGAATTACCCATAACCCACTTGCAAATATCCCATGCCGTTGTTATCTCAATTCTTGTTCTCCAACCTTGCCCGTAATTATTTCATCATTTTCCGGAGCTCCACCAAAAATCCGAACATTTTTGGACCTTCCCAAACCCTCACTACCATTCAAATCATTTGGATTTAAATCAAATGATTTTGAATTTAAATCTTGCAATCTTGGCCTTTCTATTTTTCTTGGAACGAGCGCATTTGTGCGAGTCCGGGAAAATTATCCGCGCGTCCTAGTTCTTCCACTAACCCCTCTTTCTTTTCTTTCCTATCTCTATTTTGTTTTTATTTTCTTAAGAGAGGGAGAAGAGAGCCCAGCAGCCTAGGCCAGGCCAGCCCACTAAACCCCTTGAGGCCCAACCCTTCCTAACCCTAGCCTGATCCCCTCGCAGCCTCTTCCCCTCACCCGATCGATCCCCATCTCTCCTCTCGTTCCCTCCCTGCCAGCGCCGCCACCTTCTTCTCGTTCCCCATCACGCACGCCCGCATCGCTCCAGGGAGGAGCTCCTCGCGCCTCCGCCTCGCCCCTCTCGGCCTCCTGCGCCCGCGCCCCTCCTTTGCCTCGCCTCCTCCTCCCGTCGCCCTGCCTCGACGCCCGCACCTCCGCCGGCCTCGGCCTCCCGTGGCTGCCGCTGCTGGCCCCACTGCCGAGCTCTCCCTGCGCCCGGTCCCCTCCTCCTCGCCGCCCTGGTGCCGCTCCACCTGTGCCTGCGTCCGTTGTCCTCTGCACCCAGCAGGAGCCCCGCGCCGCTCGTTCCCTCCGTTTGGCCGGAGTTCGTCGGAGCCCCAGCAGTCGCGCCGCCCTGTGGCTTCGCCTCCCGCAACCCTGTGGCGTCGCCTCGCCCTTGTCCCGCGTTGCCTCTGCCAGGCCTGTGCTGCTGCTTGCATCCGCCAGGGCCATCTTCAGATTTTCACCAAGTACCGTGACTGCAGCCGGTGTGCATTTTTTTTGTCAAGTCCGACTACACGGGTACGACTACATCCGAGGTGGATTTCGTCAGGTACCCCTTCGGATGCGCCAAGTTCGACTACATGGTCCGCCAAGTACCTCTACCGATGACGCCGAACATCTACGAAACGTGAACGACTACTTCCCATACGACCCGTGAACGACTACTTCCCTCGACGACTCGAACCACTCCAAAAACGCACGCTTTGAAGGTATAACCACCGAGATGACCGACCGTGATCGAATGCATGTGTTGTATGAGATGTACCATATGTTTGCACCGTGTCCGAATCGTCCTTCCGATGCCCCTCTTTTGCCATACCGCCGTCCCGTGGGAACCCGGAATCCGGGATCACCCCACCATCTTTTGCATGTTCCTCACATCCGCACACTTGCTTCTTTTGCACCGGTATCTCCGTGAGCTACTAGAACCGATATGTTGCCGTGGCAACATTTTCGGAATGTTGCCGTGGCACCATTTTCGTTTCGCCGCCGTGGCACCCTTTTCGTTCCGCCATGGTGACAAATGCCTCGTATCATGCTCCTGTCAACATTTTCATAAAAATTGCATAAAACTTGTATATGTCATCCGCATCATGATAACAACATTTAAAATGTTTAAAATTGTTGTTTGCTTTAAATACTAAATAATATGGGGATTTACCGGAATTGTTGTTTGTTATTTCCGGCCTCATTTAAACTTGCCTAAATATGTAGTTCAATTATGCTCCACCTCTTGCCATGTTTAATAACATTTAATATTGTTGTGTTCCTAACCGAGAGCGAACTAAATATTGATGTGGTGTTCTGTCAATATGCAACTCGTTGCATATTGAGCTCCACTTAACTTGTAGTATTGTTTGTCTGCATTGCCATGCCATGCCTCTTTAAATCGGACATGCATCATACTTGATTGTGCATCATCCCATGATTATGCTTGTGTGTTTACCGCGTTGTTTGCTTCTTTCTGGTTTGCTTCTCTCGTTAGCTTCGGTTTCGTTCCGGAGTTGTGAGGATTCGTTCGACTACGTCTGCTTGTCTTCTTCATGGACTCGTCCTTCTTCCTATCAGGATTTCAGGCAAGATGACCATTACCCTCGATATCACTTCTATCTTTGCTTGCTAGTTGCTTCGTTCTATCGCTATGCTGTGTTACCTATCCCTTGTTTACCATGCCTCCCATATTGCCATGTCAGCCTCTAACCTTTTTCACCCTTCCTAGCAAACCATTGCTTGGCTATGTTACCGCTTTGCTCAGCCCCTCTTATAGCATTTTTAGTTGCAGGTGAAGTTGAAGATTGCTCCATGATGGACAGGATTATGTTGGGATATCACAATATCTCTTATTTAATTAATGCATCTATATACTTGGTAAAGGGTGGAAGACTCGGCCTTATGCCTGGTGTTTTGTTCCACTCTTGCCGCCCTAGTTTCCGTCATACCGGTCTTATGTTCCCGGATTTTGCGTTCCTTACGCGGTTGGGTGATTTATGGGACCCCCTTGACAGTTTGCTTTGAATAAAACTCCTCCAGCAAGGCCCAACCTTTGTTTTACCATTTGCCATGTAAGCCTTTTTCCCTTGGGTTCTGCAGACTCAAGGGTCATCTTTATTTTAACCCCCCCCGGGCCAGTGCTCCTTCGAGTGTTGGTCCGAACTGAGTAGACTGCGGGGCCACCTCGGGGAAACTTGAGGGCTGGTTTTACTCGTAGGATGTCTCATCCGGTGTGCCCTGAGAACGAGATACGTGGGACTCCTATCGGGATTTGTCGGCACATCGGGCAGCTTTGTTGGTCTTGTTTTACCATTGTCGAAATGTCTTGTAAACCGGGATTCTGAGTCTGATCGGGTCTTCCTGGGAGAAGGTCTATTCCTTCGTTGATCGTGAGAGCTTATCATGGGCTAAGTTGGGACACCCCTGCAGGGTATAATCTTTCGAAAGTCGTGCCCGCGGTTATGAGGCAGATGGGAATTTGTTAATGTCCGGTTGTAGATAACTTGACACTTGACCTCTTTAAAATGCATCAACCGCGTGTGTAGCAGTGATGGTCTCTTTTCGGCGGAGTCCGGGAAGTGAACACGGTTTTGGGTTATGTTTGACGTAAGTAGGAGTTCAGGATCACTTCTTGATCATTGCTAGTTAACGACCATTCCTTTTGCTCTCTTCTCGCTCTTATTTGCGTATGTTAGCCACTAGATATGCTTAGTCGCTGCTGCAACCTCGCCACTTTACCCCTTCCTATCCATAAGCTTAAATAGTATTGATCTCGCGGGTTTTGAGATTGCTGAGTCCTCGTGACTCAAGAGATACTATCACAACAGTTGCAGGTGCCGATGATACCAGTGCAGGTGATGCACCCGAGCTCAGTTAGGAGCTCAACGAAGACCTTGGTTGTTGCTATGTTTCGTTTCATGTTGATCAGTAGTGGAGCCCAGTTGGGACGATCGGGGATCCAGCAGTTGGGTTATCTTCTTTTCTTTTGGCTTCGTTCGTAGTCGGACTATATGTGTGTACTCTGAATGATGTATGATTTATTATATGTTCATTGTGTGAAGTGGCGATTGTAAGCCAACTCTTTATCCCATTCTTGTTCATTACATGGGATTGTGTGAAGATGACCCTTCTTGCGACAAAACCACAATGCGGTTATGCCTCTAAGTCGTGCTTCGACACGTGGGAGATATAGCCGCATCGTGGGTGTTACAAGTTGGTAATCAGAGCCATCCCCGACTTAGGAGACCCCTGCTTGATTGTTTGCTGGCGTTGTTGAGTCTAGAACAAAAATGTTTTGAGTCTTAGGATTATATATATCGGAGAGTAGGATTCTTTTTACTCCTCAGTCCCTTCGTCGCTTTGGTGAGGTCTCCTGACGTAGATGTTTTGTCTTTCCTCTCCTCAAATTTCACTAAATTTTTTTTAGGATCACGCGGGTATCTTGGAATCGTTTCGATGGTTTTGTGACGAGAACATTGTTCTTGTGCCTCCTGTCTATTATGTGGCTTTGACCCGGGGAGTTGAGCTCCGAGGTGTTGTCGTCATAATTTTATTGTTGCAGTTCTGGAATACCTGAGTTTTGCCGACATCGAAAATGTCTTTTTTGCAGTTGTTGGTGAGATAACCTCGACGCCACCCAGTACTAGGGCGGGAGTTCGAGAGTATTGCCATAGCTCGTATAACGGATGCTTTTCGAAGGTTGAGGTACACGATTTCCGAAGGTTTCTTGGTTATGTGTTGACGGATGGATACAGCTTGGATGTAGGTATTGTTAGTATTGGATGAGATATATATTGCTTCCCCTGTATCCCCAACACCAGATTGCATAACCAGAAAGTTTCGGGAGTTCTATAGGTGGGAATTCAAGTAGCTCCTAGAATATCTTTTCGACAGATGCATGATATGAGATTGGGGTTTGACGTCTAGTGGTCCGCCTTTCCACGGTCATTTTTACAGTGGTCTCGTTGTGTCTTAAAGAACCCTTGGCTATGCTGGTTCGGGGACACTTCGTATGTCATGTGCACTGCCTTGTACATGATGGTGCTGTACAATCGAGCCCGTGTGGGCCCCACCATGAAAACTTCGGACGAAATCTCTATCATATGTTTGTTCCGGCTTATTCTGCAAGCCAAATCTTTTGTTTTGTTTTATTTGTGGTATTCGAGTTGCTTCGAAGTCAAATGTGGAATCCATACCTTTCCTAAATTGTCAGGACCCCGACTCAATGCCACATCGATCTAGCATGTAACACCTCATATCACTTTGCGGCCTCACGCACGGTATTCCCACGGGTGTCGCCTTACCTTTCCCCGGGACCGTTTGCGTCTTTTGGCACACGTATATGATAGTGTCGCTAGCATTCATATGATAAGGAGCCCGGGCTGACATGGCTAGTCGTAAACCCAAAGTGGCACAAACTTACAGGGACAGGCATCCATGACCCAACATCGAACGTGTCGGTCATCAGCGAGTGAATCCAGGCTGTAGCACTGGGCTAGCAGGAATCCGGTGAACCGGGCTGTAGCGGGCTAACAGGACTCCGGTATTCATCGCGTGACATTTCCCCGAAGGGACAGACACAGGAACGAAGAAGGACACATGTCGGCCAGCTAAGTGTTCCGGAGCAGTAGCAAGCTACCCTGGCTCGGAGGAAGCACTAGGAGACATTTCCCGGTAAGAGAGGCTACTAAAGATAAACAACTAGATAGTCAAATCCCACACATACCAAGCATTTCAATAACATACACACAATATGCTCGATATGTGCAAACACAACATGGCATCACAACATGACTCTACGACTCAAGTATTTATTCAATAGGCTCCGAGGAGCGAGATATTACAAACAGGGGTCTCATGACCCAACATTCAGAGCATACAAATCAAAGCACAAGCGGAAGCTATCATGTCTGAGTACAGACATCTATAAATGAAGAAGGCTGAGAAGCCTGACTATCTACCAGATCCTGCCGAGGGCACAAGATCGTAGCTGAGGTAACAAGCTAAACGTCGAAGTCCACGCGAAACTACTAGTGAGACCGAAGTCTCTCTGCAAAAACATAAAATAGGCAAACGTGAGTACAAATGTACCCAGCAAGACTTACATCAGAACTAACTACATATGCATCATTATCAACAAAGGGGATGGTGGGGTTTAACTCAGCAAGCCAGCTTTGACTCGGTGGCTATCCTGAACTACGACTGCAAGTAACTCTTTTGAGGTGGCGTACACGAGTCCACATATTCACCATATCAATACACCACTATGGATCCGCTCCCGCCTCCCTACGAGAACGCCATCCATAGCACTCACGCTTATCTTGCGTATTTTAGAGTATCCACTTTCACTTGTCTATGAACTGATATAAGCAACCCAGAAGTCCTTTACCGCGGACACGGCTATTCGAATAGATGATATTAACCCTGCAGGGGTGTACTTCTTCATACATGTTTCCACCACTTAGCGTCTGCACACGACATGTGCTCGGCAGACTTCAAGCGAAAGCCGACGTGGGTGTAGACCACGACCTACCTAAACACTCAAGTCTCTAGTCCAGGTTTATCGCCTATTCGGGTTCCATCCATGAGGAGATCCGGCCGGAGTTTCGCTCACAGCCCCAAACGATGTGAACAGGGTTCCCGAGATACCAAACGGGCATCCGGTACACCGTGCCACGTACCTACCGCATCACAGCCCACCCCTACGGTCAGCGCTGTCCACGGCCTCCAGTAAGCTACAAACACCAGAAACTACTTGCAACTCCTGGACAGAGGACTAGGGTGAATAAGAAGTCGAGCGGGGTCATATTTCAGGGCCCAATGTATGGTAGTAGCTGAATCATGGATCACAAACACAGAACGCAGTTCCTGAGGACGGCTGCAATGAGACAACCCACCATGTACTCCTACATGGCCTCTCACCGCTACCTTTACCAAAACGTGTTCACACACTTAGCTCACACACAGTAGGACATGTTCGCACGCCTCTGATTCATTCCCGATGAATCAGACCTGACTCAACTCTAAGCAGTAGCAGGCATGACAAACAAGCAAGAATGAGTAGGCACAACAGGGCTCAAACAACTCCTACTCATGCTAGTGGGTTTCATCTATTTACTGTGGCAATGACAGGTCATGCAAAGGATAAAGGGGTTCAGCTACCGTAGCAAGTAACAGATGAATCGGTGTTGTCCTAATGCAGTAAAAGAGAGCAGGAGCGAGAGGGTAGGATTGTATCGGAATGAACAAGGGGGTTTTGCTTGCCTGGCACTTCTGAAGATAACATTGAGTCTTCATCAGTGTCAACCATCACATCATCGGTATCACGTCTATCGAGAGGGGACAAATACCGGCAACACAGAAGGGAACACAATCAATGCAATGCACAATATGATGCATGATCATGACATGGCAAAATGAATGTGTTTTGAGCTAATGTAACTAGCAACAGATTAAATGAAGTTGGTTTGAATACAAGATTCAAATTCAAACTCCATATGTGATTATTTAAATGCCCTTTATATGATTTGTGCTAAACAGCATCTATAATTTGTTCTAACATGCATGAAAATGGTACAGATGGATTCCTTGAATTTTTCTGATAATTTTTCATATATAAATTATTTAATTTGGAGTTACGGTTGAATTTCTATGATTTTTAGAAGTTTATACAATTTTCTGGAATTTATAAATCATTTCCTAATTTATTTTAATTCCAGAAAGGAATTATTGCGTCAGCATGACCTCATGCTGACCTCAATAGGTCAACGGGCGCCGTCCAGGTCAAACTGACCTGTGGGACCCATATGTCAGCGTCACAGTTAGTTAACAGGGGGTTATCTGCTTAATTAAAGGATTAGGGGGGGTCGGGGCCCACTGGTCAGTGTTAGTGGCTAATTAGGTTTAGTTAATTTTTAAATAAAGTTAGCAGGGCCTGGCCTCACTAGTCAGCGACCCTGGGGGGTCAAACCCCAGGTCGATCAGGTCAAACCTGCCGGCGACTAACCGCCGGCGAGGTCCGAGACGGCGGCGATGCGCGGAATCGCAGCACAAGCCACGGTTCGAGGCGCGGATGGCACCGTTGGAACCCCGAGCCTCGTCCGCGTCGTCTGGTGCTAGTGGGGTCGCCGGAGACGACTCAGATCGACGGCGGCGTCCGCTTCCGCGGCGGCCAGAGTTCAGGCGCGAACGGTGGCGATGCTATGGCGCACTAGAGGAGAAAACGAGGAGGGCTACGTGCTCCTGGGGGTTCACCGAGCACGGCTGCGTGCTCGGTTGCAGCTCTAGGCAACCGTGGCTACGGCGGCGACATGGCCGGCAGCGAAGAGCTCTCGGCTCCGACGGTTGTCGGTGTTAGAGGAAGAAAACGAGTCAGGGGAGAGGGGGAAACGACAGAGGAGCTCACGTGGATCCCGTAGAGGTGGACGGCGGGCTCGGGGAAGGCCGAACGGCGACGAATTTGACGACGGCGATCCTCGGTGGCCGAGGAGGGGAACAGCGAGGCTAGCGGCATCCAGGGGCTCTTCTGGTCGCGCGAGACGACGAGGAGGACGAGGGAGGACCGGCGGAGCTCGGGAGCGCGTCGGAGAGGAGAGGGGGGCGGTGGCCGCGAGGGAGCTCATCGGTGGCGGCGGCTCCGTTCGGTCCGGGCGAGAGAGAGGGAGCAGGGGAGGATAGGGACGGAGGGAGAGACACGGGAGAGTGAGAGAGGGTCGAGGGGTCGGGGCGTCTCCGTGGCATCGTCTAGGAGGACCGGGGAAGCAGGAGGTGGCCGGGAAGCAGGAGGTGGCCGGGGCGCGTGGCCGCGCGCGCCGGGCGCGTGCCCGTCCTCCTAGCAGAGGAGGAAGGCGACAGGGGTTAGTGGAGATGGGCTGGGCCGTGCTGGGCCAGGTAAGTGGGCGCCAGGTAAGTTAGGTAGGTGGCCTGGTGGCCTTCTCTCTTTTTTTATATTCTGTTCTGTTTTCTTTTATTAGTTTCTGTTTTGCCACTGTTTTGAATTTAAAAAATAATTCAAATAATGCCAAAAACTCCTCTGGATATATTTATGCTGCTTAATGGACTTTTCCAAAAGCACATAAAATGTTTCAGGGGTATTTGGAAATATATTCTATACAAGTTATGAATATAAGTCCAAATGCAAATAAAATAATGATTTAAATTCAGTGCTCAAAATATTCCTCAAAAATGTTCATTATTTTTGGTTTGGTGCAAAACCCTTGCCAAAATATAACCAACATTATTTAAGGCCATTTTGGAAACGTTGATAGCATTTTCCAGGGTTCTTTGCCCCTTTTTTTTATTTAAGTTTTTGAGGCTTCCAAAATTCCTCAGTTCAAGTTTCAAAATTTAAACATGATGCTCACATGAGGTCTGGCCTAGTGCATAACAGGACCAGGGATGTGACAACTCACCCCCACTAAACAAAAATCTCGTCCCGAGATTCAGGCGTAGGGTAAGGTGAAGGGGAAACGCAAACTAGCACAATCTTCACGATCCAGGTTGTACTTCAATTGAACGTTGACTTGTTCACCATCCTTGTCTCGACGTCTTCCTCTGAGAACTCCAACTAACATGACAACGAGAGGAAAGGAAAGACCCTAAAGGAATCGTTCTTCTCGAAGGTCGAACAACTCAGGATTAACTCTCAGAATGAGGCATAGCAACATCTCTTGAGCTGAGACACGAAGCACACATCCATAGGAATGGAGTGAAGCAGATGACGGAGGTTCACTAGGTAGACAACAATTCCACACCTAAGAAGGTGGTAAACGATTGTCAACGTAGCGAGGAGTTGAGTTGCCATGATACCACGCCGAAACATCCTAGAGGAGGGTGATTGGTAGATTATTACCTTAAGTGGAAAAAAGAATTACCTTTGATATAGAGATCATTGAGACTCTCTATATCAGCCTAAGGCAAATCACAGCAATCGATTGGCGGGGGTTGGTAGAATGGCATACTCGGACTTGGATGATGTGGATTACCTTGTTGAAGACAACGTAATGGAGGAGTTTGCTTATCACCGGAAATGGAAGAGACCCATGGTAGAATGGCACATTGGCGGTGCAAACTGGGAACAAAAGGCAAATGCTGGGAATGATTCTGGTAACTGGGGAAGAACCCAACAATAGAGAGTGAATTCACTGTTTGAAAGGGTCATAGCATTGCCGAGGAAACTGAGAGGAATCCCAGTTAGTGCCGATGATATCACGTAGCGCTTGTGCATGCTCTCAAGAACTTGAGCATTTCCACAATCATCAAGGTTTTACCAATATCCGTGTCAAGGATCCTGGCAACACAACTTGCTACCATGATGAATGATGATGGATGATGCAGATGCAAAGGAAGATAACACTTTCTTAGATTTCACCCTTGGCGGGGCCAAGGAAATAAAATCTGGATGATCGACCGAGAGACATTTAGCACTCCGCTTCTAATGTTCTCCTTGATGTGCTACTGTAACCCATTCATAGGTATGGTTTGATATCTAGAACATCAAGTAAAAAGGTCGGACTTCGGGATCTCAAAATCCATAGGGGCAACTAGGGAGTAAATCCTACGAAATCCCTATGGGGAGGTGGCCAACTTCCTCAATCAAGATATTATAATAACAGGTCTTCCGGCTAGGTGTGTTGGCCACGACATCCACTTTACCGGTTTTCGAGGGACCGATATTATAGTTCTTGGGAAATGTTCCAAACCATCATATCTGCCTGAGATTCAGATCTGGTTGGTGTCAGGATATTCCAGACTCATCGAGTCTAGGAAGAAAAACGAAAGTTTGCAACACAAATCGATGAGATGACGTTGCGAGATTCTCGGGAATTAACTACGATAGCAAGCTCCAAACATGAGCTGGTTCTGCTACTTACATGTGAACACGTTGTCCCAGACAAGCATGGCCACGTAGTAGTCTTATAATCAAACACTACCGAGTTCGGGTGGGGAACCATAATCGAGGATATCGAAGTCTTTACGCAAGTCCATGGATTAGATCCCAAGCATAGACTTCTTTTCCTTGAACAAGTCAATCAGTGGCTTAGTGTGCCAGGGACACATATAGAATGAAGGTTGCAAGTCTCCAGACTACAGAATACTTCGCACGTGTGCATGACTGATTTGGGATGATTCCAAAGGAAACAAAACAATCTTTCTCAAATTCACGGCGGCAACTTTCACCAAATGCACGTGTATAAGAGGAAGTCACTCCTTTCATCAAACAAATACTTCATGAGCTAGCATGAAGAAAATGCTTTCAAAAGTTTCCAACACTAGCTTAATGTTCAACAACATCATGGAGGAGATAAGGATGTTGCCAATGGGCTCAACAACAATTCTTCCGGGTTTCCCTTTAAAAGGAATTCCATAGTTAAGTGAACAAGTGATAGCATTGGTCAGACCCGAAAGATATAATGGTGTATGCTCGAGGGATCAACCACGAGTAAGACAACATTACGAATATCGTTGGTTCTGGTCTGATTGGATGATAGCCCATACTCCAATCAAAGGTTAGATAAAAATGATAGCTCCAGCAACTGATCACAGGGACCAATCGATGAAGATATCATCTTTCGTCAACACATACTACACAAGAATATCCCTTTGGAACGAACTAAGTCAGGCAAGCTTTTATCTTCCAACTCTCCAAGTTGTTGTCTAGCTTAACCAACTAGCTCAGGGATATCCAACACAGATTCTTGGAGAAGGGTGGTTCACAAGAAACCAACTTGATCACGAGCTCAACACAGCGGTCAGGTGACAACCTGGTAATACTTCCGAGAAGATCTTCGGAAAATCACGAACCACCGATATGTTACTAAGCTCGAGGACAATCTTGCTTTTTGAGGCAAGACGATATGATCAATAGAGCGAAGATTTGAAATAATCCTAACTCATCGATCGAGGAGTGCACCGAGAACAAGGGCTAGGTAGCATGATCAACCTTAGAATGATGATTCAAAACCAACACGCTAAGAATGAAATTATTGTCCATTAACTACCAAGCAACAAGGTTGCTAGGAGTATTGAATTCACACATCACGATTCACTTATCGGCATTCCGGTTGCGACAACATGGAACCGAGGGATGAATATTGATGGCGAGAAGTATCACTACATCAAGAATTCACAAGAGCCGGTGCAATCCTCATGAAAATCCTGACATAAAGACGGTAATACTTCAGGGTAGAACAGAATCAAAAGCTGGGCTGGCATTTTGATCTGCGGAGCACAATTGCTTTGACCCAATCCTAGATATGGAAGAGGTACTGGAGTTTGTTTCTCCTATCATTCCGCGATAGAATGGCTTGACGGACCACAAGAGTAATAGGCATCGATAAACGAACGCACGCATACTCTTGGCTATCAATTGATAGACGAAGGTCAGTAGACAACTAAAGACGGACAACTCAAAGGAACATATAACTTTCTGAGTTGTGGATGCATAAATTAGTATGTCGAACCAAGTTCAACATAATTCTTCAGGATAACCCATGCAGAAAGGTTGAGCTGGCAGAGTCACAATATAGCATGGAGAACTCATCGAGAGCGCTCTTGTTGTCATCTTTTGGTTCAGAAGAACTCCTGCCAAGAATGATTCATGGTAATTGGAAGAAGGATGTACCATGAACCTCGAGGACTATCGCAAAGGTTACTATTATCCTAAAGGAACTAGCAACACTATCAACATGATGTAAGTAGGATGAATCTCGGGTTCAAAACCCAGGAATAGAATACCTACTCCTAAGTAGCATCACGGAATGCTTTCGAGAATAAAGGCCAGAATCATCACACTAGGACACAAATCATGGCTAGAGCACTAGATGATCCCCTGAGACACCTAGGGTCATAATAATTATTCCAACATAAAGGTCGAGGCAGTAGAATACCTCAACTCAACAATTAGTGTGATTGAGCTAGCATAAAGGAGCATCGAAACCAGAGGGAAAGGATTTTGCAAATGCATCAGACTATTTAGAAACCTGGAATGACTCGGACAACATAACGGCTGTAAATGCTCAGAAGAGATTTGAGACATTCACAAAAATGGTGGCATAACCACTCAGAAGCACAATATCAAGGTTTCGAGATCAACAATTAACATACGGAAGTAGTAGAAACTGAACTCAAGCTTAAATCCAACAATCTTATAAGTCTACGGATTAGTAACGCGTGATCTTGATAGAAAGAAGAGATAGCCTAGCTCTTAATCCCCGTAGGAAAGATAAGATGACTCAGATCAGAAGGGCATGAGGTATAAGGAGTAAAAAGAGCCTTACGTTCCATCCCACAATCAATTCCCTTATATAACTAAAGAATTTCTAGACTCAACTTCGACCAGTTTGGCTTGGTAATCCTACAGGCAGTCAAGCTCTGATACCAACGCTGTCAGGACCCCGACTCAATGCCACATCGATCTAGCATGTAACACCTCATATCACTTTGCGGCCTCACGCACGGTATTCCCACGGGTGTCGCCTTACCTTTCCCCGGGACCGTTTGCGTCTTTTGGCACACGTATATGATAGTGTCGCTAGCATTCATATGATAAGGAGCCCGGGCTGACATGGCTAGTCGTAAACCCAAAGTGGCACAAACTTACAGGGACAGGCATCCATGACCCAACATCGAACGTGTCGGTCATCAGCGAGTGAATCCAGGCTGTAGCACTGGGCTAGCAGGAATCCGGTGAACCGGGCTGTAGCGGGCTAACAGGACTCCGGTATTCATCGCGTGACATTTCCCCGAAGGGACAGACACAGGAACGAAGAAGGACACATGTCGGCCAGCTAAGTGTTCCGGAGCAGTAGCAAGCTACCCTGGCTCGGAGGAAGCACTAGGAGACATTTCCCGGTAAGAGAGGCTACTAAAGATAAACAACTAGATAGTCAAATCCCACACATACCAAGCATTTCAATAACATACACACAATATGCTCGATATGTGCAAACACAACATGGCATCACAACATGACTCTACGACTCAAGTATTTATTCAATAGGCTCCGAGGAGCGAGATATTACAAACAGGGGTCTCATGACCCAACATTCAGAGCATACAAATCAAAGCACAAGCGGAAGCTATCATGTCTGAGTACAGACATCTATAAATGAAGAAGGCTGAGAAGCCTGACTATCTACCAGATCCTGCCGAGGGCACAAGATCGTAGCTGAGGTAACAAGCTAAACGTCGAAGTCCATGCGAAACTACTAGTGAGACCGAAGTCTCTCTGCAAAAACATAAAATAGGCAAACGTGAGTACAAATGTACCCAGCAAGACTTACATCAGAACTAACTACATATGCATCATTATCAACAAAGGGGATGGTGGGGTTTAACTCAGCAAGCCAGCTTTGACTCGGTGGCTATCCTGAACTACGACTGCAAGTAACTCTTTTGAGGTGGCGTACACGAGTCCACATATTCACCATATCAATACACCACTATGGATCCGCTCCCGCCTCCCTACGAGAACGCCATCCATAGCACTCACGCTTATCTTGCGTATTTTAGAGTATCCACTTTCACTTGTCTATGAACTGATATAAGCAACCCAGAAGTCCTTTACCGCGGACACGGCTATTCCAATAGATGATATTAACCCTGCAGGGGTGTACTTCTTCATACATGTTTCCACCACTTAGCGTCTGCACACGACATGTGCTCGGCAGACTTCAAGTCTCTAGTCCAGGTTTATCGCCTATTCGGGTTCCATCCATGAGGAGATCCGGCCGGAGTTTCGCTCACAGCCCCAAACGATGTGAACAGGGTTCCCGAGATACCAAACGGGCATCCGGTACACCGTGCCACGTACCTACCGCATCACAGCCCACCCCTACGGTCAGCGCTGTCCACGGCCTCTAGTAAGCTACAAACACCAGAAACTACTTGCAACTCCTGGACAGAGGACTAGGGTGAATAAGAAGTCGAGCGGGGTCATATTTCAGGGCCCAATGTATGGTAGTAGCTGAATCATGGATCACAAACACAGAACTCAGTTCCTGAGGACGGCTGCAACAAGACAACCCACCATGTACTCCTACATGGCCTCTCACCGCTACCTTTACCAAAACGTGTTCACACACTTAGCTCACACACAGTAGGACATGTTCACACGCCTCTGATTCATCCCCGATGAATCAGACCTGACTCAACTCTAAGCAGTAGTAGGCATGACAAACAAGCAAGAATGAGTAGGCACAACAGGGCTCAAACAACTCCTACTCATGCTAGTAGGTTTCATCTATTTACTGTGGCAATGACAGGTCATGCAAAGGATAAAGGGGTTCAGCTACCGCAGCAAGTAACAGATGAATCGATGTTGTCCTAATGCAGTAAAAGAGAGCAGGAGCGAGAGGGTAGGATTGTATCGGAATGAACAAGGGGGTTTTGCTTGCCTGGCACTTCTGAAGATAACATTGAGTCTTCATCAGTGTCAACGATCACATCATCGGTATCACGTCTATCGAGAGGGGACAAATACCGGCAACACAGAAGGGAACACAATCAATGCAATGCACAATATGATGCATGATCATGACATGGCAAAATGAATGTGTTTTGAGCTAATGTAACTAGCAACAGATTAAATGAAGTTAGTTTGAATACAAGATTCAAATTCAAACTCCATATGTGATTATTTAAATGCCCTTTATATGATTTGTGCTAAACAACATCTATAAGTTTTTCTAACATGCATGAAAATGGTACAGATGGATTCCTTGAATTTTTCTGATAATTTTTCATATATAAATTATTTAATTTGGAGTTACGGTTGAATTTCTATGATTTTTAGAAGTTTATACAATTTTCTGGAATTTATAAATCATTTCCTAATTTATTTTAATTCCAGAAAGGAATTATTGCGTCAGCATGACCTCATGCTGACCTCAGCAGGTCAACGGGCGCCGTCCAGGTCAAACTGACCTGTGGGACCCATATGTCAGCGTCACAGTTAGTTAACAGGGGGTTATCTGCTTAATTAAAGGATTAGGGGGGGTCGGGGCCCACTGGTCAGTGTTAGTGGCTAATTAGGTTTAGTTAATTTTTAACTAAAGTTAGCAGGGCCTGGCCCCACTAGTCAGCGACCCTGGGGGGTCAAACCCCAGGTCGATCAGGTCAAACCTGCCGGCGACTAACCGCCGGCGAGGTCCGAGACGGCGGCGATGCGCGGAATCGCAGCACAGGCCACGGTTCGAGGCGCGGATGGCACCGTTGGAACCCCGAGCCTCGTCCGCGTCGTCTGGTGCTAGTGGGGTCGCCGGACACGACTCAGATCAACGGCGGCGTCCGCTTCCGCGGCAGCCGGAGTTCGGGCGCGAACGGTGGCGATGCTACGGCGCACTAGAGGAGAAAACGAGGAGGGCTACGTGCTCCTGGGGGTTCACCGAGCACGGCTGCGTGCTCGGTTGCAGCTCTAGGCAACCGTGGCTACGTCGGCGACATGGCTGGCGGCGAAGAGCTCTCGGCTCCGACGGTTGTCGGTGTTAGAGGAAGAAAACGAGTCAGGGGAGAGGGGGAAATGACGGAGGAGCTCACGTGGATCCCGTAGAGGTGGACGGCGGGCTCGGGGAAGGCCGAACGGCGACGAATTTGACAACGGCGATCCTCGGTGGCCGAGGAGGGGAACAGCGAGGCTAGCGGCATCCAGGGGCTCTTCTGGTCGCGCGAGATGACGAGGAGGACGAGGGAGGACCGGCGGAGCTCGGG
>NC_041381.1:207468958-207552481 GCF_002162155.2 Triticum dicoccoides | reverse complement strand
AGGGAGCTCGTCGGTGGCGGCGGCTCCATTCGGTCCGGGCGAGAGAGAGGGAGCAGGGGAGGATAGGGACGGAGGGAGAGACACGGGAGAGTGAGAGAGGGTCGAGGGGTCGGGGCGTCTCCGTGGCATCGTCTAGGAGGACCGGGGAAGCAGGAGGTGGCCGGGAAGCAGGAGGTGGCCGGGGCGCGTGGCCGCGCGCGCCGGGCGCGTGCCTTCCTCCTGGCAGAGGAGGAAGGCGACAGGGGTTAGTGGAGATGGGCTGGGCCGTGCTAGGCCAGGTAAGTGGGCGCCAGGTAAGTTAGGTAGGTGGCCTGGTGGCCTTCTCTCTTTTTTTATATTCTGTTCTGTTTTCTTTTATTAGTTTCTGTTTTGCCACTATTTTGAATTTAAAAAATAATTCAAATAATGCCAAAAACTCCTCTGGATAATTTATGCTGCTTAATGGACTTTTCCAAAAGCACATAAAATGTTTCAGGGGTATTTGGAAATATATTCTATACAAGTTATGAATATAAGTCCAAATGCAAATGAAATAATGATTTAAGTTCAGTGCTCAAAATATTCCTCAAAAATGTTCATTATTTTTGGTTTGGTGCAAAACCCTTGCCAAAATATAACCAACATTATTTAAGGCCATTTTGGAAACGTTGAAAGCATTTTCCAGGGTTCTTTGCCCCTTTTTTTTATTTAAGTTTTTGAGGCTTCCAAAATTCCTCAGTTCAAGTTTCAAAATTTAAACATGATGCTCACATGAGGTCTGGCCTAGTGCATAACAGGACCAGGGATGTGACATAAATGGTGTTCTCATATTGCTATGTGAATACTAATCCTTCTAGATCATCAAGATCGTCATGTTAATTCTTTTCCAACCGGTGCGCTTCTCTTCGAGATGATCCCATCATTCTCCCCATCCGCAAGATCAATTCTAAGTTTTCTCAACGGTGTTTGTTTCATCCGTACCAAGTTGCCTTTGTTTTCCCGCCCTCCCACCCTTTTCTTCAAGGACTCATATATGTTAATCAAGTATCCATTTATTCATGTGAAGCCTCTTCACTCCTTGCAATCAATGTTCTTACCCGGTGATTTTCATGAAGTTGGCCAGGAGTTTCAAGTTCATCATTCTTCATTATTTTTCTTCTCCGGTGGATCCAATTCAAGCTTTGTTGATCATATCCTTTCCTCGTTTCAAATGCTATCCCATGCTGTTGCCTCTCATAATTGTTCACCTCTCTCTATTCTTATTCGGAGTGCTCAAGATATCTCGGAAGATTCATGTTTCCATTCTCAATCAGTTCAAGCTAGTCGGAGATTATTATCTCATTCAAGTCATTTAATTCTACCGGTGCTATATCTATTTCAATCAATCGTTCAACGGTGTATCCTTTTAGTGGGCCCTAACCCACGGGTCTTTTCCTAGGATCTTACCTGACTCTCCTAATCTTCCCGGAGCCGTTCCCAAATTCTTTTCGAAGTTTGACGTAAGAATGATTTCTCAACAGTCAAATGTATTCTCCAAGTTCGCTTTCATATTATTTTCATCCCTGGTTCAACCTTTTTGCTCTTCATTCCAGAGTATCTCAACAATTCATGGTGGTTCTCATCATCATTCTCAACATTTGAAGACCAAAGAAGGATTTCTCCTAAATCTTGGTCCGTTCTCTTGAAGATTCATGGTTCTAGCCTTATGCCATCCTCATAATTGTTTTTGATTGTGACAATTCTTTTCTTACCATCCGGAGCATTTCATGAGTTATTTCCGTTTCTTTCCTCCGAAGGCCATCATGTCATAATTCTTCATTCTCAGCGTGTAGCTATCGTTCTCCAAATCTTACCCGTGCATCGTCCAAATATCCTCTAATCAGTTCATGATCTCTTCGTTCTCATGTATCTAAATTCCCTCAAGTATCTTCATTCTTTCCGGTGAATTGTGCCTTTGCTACTTTCATTTTCAATTCTTACGGTGGTTCGTTCAAGATTTCGCTTCCTTCGTTATCATATCAAAATATTCATTGTTTCCAAATCCCACCAGTGGTTCTAGCAATACCTTCTGAATTTTGCACTATATCTCTCTCAATCTTTTCTACGAGAATAAGTAGTATGCCAAATCCATTGCTTGTCATCAATTTAATTTGATGAAGGATAAGCATACAATAAATCTTATTCTTATTTCCTCGAGGTGATTCAATTCTTTTCTTCCGGAGATTGTTCATGATGAAGTAATTCTCGACTCTAGTGCTTCATCTTTATCTTTTCTGGAGTCCCAAGTTTTCCGCTTTATATCGTCGCGAAGCTCCTTCTAAATCATCACAAGGCTTCACCTTGTATTTTCAACTTCTCTTTCTTTCTATCATTCTTTTTTTACCGGAGTTCTTCATGGTGGTTCGTCAAGCATTCTTTATCGTGCATTCCAAAGTGCAATTCTTTCTACCTTATCTTTTGAGGTGGTGTTATATCATTCTTGACAATTTTCATTCATGTTTCGTGATTCACATGTTGTCAAGAACGAGGTATTTTAAATCCATCAATCTCTTCGTTGGAGTTATCTTGGTATAGATTTCACCTAAATCCTTCCCTAAGGAATGTTGTATTGTGGTGCTTATCAATGATCCAAGTTTTCTCCTATCCTCTCAGCGAAAGCAGTTTTCATCTCTTCGTTGATCTCAAGCAAGCAATTGTTTCCGTTAGTGGCCGGTTGTCACCTCATAATTTTGAGATGTTTTCCATAAGCCCACTACAAGCTTATTCGTTTTGTTGTTGGTTTCCAACAACTCTGTTATAACCTTCTTGGAAGGCTGCTTTCCAAGCTCATTTGTGGCAGAAGTTGGCATTTCCTTCTCCATTATGTTATTCCAATGATCTATCTTCTATTCTTTCTTTCGAAGGCTTTGTGAGGTTGCTCTCGTTGACCCATCATCTCGTTTTGTCAAGATCATGTTTTTTTCTTGCTTATCCATTTAACCGGAGTGTTGTGTCACGTCTTCAAGTTCTTTTTCATCGTATCAAGTCTTGCATCTCTTTTCTACCGGAGTGTTGTCCAAATTTGTTCTTCCTTGTTCCTTGTTTATCTCGTTTCAACCAGAGTGGTTCAATCCCTTCTTGTCCATTGTACTCGTCATTCATAGCTTTGCAACCTCCAAGGTTCAAATGGTGTTCCTTGTTTCTATTTTCTACCGCAGTGCTCTCAATTGTGTTCAACTCCATTGTGTTCTTTCTTTCAACTTTTCAACCTCTCAAGGTTCTTTGGTTTCACTCTTTTGTCGAAGAAGCAACTTAGTTTTACCTCTTCTCTTCCTCTTCCGTTTCTCTCAGGTGCCATCCTAGATCTCGGGACGAGATCCTCTTGTAGTGGTGGAGTGTTGTAACGCCCCAAGACCGATGCTTCAGAAGACTTCTAGCTATTCCGAGTTTCGCCGTGTGTTTCTTTTGTGCTTGCTCTTTTATTTTTGCATTGCATCATGTCATCATGCCATCATGCCATTTAATTTTTAAAACTCAACTAAATAAATTGCATAGATCTTTTGATCTATTTAAATCGAGGGATACTCACATGGTGATTTCTCTTTATAACATACCCTCCCGATATTTAGGGAGATATTATAAATTATTCCATTTATTTGGAATTACCCATAACCCACTTGCAAATATCCCATGCCATTGTTATCTCAATTCTTGTTCTCCAACCTTGCCCGTAATTATTTCATCATTTTCCGGAGCTCCACCAAAAATCCGAACATTTTTGGACCTTCCCAAACCCTCACTACCATTCAAATCATTTGGATTTAAATCAAATGAATTTGAATTTAAATCTTGCAATCTTGGCCTTTCTATTTTTCTTGGAACGAGCGCATTTGTGCGAGTCCGGGAAAATTATCCGCGCGTCCTAGTTCTTCCACTAACCCCTCTTTCTTTTCTTTCCTATCTCTATTTTGTTTTTATTTTCTTAAGAGAGGGAGAAGAGAGCCCAGCAGCCTAGGCCAGGCCAGCCCACTAAACCCCTTGAGGCCCAACCCTTCCTAACCCTAGCCTGATCCCCTCGCAGCCTCTTCCCCTCACCCGATCGATCCCCATCTCTCCTCTCGTTCCCTCCCTGCCAGCGCCGCCACCTTCTTCTCGTTCCCCATCACGCACGCCCGCATCGCTCCAGGGTGGAGCTCCTCGCGCCTCCGCCTCGCCCCTCTCGGCCTCCTGCGCCCGCGCCCCTCTTCTGCCTCGCCTCCTCCTCCCGTCGCCCTGCATCGACGCCCGCACCTCCGCCGGCCTCGGCCTCCCGCGACTGCCGTTGCTGGCCCTGCTGCCGAGCTCTCCCTGCACCCGGTCCCCTCCTCCTCGCCGCCCCTGGTGCCGCTCCACCTGCGCCTGCGTCCTCGTCCTCTGCGCCCAGCAGGAGCCCCGCGCCGCTCGTTCCCTCCGTTTGGCCGGAGTTCGTCGGAGCCCCAGCAGTCGCGCCGCCCTGTGGCTTCGCCTCCCGCAACCCCGCGGCATCGCCTCGCCCTTGTCCCACGTTGCCTCTGCCAGCCCTGTGTTGCTGCTTGCATCCGCCAAGGCCATCTTCAGATTTTCACCAAGTACCGTGACTGCAGCCGGTGTGCATTTTTTATTCAAGTCCGACTACACGGGTACGACTACATCCGAGGTGGATTTCGTCAGGTACCCCTTCGGATGCGCCAAGTTCGACTACATGGTCCACCAAGTACCTCTACCGACGACGCCGAACATCTACGAAACGTGAACGACTACTTCCCATACGACCCGTGAACGACTACTTCCCTCGACGACTCGAACTGCTCCGAAAACTCACGCTTCAAAGGTATAACCATCGAGATGACCGACCGTGATCGAATGCATGTGTTGTATGAGATGTACCATATGTTTGCACCGTGTCCGAATCGTCCTTGCGATGCCCCTCTTTTGCCATGCCGCGTCCCGTGGGAACCCGGAATCCGGGATCACCCCACCATCTTTTGCATGTTCCGCACATCCGCACACTTGCTTCTTTTGCACCGGTATCTCCGTGAGCTACTGGAACCGATATGTTGCCGTGGCATCATTTTCGGAATGTTGCCGTGGCACCATTTTCGTTTCGCCGCCGTGGCACCCTTTTCGTTCCGCCATGGAGACAAATGCCTCGTATCATGCTCCTGTCAACATTTTCATAAAAATTGCATAAAACTTGTATATATCATCCGCATCATGATAACAACATTTAAAATGTTTAAAATTGTTGTCTGCTTTAAATACTAAATAATGTGGGGATTTACCGGAATTGTTGTTTGTTATTTCCGGCCTCATTTAAACTTGACTAAATATGTAGTTCAATTATGCCCCACCTCTTGCCATGTTTAATAACATTTAATATTGTTGTGTTCCTAACCGAGAGCGAACTAAATATTGATGTGTTGTTCCGTTAATATGCAACTCGTTGCATATTGAGCTCCACTTAACTTGTAGTATTGTTTGTGTGCATTGCCATGCCATGCCTCTTTAAACCGGACATGCATCATACTTGATTGTGCATCATGCCATGATTATGCTTGTGTGTTTACCGCGTTGTTTGCTTCTTTCCGGTTTGCTTCTCTCGTTAGCTTCGGTTTCGTTCCGGAGTTGTGAGGATTCGTTCGACTACGTCTGCTTGTCTTCTTCATGGACTCGTCCTTCTTCCTATCAGGATTTCAAGCAAGATGACCATTACCCTGGATATCACTTCTATCTTTGCTTGCTAGTTGCTTCATTCTATCGCTATGTTGCGTTACCTATCCCTTGTTTACCATGCCTCCCATATTGCCATGTCAGCCTCTAACCTTTTTCACCCTTCCTAGCAAACCATTGCTTGGCTATGTTACCGCTTTGCTCAGCCCCTCTTATAGCATTGTTAGTTGCAGGTGAAGTTGAAGATTGCTCCATGATGGACAGGATTATGTTGGGATATCACAATATCTCTTATTTAATTAATGCATCTATATACTTGGTAAAGGGTGGAAGACTCGGCCTTATGCCTGGTGTTTTGTTCCACTCTTGCCGCCCTAGTTTCCGTCATACCGGTCTTATGTTCCCGGATTTTGCGTTCCTTACGCGGTTGGGTGATTTATGGGACCCCCTTGACAGTTTGCTTTGAATAAAACTCCTCCAGCAAGGCCCAACCTTTGTTTTACCATTTGCCACGTAAGCCTTTTTCCCTTGGGTTCTGCAGACTCAAGGGTCATCTTTATTTTAACCCCCCCCCCCGGGCCAGTGCTCCTTCGAGTGTTGGTCCGAACTGAGTAGACTGCGGGGCCACCTCGGGGAAACTTGAGGGCTGGTTTTACTCGTAGGATGTCTCATCCGGTGTGCCCTGAGAATGAGATACGTGCGACTCCTATCGGGATTTGTCGGCACATCGGGCGGTTTTGCTGGTCTTGTTTTACCATTGTCGAAATGTCTTGTAAACCGGGATTCCGAGTCTGATCGGGTCTTCCTGGGAGAAGGTCTATTCCTTCGTTGATCTTGAGAGCTTATCATGGGCTAAGTTGGGACACCCCTACAGGGTATAATATTTCGAAAGCCGTGCCCGCGGTTATGAGGCAGATGGGAATTTGTTAATGTCCGGTTGTAGATAACTTGACACTTGACCTCTTTAAAATGCATCAACCGCGTGTGTAGCCGTGATGGTCTCTTTTCGACGGAGTCCGGGAAGTGAACACGGTTTTGGGTTATGTTTGACATAAGTAGGAGTTCAGGATCACTTCTTGATCATTGCTAGTTCACGACCGTTCCTTTTGCTCTCTTCTCGCTCTTATTTGCATATGTTAGCCACCAGATATGCTTAGTCGCTGCTGCAACCTCGCCACTTTACCCCTTCCTACCCATAAGCTTAAATAGTCTTGATCTCGCGGGTTTTGAGATTGCTGAGTCCTCGTGACTCACCAGATACTATCACTACAGTTGCAGGTGCCGATGATACCAGTGCAGGTGATGCACCCGAGCTCAGTTGGGAGCTCAACGAAGACCTTGGTTGTTGCTATGTTTCGTTTCATGTTGATCAGTAGTGGAGCCCAGTTGGGACGATCGAGGACCCAACAGTTGGGTTATCTTCTTTTCTTTTGGCTTCGTCCGTAGTCAGACTATATGTGTGTACTCTGAATGATGTATGATTTATTATATGTTCATTGTGTGAAGTGGTGATTGTAAGCCAACTCTTTATCCCATTCTTGTTCATTACATGGGATTGTGTGAAGATGACCCTTCTTGCGACAAAACCACAATGCGGTTATGCCTCTAAGTCGTGCTTTGACACGTGGGAGATATAGCCGCATCGTGGGTGTTACACGCGCCGGCCGGCCCCTCCTCTCTCTGCCTTCCTCCTCCATCCTAATCTCTTCTCCCTCCTCGAGTCGCCCCTCCTTCTCCCTCCTGCCCGTTACATTTTTATTTAGTAGGCTAGTCCATATGCAACATTTTGATTTAGTTGATATAATTTAGTTGATTTAGTAGGCTAGTTGATTTAGTTGACTTAGAACATTTTGATTTAGTTGATTTAGTAGGCTAGTTCATTTAGTTGATTTAGTTGACTTAGAACATTTTGATTTAGTTGATTTAGTAGGCTAGTTCATTTAGTTGATTTAGAACATTTTGATTTAGTTGATTTAGTAGGCTAGTTGATTTAGTTGATTTAGAACATTTTGATTTAGTTGATTTAATAGGCTAGTTGATTTAGTTGACTTAGAACATTTTGATTTAGTTGATTTAGTAGGCTAGTTCATATGCAACATTTTGATTTAGTTGAGATGATTTAGTTGATTTAGTAGGCTAGTTGATTTAGTTGACTTAGAACATTTTGATTTAGTTGATTTAGTAGGCTAGTTGATTTAGTTGATTTAGAACATTTTGATTTAGTTGATTTAGTAGGCTAGTTGATTTAGTTGACTTAGAACATTTTGATTTAGTTGGTCGTTAATCCTTTGCTCATATTGCTTTAGGAAAAATGGCGCCACCACCACCACCACTATGTCGACTGTGCAAGTCAAGATGTGCCAGCAGCCTTGCAACTGGCAAGCTATTCGGCATCTACTTCCTGCCGAGTTTTCGTCATGCGGCGGTAAGAAATTAGATGAAATGTAATAGCTATTTTATTTTTAGTGTTGGCATTACTGCATTGTGTCATTTTGCTTATTTTACACAGATCGTCCCATGCAATGTGAGGTTGAAATTCAACAAGCTGACAGGAGACACTGTGACATTTGAGGCTCCTGGGGGGCCGTACACTTTGGAGGTCGAGAAAGGACACAATATGTCGCAGATTGGAGGAGATGGAAGGGCCCGTTTCGTCGCTCGCATGCGTCTTACTGGTGGTGAGTTGATCAGCTTCTCCTTCCAGGCAGAAAGACCCAAGCTAGCTGTCATTTATCTCAACCTGGTGGAAGATGATGAAGATGACGAAGATGATGAAGATGATGAAGATAATGAGGACCCACTCGATGAAGATGATGAGGACCCACTTCATGAAGCCATCGTAGCTCAAAGAACAAGGCTGAGTGAGGAGGAGGTGTCCAACCTGTGGGACATAATTCCGCCACGTGCTGACTTTGTCGGGGTGCCATTCGTGACCCGCTTGACAAATACCATGGTTGATCGACATGATATGGTATGTTATACTTACAAATGCAAATTATCCGATGAATTACTTAGTGTACAGTCCAATGATATGGTATGTTGTGTGGAATCTAGTCGATGATATGTTTTAGTGTAGAGTTTGATCACATGCTTATTAGTGTAGAATCTAAGGAAACTATTAATAGTGTAGATAATCCATATGTACTTATTTGCGAGCCTATTTATTAATTGATATGTTTTTCTTATTCAGAAATTGGCAAAGAGCATATCTGTGAGTTATGGTATCGAGCCTAACGAAGAAGGCACAGTTGGACTACGCCTTACTGCAAGGGGCTCCGTCGCAACCTGTACTTACCGCGTGGACATGGTCAGTCGCACACACTTAAACTCGGTTGGGTGGAAGAAATTCCTCGATGGCAAGAATCTTCGTGTTGGACAGGCCATCCTAATTACTATCAGGAACACCAACCGCCCAGGCTTGAGGATGATGATTGTCTTCGATATCATCTAGAACTACATATGTGTGTGTGGCTATATCATCTAGAACTACATATGATGATCGTCATCGATATCATCTAGAACTACATATGATGATGGCCGTTCATATGACCTTGTACTGCTTGAGGATGCATGTTGACTATGCATGAAATTGTTATCTAGTACTCCCTTCGTTCCAAATTACTCATCGTGGTTTGAACTAAAACCACGACGAGTAATTTGGAACAAAGAGAGTATTACCTAGTAATGGTTTATGAATTTGATATCTACTAGCAGTACCTAGTATCTAGTATCTGAAAGGGAAACTGAAAGGGAAAGGGGAAACTGAAAGGGAAAGGGGTACTGGGAAAATGATGAAAGATATAGCGGTAGCGAGGGATGGAGAAATCGCTACAGCTAGGTAATAGTAGCGCGTTCTTAAAAAGCGCTGCTGATATCGTCAATAGTAGTAGCACGGGTAAGGGCCGCGCTACTACTATGAGTTAGCTGCAGCGCCTTATTAGTAGCGCGGCCACCCGCGCTGCTGCTAGCCTCAAAACCCGCGCTACTACTAGGGTTTTTCCTAGTAGTGTTGCCCTAAACCAATTCGGTTTGGGCCTTGGGGGGGGGCACACTCCCCTTGCTGCCCTCTATTTCCACTAAGGCCCATGTAGGCCCATTAAGCTCCCGGGGGGTTCCGGTAACCTCTCGGTACTCCGGTAAAATCCCGATTTCACCCGGAACACTTCTGAGATCCAAATATAGGCTTCCAATATATCAATCTTCATGTCTCGACCATTTTGAGACTCCTCGTCATGTCCGTAATCACATCCGGGACTCCGAACAAACTTCGGTACATCAAAACTCATAAACTCATAATATAACTGTCATCAAAACCTTAAGCATGCGGACCCTACGTGTTCGAGAACTATGTAGACATGACCGAGAACCATTTCGGGTCAATAACCAATAGCGGAACCTGGATGCTCATATTGGCTCCTACATATTCTACGAAGATCTTTATCGGTCAAACCGCAGAACAACATACGTTGTTCCCTTTGTCATTGGTATGTTACTTGCCCGAGATTCGATCGTCGGTATCTCAATACCTCGTTCAATCTCGTTACTGGAAAGTCTCTTTACTTGTTACGTAATGCATCATTCCGTAACTAACTCATTAGCTACATTGCTTGCAAGGCTTATAGTGATGTGCATTACCGAGAGGGCCCAGAGATACCTCTCCCACATTCGGAGTGACAAAACCTAATCTTGAAATACACCAACTCAACATGTACCTTTGGAGACACCTGTAGAGCTCCTTTATAATCACCCAGTTATGTTGTGACGTTTGATAGCACACAAAGTGTTCCTATGGTAAATGGGAGTTGCATAATCTCATAGTTATAGGAACATGTATAAGTCATGAAGAAAGAAATAGCAATATACTAAACGATCAAGTGCTAAGCTAACGGAATGGGTCAAGTCAATCACATCATTCTCCTAATGATGTGATCACGTTAATCAAATGTCAACTCATGTTTATGGCTAGGAAACTTAACCATCTGTGATTCACGAGCTAGTCAAGTAGAGGCATACTAGTGACATTAAGTTTTTCTATGTATTCACACATGTATCATGTTTCCGGTTAATACAATTCTAGCATGAATAATAAACATTTATCATGATATGAGGAAATAAATAATAACTTTATTATTGCCTCTAGGGCATATTTCCTTCACCTTGGTGTTAAATATGTTATATTTGACAAGGATAGACTTTGCAGTGCTTGTCAAGCAGAAAAACAAGTTGGAGGAAGTCATCCCATGAAGAACATCATGACCACAAGAAGACCACTTGAGCTACTTTACATGGATCTTTTTGGTCCCAATACTTATAAGAGCCTTGGTGGTAACTCATTCGGTATGGTCATTGTTGATGTTTTTCAAGATTTGCATGGGTGTTCTTTCTTGATGACAAATCTCGGGTCTAAAAGATCTTCTAGAACTTTGACTAGAAGGCCCAGAACCAATTTGAAGTGAATATCAAGAAGGTTCGAAGTGACAATGGAACGGAGTTCAAGAACGCAAATGTGGATACCTTTCTTGATGAAGAGGGGATTTCACATGAGTTCTCGGCTACGTAGACACCTCAACAAAACGGAGTTACTGAAAGGAAGAACCGAACACTTATCAAGATGGTGAGAATGATGCTTGATGAATACAAGACAGCAAGATATTTTTGTGCGGAAGCGGTTGAGACAGCTTGTCATGCTACAAATCTACTATATCTTCACAATCTTCTAAAAAAAACGGCATACGAGCTACGCACCGGTAACAAACCCCAAGTTGGATACTTTCGAGTATTCGACTCCAAGTGTTACATTCTTGATAAGCATCGTTGTTCGAACTTTGCTCCTAAATCTCATGAGGGTTTCCTACTTGGTTATGGTTTAAACTCTCACACTTACCGTGTCTACAACAATTTCACCTAAAAGGTTGAAGAGACGGTAGATGTGAAGTTTGATGAACCTAACGGCTCGCAGGTAGAGCAATTGCCAATTGATGTAAGAGAAAAAGATCTATCAGAAGCAATTCAAGACTTGTATATTGGCAAGATTGTTGGGGAACGTAGTAATTCAAAATTTTCCTACGATCACGCAAGATCTATCTAGGACATGCATATCAATGAGATGGGAGAGTGTGTCCACGTACCCTCGTAGACCGAAAGCGGAAGCGTTAGTTAACACGGTTGATGTAGTCAAACGTCTTCATGATACAACCGATCTAAGTACTGAACGTACGACACCTCCGTGTTCAGCACACGTTCAGCTCGATAACGTCCCTCGAAATCCTGATCCAGTAGAGGGTCGAGGGAGAGTTGCGTCAGCACGATGGTGTGGTGACGGTCTTGATAATGTGATCCACGCAGGGCTTCGCCACTACAAGAAATACATCAACTTGCGACCATCACTATTGGTCACTGAATGGTCATTGTTTTCCATTTGCGACCTTTTTTGACCAAAAACAGAACGTTAAAAGCTAGCCATCGTAAACTGAAATTAACGACCTTCTCCGGGATAAGGTCGTGGAAGGCAACGACCAAAACAAAAGGTCGTTGATCCTAGGACCTTCTGTTTTGGTCGCTAGCTGTCTGCCCAGGCCACGTCGGATCCAAGGTGGGAATCTGACATGGCAAAATTGTGACCAATTGAAAAGGTCATTGATAAGATTCAGCCCGGTCCAATTTGGTTTCTATATGGGCTGAGCCCGTTAATTCAGCCCATTTATTATTTTTCCTTTCAAGTTTGGTCAGCTACATGGTCCAAGCCCAACATAGTTTTATTTTTTGTGCAACAACATTCTACAGTCCACATTTTTTGGCCTCGACCTTTTTCCAGCCCATTTGTCAGTTTTCTTTTATTTATTTTCCATTTTAAAGTAGGTCCCACTAGTCAAATGGAAACCAATTACCACAGGTTAGTTCTATATTTTTGCAATTAGATGATGTGATTCAAAAAGAGCCAATAAGGCATAATATTTCATACAACAACTAAGCAAAGTACATTACAATCCTGTACACCCAAAACCGAGATAGTACATTACAACAGCCAAGCAAAGTACATAGTACAAATCTAGTATTTAGCTATAAAATACAACTAAATATACACATAACTAGCTTCACACATAACTATCTCCAGTGATCTAAAATGCATTTCTGGGTGTGGGTTTTCCTCGGGATTCTTCTTCCTAGAGCTCCTGTACACCCAACTTTTGAAGAATGAAGGCAAGCATCTGCAAATAATAAATTATGAAAAGTTAGAAACATAATCTGCAAATAATAAATTCTCATAACGATGAAAATTTGTTGCGGAAATTTAGATTTAACATGAAACCATGCTTATAACATTCTCATAACAGCGAAAACTGAGATATATTTTGCAAATGATCAAGTACGAGCATAGAGCAAGTTAACACAACAGATGTACAATACAAGCTATTAGTGATTTTCCACTTTAGAACCGGGCACATGCATCAAGTTTTATAGTCAGGAACAAAGAAGACAGTGCTGGAAGAGGCCAAAGAGATGACATACCCTGGGGCGGCCGAAGCTGGTGAAATGATGATCTACTTGTTCTTAGACATCTCAATGAGCACCTGATATAAAAAATAGGTTGAATTAATCAACATTCCCTACTGAAACACCACACTATGAATGACTGTTCAAGTATACTATATGCACCTGAATGTAATCAGGTCCATATGTTGCCAGACAGAGATGGCATCTGTATATACTTGGAATCAATCACAAGGTATAGGGAGACAATTAGTCACATATATTCTTACTAGTACTACTAGGTTGCTAGCTAGCTACATGTATCCGTCTAGTAAGCAATCACAAGTCAGAACACACGTATGATGCCACCATCTTATCTTACACTTTAGGAACTAGTATAACATGATAGAATGACTTGTGATGCTACCATCTTATCTTAGAAGAAGAAAAACAACAACACATCTAGCAAGAAAGGGTTGACAATCAGCTAGTTGTTGATCCATGATTTTATAGTACGGTGCAAGATAGCTATCATCATTGAACAATTCAAGAGTGATGAATTCAAAACATGTGAATTCCAGTAAATTGTAGCTTGGGTATTCTCTGCATGAAGCTTGTCCTGGAAACAGAAATTAAACATCAGTCTAAGCCACTTTCTTGTATGGGACAGAGTTGTACAAAGGCAATGAAAACAAAAATATCACTCACCCACAGCTTGTAGGACTCTGGACTCTGAGTCAGGCACAAAATGAATACATCAGTGGCCTCCTTGTCAAGCTCTGCATTATCTGAACATAAAACTGAGTGTTGATGTTTAGAACAGAGTGTTGACGAACCAAAGCTAGCTTCCCCTAGAACAAGCAAATTCAAATGCACAATATTATTTTAACAAGTGCACAAATAATTGCATTCGAGAAAAACAGAAGGTTTACACGTTAGTGTGTCATGGGACAGTGACCTATCAATCACATAACACAGTCCAACTTCTCTTATAAATTTACATCTAGTAAATTGCTGCTGACCAGGGTCAAATAGCTGGGCCTGCACAAGAGAAAGTAGTGTACGCATGCATGTCCTAGTTGAATAAAGGACTTCATTTTAATAGTTGGATTCCGGAGACAATTCTTAGTGCTTCAAATCATTCAGTTATCTGAATTAACAGTACGGAAAAGAATTGAAGATCTCCATGACAGTAGTAATTGGAAGGATAAAGCAACACTTGTTCTGAGGATAATAAGCTGATTGTTGGCAGGCAGTGTGGGGTCTCATCAATCACCAAGCTGAACATGAGTGTTTAAACTTGCCAATTGGGACTAACCAAAGTGTCAAACATAGCTATTCAGGCTACAACAGCAACATATTAAACTAGCCATGGACCTACCTAACTCCCAAAGCACTAATCCATCCCCAATTAGTTCAGATAAAAAAAATCCCACATGGCTAAATGGGCACGCACCTATCTGTAGTTCTACAGATAAACCTTGAGGGGCTCGATATAGTCCACAAAGCCCAGCATGGCATTCGCCTAGAGCAGGTCGTCACCGTTGATGGTCTTGCGCTTCTTCCTCTAGCACTTGTCACTCGCCCTGCAGTACAGACAAGACAAAACAGCGACATGTCAGCACCAGACCACACTTGATTCGGGCAGGCAAAAACAGAGCGGCAACAGTCACCAGGGGCACTCGCTCGCTGGTGATGAAGCAGATGAACTCAAAGATGCACTCATGCATGGTCTCCTTTGCGTCCTTGGCGATCTTGCCATTGGCCAGGATGGCCTTCTTCCTGATGCGGCTGATGTTGGCGATGGGCAGGAACCTGTCCTGCTCCCTGACACCGCCAAAGCCGCCGATGCCGTCGCCTCCTCCATCACCCGGCGGGCTCGTGTCCGACATCTGGCCCCCCTCCTATAGCACATCAGCAACCTCGCCAGATCCATCAGTGCACCGGCGCACCTAACCCTAGACCCCGACTTCCAGAAGCGCGGGGAAAGAGCTGCGGGGAGAGGGAGGAATAGCTTATATAGATGGGTGCGTGGAGGGAGGGAGGGAATGGAGGTGCGGTGAGGGCGGCGAGTGACATCCCCGTGCTCCCCGAGCCTCCGCGACGCCTTTCTGGCCACCGGTGGCGCGACCATCATGGCGGGGGAGCTGAGGGCCAAATCTGTTGCGGCAGCCTTGCCTGCTCAAGCTTGACGGAGCCATAGACGACGCCGACGCCGACAGCGGAGATCCTGTTCACGACATGAGCAGCTTGAGTCGGCGTAGGAGGAAAGCGAAGGGTCCACCGCATATGAGGTTTGGGCAGAGTCAAAGTTGACCGCGGAGGGCGACCTGTGGCGCGGGGAAGTGAAGGCGAGGGTGGGGCTACAGGTGGAGGCCGTGCGGAGGCGGGCGTCAGGATAGGGTGCACGCTGAGGCGGACGACGGTGGATTGAGCTGAGGGAGGGAGAGAATGGCTTGGAGACACGGATCAAGGGGAGGGATGTGCGTCGTCGGTGGTGGCGGAGAGGAGATGGGGGGAGGAGGACTGCGATGGGAGGAGGAGGTCGAGGATCTGAGTTAGGGTTTGGGTAGGTGGCTGTGGTTGGGGTTTTCTTTTTCATTTTCTTCTTTTCTTTTCTGTAGATTGATGGATGGATGTGGGATGAGGAGATGAATGGATGGATGGGCGCCACGTCATCAATCCGTGTGACAACGAATTCCACCAATGAGAATAGAGCACATATAATTGTGTTTTTGTTTTTCTTCCACTTTTTCACATGAAAAATTCAAAAAAATGATCTCATATTGTGCACAAGGGTGCATCTTGGAATGGCAAACAATGTTGCCTAAGAAAGTTCTCATTTTCTTTGGATGGAAATTATTTTCCATTTTTCGAGTGCCCAAAATGAGTTCTTTTGTGAAGGACCTACCATATATTTGTTGCAAAATTGGACCAAATCAATTTAATAAAATAATAGGTCATATTTAATACACAATGGACCAGATGGTTGGGTGTTAAAAGTTTTGATCCACCTCTAGTGAAACACACAAATTTCCGCCGATTTAGTAGGAAGTGGGTCAAATTTGAACTGCAGCCGCCTCATAGTTTGCTCTTTATTTTTTCCAAAAATCATTTCTAGGTACATAAGTATCTATTTAATCTGATAAACACCAAAACAATCTAAGATTCAACCACTAGCTAGGAACGGTCATTCCCGCCGTTTTGACCGCATTTTGAAACGGGCATAAAAAATAAAAATAAAACAAAAATTTGGGAAACCTTCGCATTTGTGTCATTACATGTGGCCAAGTTACCAGGAAAAATAATAAACTAGTAATACAACAATTCTTTAAAAAAAGTGTTCTCAGAAATGAGCTACCTTGTGTGAAGATTCATGGCTTTCAAGCTAAATGATCAAACTTATGGCCACATTCATGGCATAGTTTGTTCAAATGATATCATATTGTGCACAAGGGTGCATATTGGAATGGCAAACAATGTTGCCTAAGGAAGTTTTCATTTTCTTTGGACGAAAAAATCATTTTCCATTTTTTGAGTGCCCAAAATGAGGTTTTTTTGTGAAGAACCTACCATATATTTGTTGCAAAATTAGACCAAATCATTTTTCTAAAATACTAGGCCATATTTAATGCACAATTTACGAAATGGTGGGGTGTCAAAAGCTTTGATCCACCTCTCGTGAAAAAGATAAATTTCCGCCGATTCAGTAGGAAGCGGGTCAAATTTGAACTGCAGCTACCTCATAGTTTGCTCTTCATTTTTTCCAAAAATCATTTCTAGGTACATAAGTATCTATTTAATCAAAGAAACACCAAAACAATTCCAAGATTCAACCACTAGCTATGAATGGTCATGCCCGCCGTTTTGATCGCATTTTGAAACGGGCATGAAAAATTCAAAACAAATAAAAAAATTGGAAAACCTGCGCATTGTGTCATTATATGTGGCCAAGTTACGAGGAAATATAATAAACTTGTAATATAATAATTATTTTTAAAAAGTGTTCTTAGAAATGAGCTATCATGTGTGGAGATCAATGGCTTTCAAGCCAAATGATCAATCTTATGACCACATTCATGGCATATTTTGTTCAAATGATCTCATATTGTGCACAAGTGTGCATCTTAGAATGGCAAAAAATGTTGCCTAAGGAAGTTTTCATTTTCTTTGGACGAAAAAAACATTTTCCATTTTTTGAGTGCCCAAAATGAGGTTTTTTGGGAAGATCTACCAAATAATTTTTGCAAAATTGGGCCAAATCAATTTTCTAAAATACTAGGACATATTTAATGCACAATTGACAAAATGGTTGGGTGTAAAAAACTTTGATCCACCTCTCATGAAAAGACAAATTTCTGCCGATTCAATAGGAACTGGGTCAAATTTGAACAACAGCTGCCTCATAGTTTGCTCTTTCATTTTTCCGAAAATAATTTCTAGGTACATAAGTGTCTATTTAATCATAGAAACACCAAGAAAATTGCAATATTCAACCACTAGCTAGGAATGGTCATGCCCACTATTTTGACCGCATTTTGAAACGGGCATGAAAAATTCAAAAAAAACAAAAAATTGGAAAACCTTTGCATTGTGTCATTATACGTGGCCAAGTTACCAGGAAAAATAATAAACTTGTAATAGGATAATTATTTTAAAAAAATTGTTCTCAGAAACGAGCTATCACGTGTGGAGATTAATGGCTTTCAAGCCAAATGATCAATCTTATGGCCACATTCATGGCATAGTTTGTTCAAATGATTTCATATTGTGGACAAGGGTGCATCTTGGAATGGCAAACAATGTTGCCTAAGGGAGTTTTCATTTTCCTTGGATGAAAAAACAATTTTCCATTTTCCGAGTGCCCAAAATGAGTTTTTTTTGTGAAGGACCTACCATATATTTGTTGCAAAATTGGACCAAATAAATTTTCTAAAAAACTAGGACATAATTAATGCACAAATGACAAAATGGTCGGGTGTCAAAAGTTTTGATCCACCTCTGGTGAAAAAGACAAATTTCCGCCAATTTAGTAGGAACTGGGTCAAATTTGAACTATAGTTGCCTCATAGTTTGCTCTTTATTTTTTCCAAAAATCATTTCTAGGTATATAAGTATCTATTTAATCAAAAATACATGGTTTGGTGGCGATACGTCGAGGTTTGCATGGTGTCCGAGGCCCCAACTCCAGAACGCGTAAACTCGCATGCCCGCCGCGTGGTCACCGCGTGACCATGGCGTTGCCATGCGTTCTGGACCTCATAGGAATGTCTAGTGGGCTAGGCACTCCCCAGGTAGGTGCTAGTAAGAAAATGACAACAAAAGAATCTCATGAGGAGACCAAACTATGCTCAAACATTAATTAGCAGCTAAGTGTTTGATTAGCGGTACGGGAAATGCATATGGCCAATGGGCGTGAGTTTTGGCTGAGGATGATCACCTACTAAGAAGACTGTCTTCACAAATTTTCAACTCAAAAGGAGTAGCCTAGGTGGTACTTGCTTTGCAAAGTACCACACTGGACAAAAATATGAATGTTGAAGCTGGGCTCAAAATAATGAATGGATTGAGCTGAAATTTGGTGGAGGATGGTTATTTGGGCATGGGAAAGCACTATAGGAAATTGATACAATTTGGACATGCCAAAGTGGTACTTCCTTCACAATGCTCTTCTCTAGACAGAAACTTGGGAAAATTAGCGAGAGAAATTGGATAAATGAAATGAGCTCAAATTTGGTGTAGGTAAGTTACATAGGCGTATAGAATATGTGGAAAAAATTCAACTCATTAGGATATGCATAGCTAGTACTTCTTTCACAAAGGTTCTAGGTGGACAAAAACTTTGGAAATTTGTCGTGGAAGATTTATTGGCAAATGGAGCTGAATTTTGTCATGAGGCAATGATTTGGATAGGAAAGAGTGCCCAAAATTTTTGAGGGAAATCAAGAATATATAAATATCACTTCCTTCAAAATGCTCTTCTCTAGAAAGAAACTTCAAAATAGTGAGAGAAATTGGCTAAATGAAATGAGCTCAAATTTGGTGTAGGTAAGTTACATAGGCATATAGAATATGTGGCAAAAATTCAACTCATTAGGATATGCATAGCTAGTACTTCTTTCACAAAGGTTCTAGGTGGACAAAAACTTGGAAATTTGCTGAGGAAGATTTACTGGGCAAATGGAGCTAAATTTTGTCACGAGGCAATGATTTGGATATGAAAGAGTTCCCAAAAATTTTTAGGGCAATAAAGAATATATATATAGCACTTCCTTCACAAAGTGTTAGTCTGAACAGAATAGGAAAATGAATATGGTTGAATTATTTTTGAACTAGGCAAGGTAGGTTTTTTACATATTTGACGAAGATATGACTCAAATAATTTATTAGATTTTTTTGGGAATTTTGGGAATGACAGAAATATAGGTTGCTTCACAACCTAGGGAAAAAATTGACACATGGATATGACACATACGCAAAACTGATGAGGTGGTGCCTAGTCATAGCAATCCACCACAATTTACAAGGTTATGACCATCTATATTGGTCGTGGTCAGCTAGAAATAAGGCAGCGGACCAGTGCTGTCTGCTTTATGACCATTTCATGTAAGGAAATTACGACCTTCCTGACCAAAATTGTCATTATAGTTCAGGGTTTGGAGCCCCCCGAATAGCTTTTGACCAATTGGTCTCAAATGGCCGTAGATTTATCACCAATTCTTCCAGGATCACTAACAGAAGGTCACAAGTTGACATATTTCTTGTAGTGCGCCTAAGCAGTACGATGATACTATCGGAGGAGTAAACGGTGGACGGGGGCACCGCACACGGCTAAGACAATGTTGTCTGTTGTGCTTTGGGGTGCCCCCTGCCTGTAAGTGCATCTAGTGCCACCTCTAGTTGGGTTTGGAGTATTGACGACAAACCTGATTGAGGGACTAATGTGTTTGTGAGAATTGCAGGATAACACAGGTAGTAGTCCCATATTGATTCAGTTTACCTACCGGAGATGACCCCTAAAAATGTGTGAAGACATTGATGATAATGGTGGTCTGTGAAGCTATTCACGTTGAAGACTATGACATGGGAAGACATTGCATGAAGACTATGGAGCATAAAGACTTAGTTGTTTTGTTGTCTCCTTCTTTGTTGAGTCATAGGAACCATCGTACTGTTAAGTGGGGTCCAAGTGAACAAAGTCAGAGTGACTGAAGTGATGCTCAACCAAATCCTATGTCTTCGAGCGAAGACAATGAGAGCAAATCTTATCCAGAGTCGGATGAGTCAGCTTTACTTGTAGCCCAAGTCAAGCTGCCGCGTGTGTTTGAAATCTGACCATTGTGACACGTGTCAGTTCCTTAGTGACCTAGGGTCATTTCGGACAAATCAGGTCGGGTTGCCCTGTGGCTATAAATAGCCCACCCCCTACACCATAAATTGGTGGCTGCTCAGAGTTAGTACACGACTTTTGTCGTTTAAGAGCAACCCACCGCCGAAGCTTTTGAGAGAGAATCCTTGCAAGGACAAAGCCCAAACCACCTAGAGACCAAAGAGTGTTTGGCATCACTGAAGTCTTTCTGTCTGCGTGATCTGAAGACTTGTTACACTTGAGGACTGTGAATCCTCCAGCCGGTTAGGCGTCACGTTCTGAGCATTGCCGGTGAATGAAGTCTGTGAAGGTTTGGAAGTCTACCTTGAAGACTTACCAGAGTGATTGGGTGGGGACTAGGTGTCCTTAGCTTAAGGTGAATAAGGTGAAGACGCGGTCTTCTGAGTTGAATCTCAACCTCCCTAACCAGACGTACAGTTGTCAGAGCAACGGGAACTGGTCGAACAAATCCCTATCCTCGTGAAGCTATTGGTTCTATCTTTCACTTCTCTCTACTTACAGTTTGTCTTCGTGAAGTCATTGCTTGCTTGCATTATCCGTTTGACTTCACTGTGTGACTACCTGTTCTGATTAGCTTCATACTATCTTCCGTCTTGATCTTTACTACCTAGCTGCTAATAGTCTTCGTGCTTTCACTTCATTGAATACTTGACTATGGCTTGTCTAGTGTAGTCTACCTTCCGCTGCACACGAATAATGTCGTTTCTATTGTTTGTCTTTGAAACTCCCATGTTTTGAAGACTTCCATAAAAATCTCCTATTCACCCCCCTCTAGTCGATAACTAGCCCTTTCAATTGGTATCAGAGCAAGGTACTCCCTTGTTCTGTGTGATTCGGTTTAACCACCTGGAGTTTTAGCTATGTCGACTGCAAGGATAATCAAAGTCTCTGTTGTGTGCCCCATATTTGATGGCACTGAATATCCCTACTGGAAGAATAGGATGCGCATGCATCTTGAAGCCACTGATGTCGATCTATGGTATGTTGTCAAGAACGGCGTTCCCAAGACTAGTGAAGGTGTCACCCCTGCCGACGTAAGAAGTTCATTCAACTAGACTCTACCACCAAGAACATCATCTGTGGTCATCTGACCAAAGGACAGTATGGCCATGTGAGTGCTCTGGAAACATTAAAGCTAGTCTGGGACTGGCTCTCCAAGGTCAATGAAGGCGTCTCAACTCAACGAGATCAACGGATCAGTACTCTCCGCAACCTCTTCAACCGCTTCAAGAGACATGACAATGAGAATGTCCATCTCACATTTGATCGCCTCACTGATATCACAAATGAGCTCCAAGCATTGGGCGCCACTGAGATTACTAAGCATGAGATAGTGAAGACACTACTGAGATCTCTTGACAGCTCATTTGACACTTTAGCCCTGATGATACAAGAACGCCTTGACTTCAAGTCTCTCGATCCGTCTGACATACTTGAGAGGCTCAACACACATGAGTACCAGCTATTTGAGAAATGAGATATCTATGGCCCCAACTATGGCCGAACTCGTGCTTTGAAGGCAAAGGATGCTGCTTCCTCATCTGAAGAAGAATCTGACTGTAGTTCTGGTGATCCTGAAGACATTGGAAAGGAGCTTGCTATGCTTGTGAAGAAGTTCCAGAAATTCACCAAGAAGAAAGGCTTTAGAAAGTCTTCACGATCCAGCTCAAGGAATGGTGAAGCTTCTGCCTATGACCACAAGAAGAGAACCAGCCACAAGTGCAAGAAACCTGGTCACTACATCTCTGAGTGTCCACAGTGGGACAATGAGAAGAAGAAGAAGAAGAAGAGCAAAGAATATGATTCTTATGACAAGAAGAAGAAGAAATCCTCAAAGTCTTCTTCCAAGTCTTCATCACACAAGAAGAGCTCATCTGGCAAGGCCCGTGCTTTTGTTCGCAAGGAAATGGATTTAGAGGAGGAGTCTACTTCTGAGGTGGCGGAGGTGGAGTCTGAGGAGGAGTCTGACTCTGGTGTTGCGAGTCTGGCTCTAGCTACAGCCTACGTCGCCAAGTCCATCTTCAACACTGAAGACAATGGCTCCGTCACCAACATTGATGATAATGACAAGGACGACTCGCCTCCCACCTACTGCTTCATGGCACGTGGTGCCAAGATAAAATCACGCAATGCTTACTTTCAAACATCAAGTGAAGATGACTCTGATGGTGAATCCAAACCTAGTTACAGAACAGTTGCTAAAATTGCAACTGAACAACAGGAAGCTATGGAACATACTCAAAAATTGTTAGACAAAAGCGATGACCTGTTGGACGCGGAAATGACCAAGTCTTAGTCCTTAATTGATGACATCAAAAATCTTCATGTTAAGTACCACGAACTTGAAGGTCGGCATGAATCGCTCTCAACTTCTCATGAAAAGCTTTCCTATGATTATCTACAAAGGAAGCAGGAACTTGAGAAATTGAGATCGGCTCATGAAGATCTTCAAAAGGAGAATGAGTCACTTCACGCTCAACAAATCAGTCCCGCTCAAGAAGGATTTGAACCACCATGCCTAAAATGCATTGAGTGTGATAACGTTGTCTTTGTTGCTGAATGTTCCACTGCTACTACTATTGCAATATCTTCAACTGCTGATGTGGTAACTAACCCCTCTGCTGAGGATACCACTACTATTGCTGATGAGAATGCCAGGTTGAAGACACTGCTTGAGACAGGGATGTACAAAAGTCTCAAAGGGCATCAAACATTATGTGATGTCCTCAAAAAGCATATTCTAAACCGAAACCCTAGGAAAGAGGGTGTTGGCTTCGAGAGGAAAATGAATGTTGATGGTGAGGGAGTACTGGACTAGGGGGTATCCGGACAGCCGGACTATGTACAACATCCAGACTATTGAAGCATGAAGATACAAGACTCAAGACTTCGGCCCGTGTCCGGATGGGACTCTCCTTTGCGTGGAAGACAAGCTTGGCGATCCGGATATTGTGTTTCCTTCCTTGTAACCGACTCCATGTAAACCCTAGCCCTCTCCGGTGTCTATATAAACCGTAGAGGTTGGTCCTTAGAATGCCGATCACAATTACAATCATACCATCATAGGCTAGCTCTTAGGGTTTATCCTCTACGATCTCGTGGTAGATCTACTCTTGTACTACCCATATCTTCAATATTAATCAAGCAGGAAGTAGGATTTTACCTCCATCGACAAGGCTCGAACCTGGGTAAACATCTGTGTCCCTTGCTTCCTGTTACCATCTGCCTTGATGCACAGATCAGGACCCCGTACCCGAGATCCGCCGGTTTTGACACCGACATTGGTGCTTTCATTGAGAGTTCCTCTGTGTCGTCGCTTCGGGGCTCGATGGCGACTTCAATCGTCAACAACGCGATCCAAGGGGAGACCTTTCTCCCCGGACAGATCTTCATGTTCGGCGGCTTCGCACTACGGGCCAATTCACTTGGCCATCTGGAGCAGATCGATGGCTACACCCCAGGCCACCAGGTTAGGTTCAGAAACTTGAACTACACAGCTGATATTCGCGGAGACTTGATCTTCGACGGATTTGGGCCTGCGCCAGGAGCACCAAACAGTCATGACGAGCTCGGCTTAAACCTGCTGTCGGACAAAGCTCGGGATCTAAACCTGGAGCAAGTTGTGTTGCCTAAGGACGGAGGGGAGGACCTCACCCTACAGGCCACACACTCATCGGCGATGGAGCCGAACACGGGCCTCACCTCTATGGTGGCCTGTGACTCCGGACCCCCGGATCCGCATCCGGATATTGGGCCCAGTCCGCGCGCTCCCGAGCCCGTCGAGCCTAGTTGGGCTCCGGTAATGGAATTCACTGCTGCGGATATCTTCCGGCACTCGCCCGTTGGCGATATGCTGAATTCGTTAAAAACTCTCTCTTTGACAGAAAATTCCGGGCCGAACTATGTCCGACTCGAATGGGGAGTAGGCGACGAAGAAATTCGTTACCTACCCACCACCCACTTCATAGCCACGGTTGATGATTTTACCGACGTGCTTGACTTCGACTCCGAAGGCATCGACGGTATGGACGACGATGCAGGAGAAGATTCAGAATCTATGGGGTACCGGACTTCCGCCTCGTCACACGACATATACATGGTGGATACGCCCAAGGAGGACAATAGTGACAATCCAGAAGATATAACCCCCGGGGAAAAGTGAAAGCGACGGTGCAGACGCTGTTCCAAGCCCAGCAACAGTAAAAATATCAGCAAGAGCGCCAGAAGGATCGATACTCCGGTCAATGCCGAAGGCAACAACGACCATACAGAACCAGCGATGGAGCAGGACGAACCAGGTCACGCCGAACACAGTTCGGAGCAGATGCCCGAGACAATGATCCAGAGGGACGAGTTCATCAAACCGGCCCAGGGCAGGAACACTATCCGGACAATGATTCATTCATCATTCCGGAAGAACGCGTGGAACGAGGTAACCTACACAGAAAGCTTATGGCCACAACGAGAAGTCTGAAGAAGTAGAAGCAACAGCTCAAGGCCGCACAGGAAACGCTCAACCGTAGATGCAATAAAGTGCTAGACACTGAAGAAAGATATGGCGACGATCGCCATACAAAGAGCTATCCAAAACGCAAACTACTGCCAGAATTCGACGACGAGGCTGTTCCACCAAAGACTAACACGACCAGGAGGCCCAACGTACCGCTCCACAACCGCGACAAAGCGGCTACCGACGCCGCGCACGACCTACATGAGCACCTAGATAAGAAAGCTGGCGCAACTAGGTCCATCTACGGGTCTAAAGGACACACCCCGGCGAGGGACTATGATCATCAAAACGATTATGCCAATCAAATACCAGTTCGGAATAAACACCGGACACAACAACAGCCGACGACATGCCACAGCACGTCCAGATACAGAGGGGCTGCTCACCCCCTATGTTTTACCGAAGAGATACTGGACCATGAATTTCCATAGGGCTTTAAACCTGTGAACATAGAGGCATACGACGGAACGACAGACCCAGGGGTCTCGATCGAGGACTTTATCCTGCATATACACATGGCTCGTGGGGATGACCTCCACGCCATCAAATACCTTCCCCTCAAACTGAAGGGACCAACTCGACACTGGTTGAAAAGCCTCCCCGAAAATTCAATTGGGAGTTGGGAGGAACTCGAGGACGCTTTCAGGGCCAATTTTCAAGGGACTTATGTCCGGCCTCCGGATGCTGACGATTTAAGTCACATAATCCAACAACCCGGAGAATCCGCCCGCAAGCTTTGGAACAGATTTCTCACTAAGAAGAATCAAATTGTCGATTGTCCGGATGCCGAAGCCTTAGCGGCATTCAAACACATCATCCGTGATGAGTGGCTATCCAGACACCTCGGCCAAGAAAAGCCAAGGACAATGGAAGCCCTAACAAGCCTTATGACCCGCTTTTGCGCGGGTGAAGATAGCTGGCTAGCCCGCAAAGGCACCAGCGACCCCAGCACATCCGAAATAAGGGATGGTAACAGGAAGCCACGATGTAATAAAAACAAATGCCAAAACAAGGAAGAGAGCCCGGACAACACAACGGTCAATGCCGGATTCAGGGGCTCTCGACCTGATCAGCAAAAGAAGCCATCTAAAGGCAGCAAAGATTGACTGTACGGTCTGAATAGAGTCCTAGACAGACTGTGCCCATGGCACCCCTGACAAACCTGCAAACCACACGCATAGAGAGTGCTGGGTTTTCAAGCAGGCCGGCAAATTAAATGCCGAACACAAGGGAAGGGATACACCAAGTGAAGACGAGGATGAACCTCGCCAGCCGAACACTGGGGGACAGAAAAAATTCCCGCCAGAGGTTAAAACCGTTAATATGATCCGCGCGACTCACACATCCATGAGAAGGCATGAACACGCGCATAGAGACGCATGCGACATAGAGCCCGTCGTACCCACACCTAGCTACTGGATGTCTTATCCGATCACTTAAGATCACTTGCACGGCCGAACTAGTATTCGGCATGGAGGATCAAAGGCCTTGGTGCTTGACCCAATATTCGACGGATACCATCTCACCCGTGTCCTCATGGACGGCGGCAGTAGTCTCAATTTAATATACGAGGACACTGGCCGCAGGATGGGGATAAACCCATCCAGAATTAGTCAAAGCAACACCACCTTTGAAGGGGTGATACCAAGCGTTGAAGCCTACAGTCGGGGCTCTGTCATACTGGAGGTAACATTCGGCTCTCCAGGCAACTCCAGAAGCGAAGAACTACTCTTCATCATCGCACCCTTCCAAAGCGACTATCACGCATTGCTTGGAAGAACGGCCTTCGCCCGCTTCAATGCATTGCCGCACTATGGCTACCTTACACTCAAGATGCCCGGTCCACGTGGCGTCATCACCGTTAGCGGAATCACAAAGCGCTCTTCACGCGCGGAGGAACACTCGACGGCCCTAGCGGCCGGACTATGAGTGGCCTCCAATACCAAAAAAAACATGACTAGTCGTTAATACCACAGATATGGTTAGACGAGTCCGGTAGCCCAGATAAAGTCAAACCAGGGTACCGCATATGTAATCCCATAGCGGATACCAGGGGCTATAAACACTTAATAAAGCCCCACACTTGGCTCAACCTTATTGGCAGGCCAACATCTTACACTTTTACTATCCACCGCATACTTACGTTGTACTCTCCTATGAGTTTTCTTTTTCCACAGACAACGTTCGCGCGATACCCTTCCAGGATACGGCACAACGGAGATAAGGCGCAGACGTGCAGTATGGCCCCGTTCAAAAGGTTTCTTTTTAGATTAATCCCCTGTGTAAACCTTTTCTATTGCCTCTTGTTGCTTAACCATCCCATGGGCTCCATACCCATAGAGGATACTGCCGTTTTTGGCATTTCGCCACGACAGATTAATGCATGTACCTGTAAACATAGGGTTATAATGAATGGGCATTCTTGAGCCCATCATCTGTTATAAAGTCCGAATACCTTCGGGAGTGTTCGGCGTCATGAGTTTGGCCTTATATGCATCAGCTCCGAATCATGTCTTTGGTCAAATGTTGGGTTAGCCCGGCTCCTAGGTTTGCCGCCTTACGTTCCGTTATTATCGGCTAGGGTGGCCAAAGGAGAATTACTGCGATTGTGCCCTGGTTATTCCGGATGAGCACCTCTATAGAGAAAGCCGAAAACTGACTGTCATGATACAACGAGAGACTGATCAACCACTCGAAGACTCACCGGAATCTTTAGGATTCCTCTGCATTAACGAAGGGCCATTTCTCGGCCATGTACATACGCGCCCGTACTCGGATGCACGCGAAGGTACCAGGGGCTACATAGTAGCCCCAACGTTAGAATCCCGTGGCTAAGCAAAAGTGTTACAGCTATATAGCCCGGTTGCCTAGTTCGATGTGCGATCACCTCCTTAATGGACCAAGACGTTGGATCAAGTGTGATTAAGCATATTTTTCGCGAACACCCCAGCATTGTATGCGTGGGGGCTGAAGCCAATGACTGCTAACTTTCAGAATATATATATATATATATATATATATATATATATGTGTGTGTGTGTGTGTGTGTGTGTGTGTGTGTGTGTGTGTGTGTGTGTATAAACGGCCGCACAGGGGACACAATCATATTTTCAGGCAAACAGTATAAATATAGCCTTATAATAAAAATAAACATTGTTTTTACAATGATTCGACTCATCACTCGAACAAGACACTCTTCGAGCACTGCGCCTCTATTAGGCGGGCACCCTCTGTGACCTGCGCGAAGTAGTGCTCGGCCGGATATTGGCCCCCACCGGATCCTGGGACGCTATAATGGTGGCATCCATATCCGTTCAATAGGCTTTAACGCGGGCAAGGGCCATCCGCGCACCCTCTATGCATGCCGACCTTCTCATGGCATCGATCCGGGGCACGAACCCCAAGGAATTGTTGCACCAAGCCAAAGTAACTGTCTGGCTTAGGCCCCTTCGACCAAAGATGGTCTATTACAGACCGTATTGCAAGCCCGGATAGCCTATGAAGCTCTGCTACAGCAGCCACCTTGTCACTTAATGGCAGCAGGTGAGTGGGAGCATTGAATTGCGACCAGAAAAGCTTCTCCACTTCCTTATCACCTTGATTTTTGAAGAACTCGGCAGCGTCAGCCATACTCTTCGCCAAATCCCCATATGTGTCCGCAGGACTCTAGCATCCACCCAGGGGAGCGTACTTCGGATCCAAAAACTTCGTTCACAGCAAATAGGAGCCCCCAGCCGCGATTTTACTGACCTGTTGAAGCTCCTCCCGCGCACCCCTGAGCTCGGTCCGTATTTCCTTGGTGGCATTAAGTGCCTTGTTCAGGTCGGCCGAATTATCCTCATGCTCATTTTTAAGGAGCTCATACTGGTCAGCGGCATTTTTTAACTCGACAGCCATTTCGGCTATCTTTTCCTCGCTTCGGCGATAAGCATCCTGTTCGGCCCTCAATTCCTCGGCTGCCTTTAGGGCAGTCGCATTGCTCACCCGAGCTTGTTCCTTGGCTAGAGCAAGTTCTGCCCTCAGGGCCTCCACGGCAGCAGAACCATCTGCAGTCCAAACATATTACATTAATATCATGCCACCTTAATATTTTCCTATACAAAGGAAGGCAGGGCACATACCTTGTGATTTGTCCAGCCGCTCATTCACCAGTGTGATATCGGCATCAATCGACCCAATTTGCCTCGCTAGTTCGGCAACTTCAACGGACTGGTCGGCGGCCGGATCCACAGTTACCTGCACGTATTTACAAATCAATCATTGGTTTATGATCCCCCGTTTGCCGCCTAGGGTGGGCAACTAGTGTCTCAGGGGCTACTATCCATATGGAGCACACCTCGCGCGTGCTTCTCAGCCATAAAATGGTGTATTCTTCACTACATACCTCAAAGCCTCTGAGCAGGCTTGTAAATGCTTCATTCAAACCGCTTGTAGCGGATGTAATCTTCTTGAGCACCACGCTCATTAATGAGCGGTGCTCCTCCGAGAGCGCAGCTCGCTCCAGTAAGCCCATCAGTACATCCTGCTGGACTTTGAACTATGCCGGACCCTTCCCATCGCCCCTTGTGGGAGCCAAACGCTCCGGGCTCAGGGCGGCTGACGCATTGGCTTCCGGCTTCGGCAGATCCGGACTCCTCTGTGAGGACACCTTGGTGTCGCCCGCTTCATGGGCCGGAGAGGTAGGTGGGGTCTCTCTCTCCATCATCTCCGGAGGAAGATCCCCCGAAGACAAACTCTATTGAGAAGAGCTGCTAGCCGGACTGCAAAAGGCGAATCCTGGTTACTGATATAGGAGAAGCACAGTACCTTCGAATTAACGATCGACTTACAGCTCGGTGGAGGGATGGCCCATTGGCGGGCATAACGCGGTGAGGATGCCCGTCGCGGCAGAGCCCCTTGGTGATACCTTCTTCCCTTGCTTGGGCATCTCCGTCTCCAAGTCTTTGGAGGCGGCCCTCTTCTTCCCGCGCGGGGAGGAGGCCTCAGTCTCCCCTTCCCGACTATCCACCTTGGGGGAGGTAACAATTCCCCCGGTTCGCATGCGTAGCGTGTGGAGTTCGGTTTCTTCGTTCTTCCCCTTGTCTTTCCCCCAGGGCATTCTGCTAAGTACCCGGTCGAGCATCTTGGCAATGGTAGGGCCGGGTGAGCCTTCGGGAAGTGGCACCGGACACCTGATTCTCTCCGCCTTGCTGAGCCATTCCTGGCCGCGGATGATTTTTAGAATAAACAATTATGACAAATACAAAACAAGGTGTCCAGTATCAAGGCTACTTACGTGGGTATCTAGGCGATTGCAGCTTAGGCCCGCATCCTCGATGGTGTCCGGACACTCTACTTTCTGTCCGAAGAATAATTTGCACATCTCTTCAAGCTTCAAGCCGAAGAAGTGCTTGACAGTCCGCAGATTAACATCACTTGCATTATGCTGACGAGGTTAATGTCCCTCTCAAGAGCTCCCGGATGCGATTCTGCAGTACTGGTACATCACCAGCGGGCCCCCAATTCCGTCCTACGTCTGTCCAAGACGCCAAATGTGATGGAGGGCCCGAGCGGAACTCGGGGGCAGCCACCCACTTTGTGCCCCTGGGGGCCCTAACATAAAACCACCTCCGCTGCCATACATCGGATACTTCTAGGAAAGAACCCTCTGGCCATGGGGCGTAGGCATTCCTGCTTATTATGTCACCTCCACACTCCACATGTCGCCCCTCGATCATCTTCGGCTTCACATTGAAGGTCTTGAGCCATAAGCCGAAGTGTGGGGTGACGTGAAGAAAACCCTCGCACACGATAATGAATGACGAGATATGAAGGATAGCATCCGGAGCCAGATCATGAAAATCCAACCCATAGTAGAACATGAGCCCCCTCACAAAGGGGTCGAGGGTGAAGCCCAAGCCGCGGAGGAAGTGTGGGACAAAAATGATGCACTCATTGGGCTCCGGTGTGGGGATGACCTGCCCTGGAGCAGGAAGCCTGTGTTGGATGTCGGCGGTCAGGTATCCGACCTGCCTAAGCTTCGCAATGTCATCCTTTTGAATCGAAGAGGCCACCCACCGGCATTAAGGGACGGATCCGGACATATTGGAGGATCTGGGGTGTTGAAGCTTGGGTTTCGAGTGTTAGAAGTCGAGGTGCGAGAAGGTGCGAGGAAGGTGGAAAAGAGGCATAGGCCTTGACCCCTTTATAAAAGGGGTGAATATCAAGAGTCCTCGGTGTGACCGTTTGAGGCTTATCTAAAAACACGCGGAGTTATACCAACGGCTGTCGTGGGGTCACGCACACCCGTATTGATGGAAAATCCCATAATAAGAGGAACACGATCTCTGCCTCGACGGGACGTGCCAATAAAACCGCCTCGTAACACGAGTCGAGGTGGGGTAAGAAATGCCAGTTCGCATTGGACCATGCCATGATGGGAGGGCACGACATTCGAAGATTACCAGCGGATCAGATTAATGCTATGCGAAGATCATTTTGCAGACCCGGACACGGTCTACATGTTCGATAAACCACTTTGGAGTATTCGGAGAAGGAACCCGCCTTGCAATGCCGGAGATAATACTGCGTGCTGGACTCATCGTCATTGAAGCCTGGTTCAGGGGCTACTGAGGAGTCCTGGATTAGGGAGTGTCCAGTCAGCCGGACTATGTACAACGTCCAGACTATTGAAGCGTGAAGATACAAGACTCAAGACTTCGGCACGTGTCCGGATGGGACTCTCCTTTGCATGGAAGACAAGCTTGGCAATCCGGATATTGTGTTTCCTTCCTTGTAACCGACTCCATGTAAACCCTAGCCCTCTCCGGTGTCTATATAAACCGGAGAGGTTGGTCCTTAGAAGGCCGATCACAATTACAATGATACCATCATAGGCTAGCTCTTAGGGTTTAGCCTCTACGATCTCATGGTAGATCTACTCTTGTACTACCCATATCTTAAATATTAATCAAGGAGGAAGTAGGGTTTTACCCCATCGAGAGGGCCCGAACCTGGGTAAACATCTATGTCCCTTGCTTCCTGCTACTATCAGCCTTGACGCACAAATCGGGACCCCCTACCCAAGATCCGCCGGTTTTGACACCGACAGATGGGTCGTATTGGAAGCCTGAGCAGTACCCCCAAACCACATGGGTTGCTGCAAAGGAACCTTCAGTAGATCCATCCACCTTGTCTGGTTTCACTTGTGCTAACCCCATTATCATTGATGAATCCTTTGATGCAAACTATAAACTGTTTAAGAATCAGAATGGCGAAGTGTTTGCTAGGTATATTGGTACTAACTGCAGGAATGGTCCACCTATGCAGAAGATTTGGGTACCCAAAGCTGCCTTGAGAATCTTCCAGTGAATGTCATCATGACACCACGTGTGAAGAAGAAAAAACCCATACCAAAGGCTTCATATGGTCCAAAAGCTTCATACAGACCGAGGACTCATCTGAGTCACCCTAACATCAATGTTTTGCAGGGAAATCATACTCAGACCCATGAATATGAGTGTGTTTCCTCAAACCGCTATGTTCATAGAACTAAGAACTTTTCTGCTTATTCCTATGAGTATTATTCACCTCCTGCAAGGCTATTTACTAGGGCTCCAAAGCCGAAATTCTCAGATGCTGCACTTAGACTCATTCCTTCTAAGCCACCCCTGAAAATGTGGGTGGTTAAGAAAACTTAACTCTCTTTTGCAGGGAAAGGTCTCTTGCCGGAAATCTAAGGTGTCCAAAACTAATGCAAGAGACCTTAAACATCTTGTGGGGCACAAGATAAAATGCCCAAATGGTCTTACTATGTACTTCGTTCCGGGATTCATTGACACTCATCCTATCTATCCTAACCAAGATCTGAATTTCCATGTTCCACTTGTTCGTCAAATGTTGATGCTTCACAACTCACTTGGTGAAGTCTATCCCCCAAACTGCACTGTAGACTATGACACCTTGTGCTTCAGAATGGATTATGGACAGTGGATGCACTAACCACATGACTGGCGATCGAAGTCTTCTGATGGATTCAACGCTACGTCCATCAGACAAGAGTCACATCACATTTGCTCACACTGGTAAAAGCAAGGTATTGGGTCTAGGTAGAGTTGCAATATCAAGGGATCAACACATGGATAAAGTGATGCTTGTTGAATCCCTTGGTTTCAACTTAATGTCTGTCTCAATGCTTTGTGACGTAAACATGATTGTGCTATTTGGAAAATATCGATGCCTTGTGCTAATGGAATCTGACAAGTCTCTAGTCTTTGAAGGGTATTGGAAAGATGATCTGTATATGGTAGATTTCTCAACAGGACCACAGATGGCCGTATGTCTTCTAGCAAAAGCTTCAGAATGCTGGCTTTGGCATCGAAGGCTAGGACATGCTGGCATGAAGAACTTGCACACTCTCGCGAAGAAGAAGCATGTTGTGGGCTTCGAAGGCGTCAAGTTCAAGAAGGACCATCTGTGTGGTGCCTGCGAAGCTGGAAAGATGAGCAGGGCCAAGCATCCCTTGGAGACAATCATGACTACATCTCAACCCTTAGAGCTGCTACACATGGACTTATTTGGCCGTACTCCCTATTCTACTCTCAATGCTACTGCTTGCCTGTATGGTTTTGTCATTGTTGATGATTACTCTAGATATACTTGGGTGCATATAATCCTCTACAAGACTGAAGTGCAGGATGTCTTCAGATGCTTTGCCAATCGTGCCATGACGAACTATGGCGTCAAGATCAAGCACATGAGAAGCGACAAAGGCATTGAGTTCAGGAACACCGGCCTCGACCTTTATCTGGATACTTTAGGCATCACTCATGAGTTCTCTGCTCCATACACACCTCAGCAGAATGGCATCGCGGAGCGCAAGAACATAACTCTTATTGAGATGGCCCAAACGATGCTTGATGAGTACAAGACTCCACGGAAGTTCTGGCCTGAAGCCATTGACACTGCATGCCACATCATCAACCGTGTTTATCTTCACAAGCTTCTGAAGAAGACATCCTATGAACTCCTAACTGGTAAGAGGCCAAATGTAAGCTACTTCAGAGTATTTGGTGCTAGGTGCTGGATCAAGGATCCACATCACACGCCAAAATTTGCACCGAAAGCACATGAAGGTTTTATGCTTGGTTAAAGAAAGGATTCGCACTCCTACAGAGTCTGCAACCTCTTTCACTATAAAGTGGTTGAAACTGTGGATGTGCGGTTCGATGAGACTAACGGCTCGCAAAGAGAGCACCTGCCAAATGTGCTAGATGAAGTATCTCCAAGTGAATCAATCAAGCAGATGGGCATTGGAGAAATCATACCAACTGAGAATTAGACTAAAGAAGAGCTTTTCATTTCTGCACCTAATCAACCTGAACACAATGCTCAACTTGAAGACAATCCCCCAAATGATGACATTGGTCAGCAAGAGCAAAATCTTCGTCCTGTTCATCCCCGTGTTGCAAATGAAGTTCGGATTGAGAAGATAATTGACAGCTTGAATGCACCTGGTCCACTCACTCGTTCAAGAGCAACTCAAAGAGCAACACAACTAACCAATTTCTATGGGCATTTTGCATTCGTCTCAATCTCTGAACCCAAGAAAGTCGGTGAAGCCTTCATGGAACCTGAATGGATTCAAGCTATGCAAGAAGAGCTTCAACAGTTCGAGCTGAATAATGTGTGGGAATTGGTCAAGCGTCCTGATCCTCGGAAGCACAATATCATTGGCACCATATGGATATATCGCAACAAGCAAGATGAGCATGGTCAAGTGGTCAGAAACAAGGCTCGTCTCGTCGCACAAGGTTACACTCAAGTGGAAGGGATTGACTTCAATGAAACATTTGCTCCGGTGGCAAGGCTTGAAGCCATTCGCATATTGTTAGCCTATGCAAATCATCACAACATCCTTCTGTATCAAATGGATGTGAAGAGTGCATTTCTCAATGGAAAGATAGAAGAAGAAGTATATGTCGCACAACCTCCTGGCTTTGAAGATCCAAAACATCCTGCTATGGTATACAAGCTCAACAAGGCACTGTATGGCCTCAAACAAGCCCCTTGTGCTTGGTATGATATGCTCAAAGACTTCCTGAAGAGCAAAGGCTTCAAACCTGGTTCACTAGATCCTACACTCTTCATGAATACATATGATGGTGAACTGTTTGTGTGCCAAATCTATGTGGATGACATTATCTTTGGCTCCACCAACAAGAAATACAGTGATGAGTTTGGTCACATGATGCAAGAGCAGTATCAGATGTCCATGATGGGTGAGCTGAAGTTCTTTCTGGGTCTCCAAATCCGTCAGCATCGCAACAACATCTTCATATCTCAAGAAAAATACCTCAAAGATTTCCTGAAGAAGTTTGGAATGCAAGACTGCAAAGGATACACGACGCCAATGCCAACCAAAAGTCATCTGGGTCCCGACGCCAATGGTAAAGAGTTCGATCAGAAGGTATACCGCTCCATGATTGGTTCTTTGCTTTATTCACTACTAGGAAAAGGCTTGCTAGTGGCGCACCTGTTTTGGCCACTAATGGCGCACTACAGGTGCGCCATTAGCATCACGCCACTAGTAATTAATACTAACGACGCACCCTTGGTGCGCCATTAGTATATCACACGGTGCGACATTACTATCAAACTTAGTAATGGCGCACCACATAGAAGTGCGCCATTACTAACAAAAAAAATTCAAATATTTTTTCAGAATTTTTTTTCAAATTTTTTTTCCAAATTTTTATTTTGTTTTTTTCTTAATCTCGGGTCACTATGGCTTAATCTCGGGTCAATATGCTTAATCTCAAGTCAAATCGCACTAAATGGTCAAACTTCCTGGAAGGTCACCCATCCTCGCACTACTCTAGCCCGAGCACGCTTAACTTCGCAGTTCTATCCAACCCCAGCACCACCTCACTTAACAGGCACTTGTTGATATATCTATCATCTCAATCCTATCAAACCTTGTAGTCCAGGACTTTGTTCATGTTCATGAGTATGATGAAATTTTGAAAAATATTTCAAACTTCCCGGTCATATTACGTATCATTTCTTGAAAAAAAATTCGAAAAAATTCGAAACCAATTTTTTTTCTGTTACCAGTGGCGCACCTAGCAAATGGTGCGCCACTAGTAAGTTTGAATTTTTTTCCATTTTTTCCGCCTCTAGATCTTAAAAGCCCCGTATCTTTTTTCTGTTAGGTTTTTGGGGATTTTGAAAATCTTGAACATAGTTCCCCCAGTTCAATTCGGATGTAACTTTTTGAGTAGATGATTTTTCATATAAAAAACTTTTTAATCCGAGCTCGTATGCAAAAGTTATGCCCATTTTACAAATTCTAGAGAGATTTTGCAAATAAAGTCAAAATTCATATTTGTAAATTTTCCCAACAAGTAGACCACATATCACATGGGAAACTTATTTTCTTTTAATTTTTTGACATTTCCATCATTTTTTTATTTTTTTTTAAAACTGAAAAGGCGGTGCAGGGGGGTGCATTCGGTTGAATTTTTGGTCAAAGTTAGTAATGGCGCACCGTGGGAGTGGTGCGCCATTACTAGTTAAACTAGTAATGGCGCACCACACCCACGGTGCGCCATTACTAGTTTTGAAAAAAATAAAAAAAATTGTTAGTAGTGGCGCACCGAGGGTGTGGTGCGCCATTACTAGTTTAACTAGTAATGGCGCACTATCCCCTAGTGCGCCATTACTAGTTTTGGAAAAAAATTGTTAGTAGTGGCGCACCATGGATGTGGTGCGCCATTAGTATTTGGAGTTTAATGGCGTACCTATATGTGGTGTGCCACTACTATATAGTAGTGGCGCACCACATATGTGGTGCGCCATTAATGTCCATATTATCTATAGCCCTTTTCCTAGTAGTGACTTATGTGCATCTAAGCCAGATATAATGCTTAGTGTTTGCATGTGTGCCTGATTCCAAGCGGCACCAAAGGAATCGCATCACTTAGCTTTGAAGCAAATTCTTCGATATTTGGCTTACACCCCAACATTAGGATTATGATATCCAAAGGGCTTAGAGTTTGATCTATTGATCTAGTTGGATTCTTAGATGCTGATTATGCTGGTGACAAGGTTGATCGCAAGTCCACATCAGGCACATGTCACTTTCTGGGACGATCTCTTGTCTGTTGGTCTTCAAAGAAGCAGAACTGTGTATCTCTCTCCACTGCTGAATCCGAATACATTGCTGCTGGATCTTGCTGTGCTCAGCTTCTCTGGTTGAAGCAAACTCTCAAGGACTAAGGTATCCACCTGACGAATGTGCCTCTCTACTGCGACAATGAGAGTGCCATCAAGATTGCCAACAACCCAGTTCAGCGCTCGAAGGCAAAGCACATTGAAATTCATCATCAGTTTCTCAGAGATCATGTTATGAAGGAAGATATTGATATCATTCATGTCAAGACAGAAGAGCAATTGGCTGATCTCTTCACAAAGCCCTTGGATGAGAAAAGGTTTTGCAAGCTGCGGTGTGAGCTAAATGTCTTGGAATCCTCAAATGTCCTGTGATTAGGCACACATCCTAACACTTATGCATTTTGATGACTTAGATGTGCAACACACGAAGTAATGTATATCTTCAATCAATGAAGACATACACTCTAAGTGTGAAAACATTAATGCGGAATTTGACTTCGGAGCGCCACGATAATTGTGCGCCGTCTCCTGGTCTAATACTTCCTATACGGTGGGTAACGCCACCACCAAAATTTTGTTTGAAGTGTTTCTCTTGGTGTTATATTTGCAAAGTCTTCGTATTCAATTTATCTTCATCCCTGGCTTATCTTCAAACTTACCTTCATCTTGTTGACTTGGTCTTATACTAGTTATATACATCTTTGTGTTCTGTCCTCTACAGCATTCACTTATAGCTATGACTTCGTGCTGAATCTTTTGATCTAAGTGAATGTGATCGGACCCTAACCTATCTATGCTTCTACCTCAACTCTATCTGTCCAATTCATATGCATTCTATTGAAAACTGTTGATTGTCTTCACTGAGACCTTGTCAGCTGAAGTCAATCTGACAAACATTTATATCTGTTTTTAATGCTATATCCTTATTGCCTGAAAGCCGGAGAATTCGGAACAAGCACCCCGACAATCCAGGCGTGCGTGGGAACATGGAACAACTTCCAAGGTGTTGCATGCTTGCCACGTGCCCTTCAGATGTAAACCGCAAGGGGCACCTGAGTAATTGTGTTGTGCCGTCTCTTTCCTTATAAATACCCATCACATCTCGTTCAAAAATTCTTCTTCCACCTTGCCACCTCTCGCAATTCCTAGCGCCACCGCTAGCACTCAACGACACCGGCGACGAAGCGCCTAGCTGCCGCGACTTATCCGACGACGTCCTCACGCCGGCCGTGGACCTCATCCTCTCAGCCGTCGCCGTAGGTGTCCTCCGTCGCCAAGTTAGGGCATGGAAGATTGAACTGCTCGGCCTCCAACTTCACTCCGTCTAGCAGTTCTTCGTGTGGTAATTAAAATTCACTTTTTACCGTCTTTTCGATCTGACAGACTCATCCTTCTTTACCAAAAGTAGTTTCTAGATCTCCAAAGTTGAATCTATCTCTTTCTGCATCTCATACTGTGCCTAGTCTGTTCACTTATGCTTCTCTACAAGTTAGATTCCTCACTTGTACTTATTACTAGATTCGTACAAATCTGGAACCAACTCTCATCAAATAAGTGAATGTCTTCGCGTTATGAGGTCAATGTCTTCAAACCGATTTATCTTCAAAATCTTCTGAGAATGCATATGACCTCTTCCCCTTCCCTCGCACCTCTAATGCTGTCACAGGTACATGTCCGTGGGAGAATCCCTTGGTTATCACAGTCTGCATTCGTTTGCAGAATTCTTACAGAGTCACATAAATTCTCCTGAAGCCACTTCTTGTCAGACCAGCCGATGGAAGCCTTTGCAAGTACTGAAGCCTTTCAGATTAAGCTTCATGGCTACTGAGAAGTCAGCAAGAAAGGGTGGCAGAGAGCGCCGTGGGAACACTTCCAAGGATTTGCCTCCAGATTTGCACGAGCTGTACAAGACAGACCCAGAGGAAACCTATGGAGAACGCAAGAATCGAATCCAATGGATTCAAAGATATTGGGCAGAGGAATGGTTCAAGTACCGATTAGTCACAGAAGAGTATGCAGAGAAGAATGCCATCAAGTGACCCTGGGGAGATATACAGTAAAAAAAATCTTCCTCCCAGGTCCCAGACTGAAGCTATTGAGCAAAGCTTCTATCCATGCATGGTTCGCGGACCACAGCCAGAGCATGCTGACCCCTCTTCTCTATTGTGGTGTCGTGAAGACAATCTGTTCGAGCGCAACTTCAAGTTTGCGAAAGACTTTGCTGCGAAGAACAAGAAGGCATTCGGACTTGACTACAACCCAGGTCCATCTGCTCCTCGGGAAGATGGGACCCATGAAGCCAATGAAAATAGGATTGGCCGCTTCTACAACCTTGCATGCCTCATCACACACATTGCCATCCAAGGTGCAAAAGTGGATCATTCTGGTGATGATGCTGACACTGATGATACACTAGCTCCTCCTCCTAAGCCGCAAAAGCAAAAGAAAGCTAAGGCTTCAAAACCAACTGCTGCACCAAAAGCTTCTCGAGTGAAGCCATTAGTAACTGCCCCTCCTGCTCCAAGTAACACTTCTGAAGATCTCTCTCGCATCTCCAAGAAGAAAGAGAATACTCAGAAAAAAATGTTCAAAGTTCTGGTCAAGCCCTGACACCTGCTGCCGTTCTGAGGAACAAGACTAAAGCCATTGATTTGTCAACAGATGATGAGTGCGATGATGATGCTCTTGAGCAGCTGATTAAGAGCAAGCAAGAGGCAGAGATCTTCAATGATCTGGCCCTCTTCGATGTGAACATTTTGGACAACTTCATTGATGAGTGGTTTAACAACCCCAATCTCACCTTTGATGATCTTTAGCTCCCAATTGGCATCAGCGTCTCTTTCTAAGGTGCCATTGCTCCTGAGCTGGCTCTGGCTCAGCGGATTGTTGAATTGAAGAACAAGATTGACTATGAGAACGAGCAGTTCAAGAAGCATGTGGCCAAGCTCAGTGTGGCTGATGTCCAAAACTTCAAGGTGATCCCGCATGACCTCAAGGAGGTGTTTCGCAAGAACCGCGAAGAAGTCAAAGGTTCAAGAGAGCGCATGAAGAATCTTGTTGCCAAGTGTGTTCCAGCTTACAATGAAGCTGAGAAGCGCAAGGCACTTGGGTCTCCTGGCATCGACCCCAAGCTGGCTGCCAAGAAGAAGAAGAAGCCTAATGTGGCCCAAACTGAAGCACCAAGGCGGGAAGAACCTCACATTGTCTTCCCTACCAGCATGACAGGCTCGAAGCCTAAGGTCTCCACAGTGGCTTCAGAACAGAAGAAAACAAGGGCAGCTAAAGCCGAAGCCAGAAAGCGCAAACTCAAGAACACCACTGATGATGCACCACCCACCAAGAAGAGAAAGACCAAGAAGAGAGATCGGGCTGCTCCCACAAAGCCCCTTGTTGTCGAGCCCATTGCTTTTGCTCGTCCTGCATCTGAACACCAAGAGCGTTAGTTGATAGTTCATGAGCCTACTTCCACAGAGGCTCCTAAAGCTGAAGAAGATCCAGCCATTGACCCCACCATGGCTGAAGTCATTGTTCCCCAAGACAATGTAGTAGATGATGAAGTCCTTCCTCAGATTGAGCGCCCAATGGTATCATCGCCTATTCTCACGAAGTGCGAGCTCATCAGTATTTGTCGTCCTTTGACACCAATCTCCCAGGATGCCTCATGGGATGATCGTCCCCAACCACCAACGGCAAGTCATGACTCACCAAGTTTACCCTGTCCTTCACCAGCGCAAGTCACCAGCCCAATGGTGAATGATGACAATTTCATGGAGACTACACCATCACCCAAAGCGTCACCCATGTTCAAACGGCTTCGCAAAGGCCTAAAGCCATCCATCTCCATGACAACCATCACAGAAGAAGCTTCAAACCAATCCAGCTCAGTGGCACGTCAAGTGTTCCTTGAAGAAAATCCCTCTATGACGATTCCCACGTCCGAAGCCAATGTTGTTGAAGAAAATCCGGCTGCATCAGCCGATGAAAGACAAGAAAAAGAGCGTGTTTCTACTCCCCCTACCAACCAAGAAGTTGTTCTCAAGGAGAACGTGTCTGTGACCGACCATCTAGCTACTCAAGTGGAGGTTGAAAATCCTAAGGCGGCCACAAACAACACTACTGAAGCCAATGATGTTGTCATGGTTGAAGATAATGTGGCGCCTGCAATGAACACTGTGCATGAAGCCAATGATGCACCTGCAACAAATGTGCAGCCTGACGCCCTTGCTAATGCCACTACTCCTGTTCCGCCACCAAGGCCACATACTATTGAGCAAGCATTTTACCAAGGTGAGGTTGTCACTGTCAGATGGCCAATTTTGATTCCTCCGCCTGCTCACGGACCATAGTTTGATTATCATGTGGAGCACAAGCCACAGGTTTAGAAGCCAAAACCAAGGCTGCCAAGGTTTCCAGGTACTGCATCTGGGCCAGGATCATTCAATGTCAATGGCTTCATTGCACACAACACCTTCTTCGATAGAGCCAAGAACCCATATTCCAAGCCAAGAATATCATTTGATCGGTTCTAGAGTTATCAGCAGCGCAGCTACTACTCTTGTGTTCCGTACAATCAAGGGTGCATATTTCCTCATATGCGTCTGGATTCCGAAGCCATTGCTGGCCTGCCCTACTTAGAAGAAACCCTTGGCTGTTTTGGAGATGCTGGCCTTCTCCAGTTTGTGACAAATAAGGAGAATTGGAATGAAGAGCTTCTGTTGCAATTCTATGCCACTCTCCACATTCGCGGCTACAACAGGGATCCGAAGACATGCCTCCTTGAGTGGATGACAGGCAATGTCCATCATGAAGCCAAAGCTCTTGAACACATTGAGCTTACTGGCCTATCCACTCCAAGTGAACTCTATGAACCTGGTTGTCAGCTTCACCGCAATGCGTTGGAAAGTATCTTTCAGAAGCCAGAGCCCAACATGAGCCAAATGTTGAGTATGTTGAAGCCACTATCACAGGATGTTGACTATCCTAAGGAATTCTTTGTTAAAGACCTAGAGTATCTTCCCCGCACCATCTATCACATCATCAGGCGAACTCTATGGCCCATCAAAGGACATTCTTCCTTAGCAAAGCTAGAAGGCGCAATGAAGACATTGGTCTTCTATATTTTCAATGGCATCAGCTTCAATGCTCAGGATTTCTTCATTCGCCAATTTGCTGCATCTGGCTCAAACATATTTGGTCTGAAATTCTATGCTCCTTGGATTATGCGACTGATCAAGCTTCACTCTGCTGTTGACTATCAGCCCTCTTCACACAATCATCTCATATTTCTGCTAGAGGTTGATATGTCTGTCGAAGCCATCTACCTAGAGCCTGCCAAGTAAGAAATTTATCTTCAAAATGCAGATCGTCAAAGTTCTCTCAGCATGTTGAAGGTGTTCAGGCTGCTTCTCGTGTTTATCCACTGGCCGGCAACACTCGCCGAGCACGTACTGAAGCCACAGAAATCACTATTGCTCCAAGGCCTCGGAATTGATTTCGTGTGCTCAATGACCGAGAGCTTCTCGTGGCCTTGCATCAGAAACATGACAAGCATCACTGCTGGCTCAAGCATCAAATGCAAAGCCTCTTGGTGGATGTCAATCGCATTCGTAACCTTGCCACCAAGAATGCCTTTGTCACTCATGAAACCTGTCGGAGGTCCTGGAAGAGTCTGACTTTGCTCAATGCTGAAGTTGATCTTCAAGACGATGGCTTCACAGAAAGACTCAAGTTCAACACCACTCGTCCCCGGAATGTTGTCTTGTGTCGAACCCCGTCACTTGAAGATTTAGAGTACTCCTCCTCTGCGGCAACTATTAATGCCAGAGTCCTTGATAACGCCGATGATGCTACTTCACGACCTCCAACCTCAGCACATATCGACACTGCACCAAGTTCGTCTGCACCACCAAACCTCAACGATGACCCTGCTGCTTCACCTACTCCTCATGGGAACGAGTAGAAACTATGTCTTCAAACCTTTTTGGTCCTTACTGACAAAAGGGGGAGAAGCATATGTTGATAGTCTTCGAGCGGGTCCATATGGGTGGTTGCTATGCTTTTGCCTAGTGTTTACAACTCTCGCTTTTGATACATTTGGTTCTTTGAGTTGTAACACTTAACCTTGATGGTCGTCTGCTACTTTTTCTGCTATTCTATGATGCGACGATAAATTCCGCATGTGCGATGATAAATCCTGCATGAAGTCATTTCGCAGACATCCATTTTTCATTATGCATGTCATTATTCCTGTACATCTGTTCATGCATGATGTATTGTCTTCATATGGTAAAGAGGATCTCCACAAGTACAACCTGCCATGTGCATTTGCATTCAAACGCAAAATACTTATATGCACATCTTCAGGGGGAGCCTTTTCGCCACCTATGAAGACAATATCTTAATCCTTTACAATTTGACATACTTTTATCCCCGTTGAAAACTTGAACCAGTTTGTCATCAGTCACCAAAAAGGGGGAGATTGTAAGTGCATCTAGTGCCACCCCTAGTTGGTTTTGGAGTATTGACGACAAACCTAGTTGAGGGCTAATGTGTTTGTGAGAATTGCAGGATAACACAAGTAGTAGACCCATATTGATTTGGTTTACCTACCGGAGATGACCCCTAAAAATGTGTGAAGACATTGAAGATAATGGTGGTCTGTGAAGCTATTCACGTTGAAGACTATGACATGGGAAGACATTGCGTGAAGACTATGGAGCGCGAAGACTTCGTTGTTTTGTTGTCTCCTTTTTCTTCTTTGTTGAGTCAAAGGAACCGCCGTACTGTTAAGTGGGGTCCAAGTGAACAAAGTCAGAGTGACTGAAGTGATGCTCAACCAAATCCTATGTCTTCGAGCGAATCTTATCCAGAGTCGGATGAGTCAGCTTTACTTGTAGCCCAAGTCAAGCTGCTGCGTGTGCTTGAAATCTGACCGTTGTGACACGTGTCAGTTACTTAGTGACCCAGGGTCATTTCAGACAAATCAGGTCGGGTTGCCCAGTGGCTATAAATAGCCCACCCCCTACACCATAAATTGGTGGCTACTCAGAGTTAGTACACGGCTTTTGTCGTTTCAGAGTAACCCACCGCCAAAGATTTTGAGAGAGAATCCTTGCGAGGACAAAGCCCAAACCACCAAGAGCCCAAAGAGTGTTTGGCATCACTGAAGTCTTTCTGTCCGCGTGATCTGAAGACTTGTTACACTTGAGGAGTGTGAATCTTCCAGCCGGTTAGGCGTCACGTTCTAAGCATCCAAGAGTCATTGTGGATTGCCGGTGAACGAAGTCTGTGAAGGTTTGGAAGTCTACCTTGAAGACTTACCAGAGTGATTGGGTGGGGACGAGGTGTCCTTAGCTCAAGGGGAATAAGGTGAAGACGCAGTCTTCTGAGTTGAATCTCAGCCTCCCTAACCAGATGTACAGTTATCACAGCAACTGGAACTAGTCGAACAAATCCCTGTCCTCCTGAAGCTACTGGTTCTATCTCTCACTTCTGTCTACTTACAGTTTGTCTTCGTGAAGTCATTGCATGCTTGCATTATCTGTTTGACTTCACTGTGTCACTACCTGTTCTGATTGGCTTCATACTATTTTCCGTCTTGATCTTTACTACCTAGCTGCTAATAGTCTTCGTGCTTTCACTTCATTGAATAATTGACTATGGCTTGTCTAGTGTAGTCTACCTTCTGCTGCATACGAATATTGTCGTTTCTATTGCTTGTCTTCGAAACTCACATGTTTTGAAGACTTTCATAAAAATCGCCTATTCACCCCCCCTCTAGTCAACTAGCCCTTTCACTGCCCCTGTATATAAAGGAGGGAGGGAGGAGGCCAGCGTCCTAGGAGGGGCGCGCCAAAAAGGGGGAGTCCTACTAGGACTCCCTAGTCCTAGTAGGATTCCCCTTCCCTTTTCCTTTCCGGAATAGGAGAAGAGGGAAAGAGGTGGAGGAGAAGGAGGAATGGGGGGAACGCGCCCCCTCCTCTAGTCAAATTCAGTTTGGTCTAGGGGGACGTGCACCTCCACCTGGCCGCTGCCTCCTCTCATCTAGTAAGGCCCATGAAGGCCCATTAATCCCCCGCGGGTTTCCGGTAACCTCCCGATACTCTGGAAAATGTCCGAATCAGTCCGGAACCTTTTCGGTGTCCGAACATAACCTTCCAATATATCAATCTTTATGTCTTGACCTTTTCGAGACACCTCGTCATGCCCGCGATCTCATCCGGGACTCCAAAAAAACTTCGGTCATCAAAAATACATAACTCTTAATACAAATCATCTTCGAACGTAAAGCGTGCCGACCCTACGGGTTCGAGAACTTTGTAGACATGATCGAGACACAACTCCGATCAATAACCAATAGCGGAACCTGGATGCTCATATTGGCTCCAACATATTATACGAAGATCTTTATCGGTCAAATCGACAACAACATATGTTGTCCCCTTTGTCATCGGTATGTTACTTACCCGAGATTCAATCGTCGGTATCATCATACCTAGTTCAATCTCGTTACCGACAAGTCTCTTTACTCGTTCCGTAATGCTTCATCCCACAACTAACTCATTAGTCACATTGCTTGCAAGGCTTATAGTGATGAGCATTACCGAGAGGGGCCCAGAGATACCTCTCCGATACACGGAGTGAAAAATCATAATCTCAATCTTGCCAGCCCAACAAACACCTTCGGAGACACCTGTAGAGCATCTTTATAATCACCCAGTTATGTTGGGAAGTTTGATAGCACACAAGGTGTTCCTCGGTATTTGGGAGTTGCATAATCTCATAGTCTAAGGAACATTTATAAGTCATGAAGAAAGTAGTAGCAATGAAACTGTAATGATCATAATGCTAGGCTAATGGATGGGTCTTGTCCATCACATCATTCTCTAATGATGTGATCCCGTTCATCAAATGACAACACATGTCTATGGTTTGGAAACATAACCATCTTTGATTAACGAGCTAGTCAAGTAGAGGCATACTAGGGACACTATGTGTTGTCTATGTATTCACACATGTACTAAGTTTCCGGTTAATACAATTCTAGCATGAATAATAAACATTTATCATGATATAAGGAAATCTAAATAACAACTTTATTATTGTCTCTTGGGCATATTTCCTTCAGTCTCCCACTTGCACTAGAGTCAATAATCTAGTCCACATCGCCATGTGATTTAACACCAACAGTTCACATCTGTATGTGATTAACACCCATGGTTCACTTTACCATGTGACCAACACCCAAAGGGGTTACTAGAGTCAATAATCTAGTTCATATCACTATGTGATTAACACCCAAAGAGTACTAAGGTGTGATCATTTTTGCTCGTGAGAGAAGTTTAGTCAACGGGTCTACTAAATTCAGAGCCGTATGTATTCTGCAAATTTTCTATGTCTACAATGCTCTGCATGGAGCTACTCTAGCTAATTGCTCCCACTTTCAATATGTATCCAGATTGAGACTCAGAGTCATCTGGATAGGTGACGAACTCTTTATCACTTCCATAACCGAGAAATATTTCCTTAGTCCTCTTAGGTAACTAAGGATAACTTTGAACGCTTTTCAACGATCCACTCCTAGATCACTATCGTACCCCCTTGCCAAACTCATGATAAGGTACACAATAGGTCTGGTACACAACATAGCATACTTTATAGAACCTATGGCTGAGGCATAGGGAATGACTTTCATTCTCTTTCTATTTTCTGCTGTGGTCGGGTTTTGAGTCTTACTCAACTTTACACCTTGTAACACAGGCAAGAACCCTTTCTTTGACTAATCCATTTTGAACTTCTTCAAAACTTTATCAAGGTATGTGCTTTGTGAAAGTCCAAAAGCATCTTGATCTATCTCTATAGATCTTGATGCCCAATATATAAGCAGCTTCACCGAGGTCTTTCACTGAAAAATGCTTATTCAAGTATCCTTTTATGCTATCCAGAAATTTTGTATTATTTCCAATCAACAGTATGTCATCCACATATAATATTAGAAATGCTACAGCTCCCACTCAGTTTCTTGTAAATACAGGCTTCACTGCAAGTCTGTATAAAACAATATGCTTTGATCGACTCATCAAAGTGTATATTCCAACTCCGAGATGCTTGCACTAGTCCATAGATGGATCGCTGGAGCTTGCACACCTTGTTAGTACCTTTAGGATCGACAAAACCTTCTGGTTGCATCATATACAACTCTTCTTTAAGAAATATCCATTTAAGGAATGCAGTTTTGACATCCATTCGCCAGATTTCATAAAATATGGCAACTGCTAACATGATTCGGATGGATTTAAGCATCGCTACACTTGAGAAAATCTCATTGTAGTCAACACCTTGAACTTGTCGAAAACCTTTTTGCAACAAGTCGAGCTTTCTAGATAGTAACACTACTATCAGCGTCTGTCTTCCTCTCGAAGATCCATTTATTTTCTATGGCTTGCCGATCATCGAGCAAGTCCACCAAAGTCCACACTTTGTTCTCATACGCGGATCCCATCTCAAATTTCAAGGCTTCAAGCCATTTCGCGGAATCTGGGCTCGTCATCACTTCCTCATAGTTCGTAGGTTCATCATGGTCTAGTAACATGACTTCCAGAATAGGATTACCGTACCACTCTTGTGCGGACCGTACTCTGGTTCACCTAGCTTCTTAAGTAATTGGTGTAGGAATCACTGGAACTGATTTCTGTGATGAACTACTTTCCAATTCGGGAGAAGGTACAATTACCTCATCAAGTTCTTCTTTCCTCTCACTCACTTCTTTCGAGAGAAACTCCTTCTCTAGAAAGGTTCCGTTCTTAGCAACAAAAAACTTGCCTTTGGACTTGTGATAGAAGGTGTACCCAATTGTTTCTTTAGGGTAACCTATGAAGATGCATTTCTCCGATTTGGGTTCGAGCTTATACGGTTGAAGCTTTTTCACATAAGCATCGCATCTCCAAACTTTAAGAAACAACAGCTTGGGTTTCTTACAAAACCACAGTTCATATGGTGTCATCTCAACGGATTTAATGGTGCCCTGTTTAAAGTGAATGCAGTTGTCTCTAATGCATAACCCCAAAATGATAGTGGTAAATCTGTAAGAGATATCATAGATCACACCATATCTAATAAAGTACGGTTACGACATTCGTACACACCATTACGCTATGGTGTTCCAGGTGGCGTGAGCTGTGAAACTATTCCACATTGTTTTAAATGAAGGACAAACTCGTAACTCAAATATTCACCTCCATGATCAGATCATAGAAACTTTATTTTCTTGTTACAATGATTCTTCATTTCACTCTGAAATTTTTTGAACTTTTCAAATGTTTCAGACTTGTGTTTCATTAACTAGATATAACCATATCTGCTCAAATCATCTGTGAAGGTCAGAAAATAATGATACCTGCAACTAGCCTCAACACTCATTGGACCGCATACATCGGTATGTATTATTTCCAATAAGTCATTAGCTCGTTCCATTGTTATGGAGAACGGAGTTTTATTCATCTTACCCATAAGGCACAGTTCGCAAGTATCAAATGATTTATAATCAAGTGATTCCAAAAGCCCATCAGCATGGAGTTTCTTCATGCGTTTTACACCAATATGACCTAAACGGCAGTGGCACAAGTATGTTGCACTATCATTATCAACTTTGCTTATTTTGGCATCAATACAATGAATATGTGTATCACTATGTTCAACATTCAGTAAACCATCAACATTGGGTGTATGACCATAGAAGGTTTTATTGATGTAAATAGGATAACAATTATTCTCTGCCTTAAATGAATGACCGTATTGCAATAAACATGATCTAATCATATTCATGCTTTAACGCAAACACCAAATAACATTTATTTAGGTTCAACTCTAATCCCGAAAGTACAGGGGGTGCGCGATGATGATCATATCAATCTTGGAACCACTTACAACATACATCATCAGTTCACCCTCAACTAGTCTCTATTTATTCGGCAACTCCTGTTTCGAGTTAGTAATCTTAGCAACCGAAGAAGTATCAAGTACCTAGGAGCTACTACAAACACTAGTAAGGTACACATCAATAACCTGTATATAAAATATACCTTTATTCACTTTGCCATCCTTCTTATCTGCCAAATGTTTGGGGCAGTTCCGTTTCTAGTGACCATTTCCTTTACAGTAGAAGCACTCAGTTTTTGGCTTGCTTTGGGCTTCTTCTCGGGAGTGAAAACTTGCTTGCCATTCTACTTGAAGTTCCCTTTCTTTCCCTTTGCCCTTTTCTTGAAACTAGTGATCCTGTCAATCATCAACACTTGATGCTCTTTCTTGATTTCTACCTTCACCAATTTCGGCATCACGAAGAGCTCGGGAATCGTTTTTGTCAACCCTTGCATACTATAGTTCATCACGAAGTTCCAGTAACTTGGTGATGGTGACTAGAGAACTCTGTCAATCACTTATCTTATCTGGAAGATTAACTCCCACTTGATTCAAGCAATTGTAGTACCCAGACATTATGGGCACATGCTCACTAGCTGAGCAATTCTCCTCCATCTTTTAGGTGAAGTACTTGTCAGAGGTCTCATACCTCTTGACATGGGCATTAGTCTAAAATTCTGATTTCAGCTCTTTGGAACATCTCATATGCTCCGTGGTGTTCAAAACCATTTTGAAGTCCCGGTTCTAAGCCATAAAGCATGGTGCACTAAACTATCAACTAGTCATCATATTGATCTAGCCAAACATTCATAACGTCTGCATCTGCTCCTGCAATAGGTCTATCACCTAGCGCTACATCAAGGACATAATTCTTTTGTGCAACAATGAGGATAAACATCAGATCATGGACCCAGTCCGCATCATTGCTACTATCATCTTTCAAATTAGTTTTCTCTAGGAACATATAAAGAAACATATGAAAGCTACAACGCGAGCTATTGATCTACAATATAATTTGAAATATACTATCAGGACTAAGTTCATGATAAATTAAAGTTCAATTAATCATATTACTTAAGAGATCCCACTTAGATAGACATCCCTCTAGTCATCTAAATGATCACGTGATCCATATCAACTAAACCATGTCCGATCATCACGTGAGATGGAGTAGTTTTCAATGGTGAACATCACTATGTTGATCATATATACTATATGATTCACGTTCGACCCTTCAGTCTTAGTGTTCCGAGGACATATCTGCATATGCTAGGGTCGTCAAGTTTAACCCAAGTATTCTGCACGTGCAAAACTGGATTGCACCCGTTGTGTGTGAACGTAGAGCTTATCACACCCGATCATCACGTGGTGTCTCGGCACGACGAACTGTAGCAACGATGCATACTCAGGGAGGACACTTATACCTTGAAATTTAGTAAGGGATCATCTTATAATGCTACCGCCATACTAAGCAAAATAAGATACATAAAAATATAAACATCACATGCAATCAAAATATGTGACATGATATGGCCATCATTATCTTGTGCTCGTGATCTCCATCACTGAAGCATTGTCATGATCTCCATCGTCACCGACTTGACACCTTGATCTCTATCGTAGCATCGTTGTCGTCTCGCCAACTATTGCTACTACGACTATCACTACCGTTAGTGATAAAGTAAAGCAATTACATGGCAATTGCATTTCATACAATAAAGCGACAACCATATGGCTCCTGCCAGTTGTCGATAACTCTGTTACAAAACATGATCATCTCATACAAAAATTTATATCTCATCATGTCTTGAGCATATCACATCACAACAAGCCCTGGAAAAACAAGTTAGACGTCCTCTACTTTGTTGTTGCAAGTTTTACATGGCTGCTACGGGCTTCTAGCAAGAACCGTTCTTACCCACGCATCAAAACCACAATGATTTTTCGTCAAGTGTGCTATTTCAATGTCACACCCAATATGCGACCCTATCCTAAAGGAACTCGAAGGTCCCACCAAGGATAGAAGCGCATATTGGAGACGCTTTTGCACGGTGGATATCATTACATTGTACCATTACATAATAGTTGGGGATACATACAAAAGGCATACAATGCCTCAAGAATACTACAACATCATACACAAGAGCAACATCCAACTACGGATGAAACACAAACAAAAACTCAAACGACATCCACCCTGCTAGCCCAGGTTGCTGACCTGGAACCTATCCCCTAAACGACGAAGTAGAAGAAGAACTCAAATCAAGCAAGCATCGCTCTCGCGTCATGATCATCGCATTACCTGTACCTGCAACTGTTGATGTAGTAATCTGTGAGCCACGAGGACTCAGCAATACCATTACCATGGGTATCAAGACTAGCAAAGCTTAATGGGTATGGAATGGATAAGTGGTGAGGCTGCAGCAAGCGACTAAGCAAAGTATGGTGGCTAACTTACGAGTATAGGAGTAAGATGAGAAGCTATGCAAGTGGTCGCAAACTAGTAATGATCAATAAGTGATCTTGAACTACTTACATTCAAACATAACCCCACCGTGTTCTCTTATCGACCCTCTCGAAAAGAGACCGTCACGGTTACGCACACGGTTGGTGTATTTTAATTCAAATCTGGTGTTAAGTTCTCTACAACCGGACATTAAATATTCCCATCTGCCACATAACCGTAGGCATGACTTTTGAAAGTTTAAACCCTACAGGGGTGTCCCAACTTAGCCCATGATAAGCTCACGATCCGCGGAGACAATCCTCCATCACGGGACATCCGATCAGACTTGGGGTCCCGATGCACAAGACATTTCAACAATGGTAAAACTAATCCAGCAAAGCCTCCCGGCATGTCGACACCCTGATAGTAGCCACGCAGATCTAGTCTCAGGACACGTCCGGATGGGACATCCTACGAGTAAAACCAGATCCTCGGGTTGCCCCGTGGTGGCCCCGCAGTCTACCTGTTTGGGACCAACACCATTAGCGCTGGCCCCCCTGCTATGTAGAAAAATCCTCGGGTTCATGACGCCCTATGCAAACTTATTATTCAGTTTAAGTATTATTATGGCAAATATTAAAACCAATGTTGGGCCTTGCTAGAAGAGTTTTATTCAAAGCGAACTATCAAGAGGGGCCCATAAACCCACACCATGTTAGGGACGCAAAATCAAGGAACATAACACCGGTATGACGGAAACTAGGGCGGCAAGAGTGGAACAAAACACCAGGCATAAGGCCGAGCCTTCCACCCTTTACCAAGTATTAGAGGGTGGCATGGCAATTTGGGAGGCTTGATAAGAAAGTGATAGGTAGCGCAACGTAGCGACAGAACGAAGCAACTAGCATAGAAATGATAGTAGTGAGATCCAAGGTGATGGTCATCTTTCCTGAAATCCCTCAAGGAAGAAGAACGAGTCCATGAAGAACGGGCGAAGACGAACCAAGAGTAGTCGAACGAATCCTCACGATCGCAACAAAACAGGAACTATCGAGAAGAAGCAAAACCGGAAAGAAGCAAACAACATGGTAAACACACAACACATAAACATGACATGATGCTCAACCAAGTATGATGCATGACAAGGCTATATGATGCTACTCATGGCAAGGGATGATGCATACAAGAACATCACATCAAAGCAAGTTTAAATGAGGCCGGAAACAACATATAACAAATCCGGTAAGTCCTCATATGCAAATTTCAAAATTGGTCCAGATCTGAATAAACCTTATGTTCAAGTTGTTAAACAGCAATTTAAGATGCACCAAGATTATCTACACAAAATTCTAGTCAAGTTACATCTAAAGTTCATTTAGTTCGGAGCAACGGCCTAGAAGATATGAGCAAAACAAGTTAAACATGACATTGATGCAAAATGCATTCAAACATAAAGCAAACACTCACAAAACATGGATGCAACATGACATTATCAATCTACATGCAATGCTAAGCAAGTTTCATATAGAGCATGCTCAAAACGGAGCAACGGTGCAACACATACACTCTAAACAAGATATAACAATCTGCCCAAAACAGTAAGTAGGCACTTTGCAAACATCAAAACAACATGCTACAGGAATCATATGAGCATAAACTTGACATGCACTTCATGTATAGATAACATACTTAAAATATCAGCAAGTTTCAGGTTCATAAGAATCAATATTAAACCAATATGATCAATGCAAAAAGCAACTTTATAACCCAGGAGCATATACATGAGCAGAGTTAATAAGATGGCAACTCGAGAGCAAGAAAGAGACAAGCTATAGCAAGTGAACATAGCAACCAAGGGCACGGAATCAAATTACACATAACAAATAGCAAATAACATCAAAGCATAATATGCATATGGCTCATGGATTAGTAGGAATCAATAAGACAAGATTGAATGTTGAAATAGTTTCAGCAAGTGTAAAACAGCAACATTATGATAGCATGTTTGCAAGCACGAAACAGAGGAATATGATATCCAAAGTTAATAACCATGGCAGGTGAACAAATTAATCCTATAATACTTCAAAACATGTAATTGGAGCATCTCCATAAGAGTCACAGAATAATTATTATCAAGCTCACAACATAGCATCATGAAGTTAACAGAAGTCTGGAACATTATATAAGCATGTTCATGGCAATGAAAACATAAGCTATAGGACATATATAGTGCATCAAAATGCATGGCATGATAGATCATAACATAGAAATCAACACATTCAACTAAGCATCTCCACAATATGCATGGATTAAATGGTAGCATCAAGCAAAGATGGCATCATGATATGGCGGAAACAGACTTGACAGAAAGTTATCAGCAAGTAGCCCACTTCACGAGCTTGATGCACTCACTACGTGGCACATAAAAATACATGTATGGCACCACTGTAAATATGGAATGAAAATGCTCCTAAAACATGTAGACATCATCCTCATAGAATGCACACACAAAATGCAACAAAAATGACAAATCAACAAGTTTCAGCAGTTAACAGCAACATGCACTTTTGTAACAGAGATTAATATGTCAAGATGCACCCTAACATGAATGCAATGCACACCAACATGAAGAGCATGAAGATCAGAACACGTGCATATCAAGATCATCATCATAGGTTCAACGGGTATAAAGTTATAGCACTCACAAGATGCATACATAAAGTTAACATGCAGCAGTTTCCAGCAGCTTATATCACATAGCCGTTTTGCAACGAAGGTTAAGGCATCAAGATGAATCCTAACATGCAATCAAACTACTCCATCATGAAGAGAACTCTGAGATGAACATTTTGACATATTATGCATGCAAAATGGAGCAACGAGCATCAAGTTATGACACGATGAAGATGCACACATGCTATAGATTTTTAGGGACGGTGAAAATTAATCTCGGGGAGAAGTGGACGAAGGGGTTCAGGGACGAGCGGATCCGGGCTTGCTCGAGCGTTTGGATGGCGGATCGGGGACGTCCCGAGACGGGTCTGTCCTGGCGCGGGTTGGAGGCCATGGCGGCGACGGTCGCCGGCGGCGAGGGCGATGACAGGCGCGAAGGAGGAAGCCGGAGAGGGTGCGGGGTGGCCGGAGGAGGCGGATCCGGCCGGCTCCTTGCCGGATCCGGCCGGAGCGGGGTCGGTGGTGCAGCGAGGTGCGGGCGGCGGGCTCCGGCGACGGAGCACGGAGGCCGACGGCGGCGGAGCAGTGGCGGCGGGATCGGCGAATGGCGCAACGACGAGGAGGCGCGGAGGTGGGGTCCGGGCGGTGATGGGCGACGATGGGATCTTGTGGCGGCAAGGCGGAGGGAGGGCGCGGGAGGCGCGCCGGCAGGGCAGCGGTGATGCACGCCGGCGGGGAGCGAGGCGACGGAGAGGACGGGCGGCGGGCTCGGGGTCGGACCCCGATGGGCTCTGGCGGGCCGCGCCGGGGCCGAGCGGGCCCGCGGCAGCGCACGATGGAGACGACGGTGGCGGTGACATGTGGCGCAACGGGGTTGGTTGCGGAGTCGGCGGTGGACATGTCCGGCGGTGGGGAGATGTTTCCGGCGGCGCGGAGGGAAGAGGGTTAGGGTTTATCTGCGAGAATTTCGGGGGTGGGGACTATTTTATAGGTAGAGGGAGCTAGGAGAGTCCAAATGAGGTGCGGTTTTCACCCACACGATCGTGATCGAATGAAGGAGAGCATGGAGGGTGTTTAGATGGGCTAGGTGGGCTGTGTGAAGGGTTGCTAGGATACAAGAGAAAAGGGGGTTTTGGTTAACTCGGTTAACCGTTGGGGCATCAAACGACCTCGAAATGGAACGAAATTTGACGGGCGGTCTACCGGTGATATACCAAGGCCACTCAGCAAATCTCGGCCCATTCCGAGAACGTTTTTCTGCGGCTCACAAAACAAGAATTGGGAGGTGCCGCGGGCGCGTGCGAGTGTGGTTGGGCTCCGAACGGACAACGAAGAGAACTGGGAGGACCCGAACGGATGCAAGTTTTGAAAAAGATGCAAATGATGACATGGAAAAATGCAACACACAAGCAAATGACATGGAAACAACGTCGAATAACTGGAAGACACCTGGCGCATCGGATTCGGGGCGTTACATTTAACCTTCAACAAGGACCGGCCGTCGTCAAACTCGATTCAACTAAAGTTGGAGAAACATACACCCGGCAGCCACCTGTGTGCAAATACACGTCAGTGGAACCAGTCTCATGAACGCGGTCCTGTAATGTCGGTCCGGGCCGCTTCATCCAACAATACCGCCGAATCAAAGTAAGACGTTGGTGGTAAGCAGTATGACTATTATCGCCACAACTATTTGTGTTCTACTCATGCATATATCATCTATGCATAGACCTGGCTCGGATGCCACTGTTGGGCAACCTAGTAATTCTAAATTTTCCTACGATCACACAAGATCTATCTAGGAGATGCATAGCAACGAGACGGGAGAGTGTGTCCACGTACCCTCGTAGACCGAAAGCGGAAGCGTTGGTTCACGCGGTGGATGTAGTCGAACATCTTCACGATCCAACTGTCGGTGTCAAAACCGGAGGATCTTGGGTAGGGGGTCCCGAACTGTGCGTCTAAGGCTAATGGTAACAGGAGGCGGGGGACATGATGTTTACCCAGGTTCGGGCCCTCTCAATGGAGGTAATACCCTACTTCCTGGTTGATTGATCTTGATGATATGAGTATTACAAAAGTTGATCTACCACGAGATCGTAGAGGCTAAACCCTAGAAGCTATCCTGTGACTATCAATGTTGTTGTCCTACGTACTAAACCCTCAAGTTTATATAGACACTGGAGGGGGCTAGGATTAAACAGAGTCAGTTACAGAGAAGGAGATCTACATATCCGAATTGCCAAGCTTGCCTTCCACGCAAAGGAGAGTCCCATCCAGACACGGGATGAAGTCTTCAATCTTGTATCTTCATAGTTCAACAGTCCGGCCAAAGTATATAGTCCGGCTGTCCGATGACCCCTTAATCCAGGACTCCCTCACTAGCCCTTGAACCAGGCTTCAATGATCATGAGTCCGGCGCGCAAATTGTCTTTGGCATTGCAAGGCGGGTTCCTTCTCCGAATACTTCATAGAAGATTTTGAACACAAGAATCGTGTCCGACTTTGCAAAAACAAATTCCGCATACCACCGTAGAGAGCACAATATTCCACAAATCTAATCTGCTGACAACTTTTTATAGCATGACATCACGCCACGGTCCGTCATTATTCGAACCGTTTTTCAAAACCAGCTACTGCACGTAATGCGAGGCGGTTTCCTTGACATGTCTTGTCGAAGCAGGGATCGTGTCCCCTTATCGCGGGATTCTCATCAATACAGGCATGCATAACCCAACCGCACATCAATCATGGCGTTTGGGGAATAAGCGCTTTTAACGAGCAAGTGGGGAGGTGCACAGTTTCTACCGCCTTTATAAAGAGATAGGGATTCTCCTCTTTCACCCACGCCTTCTTCTTCCTCCGTTCATCCATTCTCGCACGCTCGAGCTCCACCGCCCTAGTTCTCACCTTCTCCGTACAGCCATTCCAAACATGTCCGGAGCGGGAGGCAAGTGGATGGCCTCCTTCATCACGGAGGAGGACATTACGAAGCTCCGGGAGGTCGGATACTTGACTGCAGACATCGCGCACCGGCTCCCATACGCAGGGCAGATCGTACCGACTACGCAACCTCATGAGAGGGTTGTGGTCCTCGCCCATTTCGTCCGCGGACTGGGATTCCCCCTCCACCCATTTGTCCGCGGGCTCATGTTTTACTATGGGTTAGATTTTCATGATCTGGCCCCTAATTTCATCCTCAACATCTCGGCGTTTATCATCGTGTGCGAGGCCTTCCTCCGCATCAAGCCGCACTTCGGTCTATGGCTGAAGATCTTCAATGTGAAGCCGAAGATAGTGGTTGGCCAGCAAGCGGAGTGCGGAGGCGCTATGGTGGGCAAGATGCCCAACGTCACCTGGCTCGAGGGATCCTATGTGGAGACCATAAAGGGGTGGCAGTCGGGGTGGTTCTACATCACCGAGCCGTGCGATGCCAACTGGGTGGCGGCCCCCGAATTCCGATCTAGCATCCCCATGCGGCTCACATCCTAGAAGAGCAAGGTCTTAGCCTGGGGTGCGCCTACCGAGCTGACCGGAATCCGGAACTGCATCAAACACGTGATAAGCAAGAAGATCAAGCTTGTCAATGTGGTCCAGGTCATGCTCTTTCGCTGGATTCTCCCGTGCCAAAGACGGGCATTCAACATGTGGGAGTTCGATTCGGCTGAGGGAGTCCTGGATTAGGGGGTGTCCAGATAGGTGGACTACCATCATCAGCTGAACTATCATCGGCCGGACTATCATCATCGACCGGACTCCAAGACTATGAAGATACAAGATTGAAGACTTCGTCCCGTGTCCGGATGGGACTTTCCTTGGCGTGGAAGGCAAGCTTGGCGATACGGATACGTAGATCTCCTACCATTGTAACCGACTCTATGTAACCCTAGCCCTCTCCGGTGTCTATATAAACCGGATGGCTCTAGTCTGTAGGACACAACAACAACAACAACAACCATTACAATCATACCATAGGCTAGCTTCTAGGGTTTAGCCTCCTTGATCTCATGGTAGATCCACTCTTGTAAACATCCACAATATCAATATCAATCAAGCAGGACGTAGGGTTTTACCTCCATCAAGAGGGCCCGAACCTGGGTAAAACATCGTGTCCCTTGTCTCCTGTTACCATCCACCTAGACGCACAGTTCGGGACCCCCTACCCGAGATCCGCCAGTTTTGACACCGACATTGGTGCTTTCATTGAGAGTTCCTCTGTGTCGTCACCGATAGGCTTCATGGCCTCTTTAATCGACAACGACGCAGTCCTGGGTGAGACTTTTCTCCCCGGACAGATCTTCGTATTGGGCGGCTTCGCACTGCGGGCCAACTCACTTGGCCATCTGGAGCAGATCGAAAGCTATGCCCCTCGCTGTCAGGTCAGGTTTGGAAGCCTAAACTTCACAGCCAATATCCGTGGGGACTTGATCTTCGATGGATCTGAGCCACAGCCGAGCGTGCCGCGCTGTCACGATGGGTACGACCTAACTCTGCCGCCGGACAGCACCTTGGAGGCCGCACATGAATCCGCTCCGACCCATAGTCCGGAGCCGATCGCTCAGATCGAGGACGGATGGCTGGACACCGCCTCGGGAGCTGCAACTTCTACGGCGATGGAGCCGAACACTTACCTTGTCCCGCATAAAGCTCATGACTCTGAGGTACCGGACTCTCCGCCGGACTCCGAACCTCCTGCGCCCTTGCCAGTCGAATCCGATTGGGCGCCGATCATGGAATTCACCGCTGCGGACACCTTTCAGCACTCACCCTTCGGTGATATCTTAAAATCGCTGAAGCATCTCTCACTATCCGGAGAGCCCTGGCCGAACTACAGCCAGGAGGGTCGGGACGCGGACAATGAAGAAATTCAGAGCCCACCCACCACCCACTTCGTAGCCACAATCGACGATCTAACCGTCGTGCTAAACTACGACTCCAAAGACATCAACGGTATGGACGACGATGCCGGAGACAATCAAGAACCAGCGCCTACAGGGCACTGGAAGGCCACCTCGTCACATGACATACATATGGTGGACACCCCAAAGGGAAGCGATAACGAGGAACAACAGGACGCGGCAGAGGATAATCCCGCCGATAAAGAACCAAAATGGCGACGTAGACGCCGCCCTAAGTCCCGCCTCAATCAAAGCAGCATTCCTAACGACCCAGCGATAGAGCAGGGCAAACCAGCGGACGACGAACGGGACGAACCGGATAATCAACCCCTTCACGGAGCAATCAACAGTCCGGACACACCACCGGAGCATAAGAACCTTCACAAAAGACTCGTCGCCACTGCAAGAAGTTTGAAGAAGGAAAAATGGAAGCTCAAAACAGCGGAAGACATACTCAGAATGAAGTGGAGCAAATTACTCAAGACCGCAGACAAATATGGTAATGGCCATCAAACAAAGAGCTACCCGAAGCGCAAGTTGCTGCCAGAATTTGACGAGGAAGCCATAGAGCCCTCACAGTCAAAAAATAAAGAGGCCGCCTGGCCGGATAGACGGCCAGATGACAGGCCAAAAGCGACAAGCGGCGCCGCACACAAGCCGACTTATGACCCTGGGAAAACGGACGGCCCAACTAGGTCCATCTACGGGCCAAAAAAGAGGGCCCCAGGAAGTAACACAACACGACAAGTGTTCGAAGATAGCGGCACACCCAAATACAGGGGCGCCGCACACCCGCTATGTTTTACCGATGAGGTGCTGGATCATGAATTTCCAGCAGGGTTTAAACCCATAAACATAGAGGCATACGACGGCACAACAGACCCCGGAGTCTGGATAGAAGATTACATACTACACATACACATGGCTAGAGGAGATGATCTCCACGCCATAAAATACCTACCCCTCAAGCTCAAAGGGCCAGCTCGGCATTGGCTCAAAAGCCTCCCAGAAAACACTGTTGGAAGTTGGGAAGAGCTTGAGGACACGTTTAGAGCAAATTTTCAAGGGACTTATGTCCGCCCTCTGGATGCAGACGATCTGAGTCATATAACCCAACAGCCCGGAGATTCAGCGCGCAAATTCTGGAACAGGTTCCTTACCAAAAAGAACCAAATAGTCAACTGTCCGGACGCAGAAGCCTTAGCAGCTTTTAAACACAACGTCCAAGACGAATGGCTCGCCAGACACCTCGGCCAAGAGAAGCCAAGAACAATGGCCGCGCTAACAAGCCTCATGACGCGCTTTTGCGCAGGAGAAGACAGCTGGCTAGCAAGATGCAGCACCAGCGACCCGAGTACATCCGAGATCAGAGATGGAAACGGAAAATCATGGCGCAGGAAAGATCAGCGCCGGAATAAAGAAAAAAGCCCAAAGGGTACCGCGGTCAACGCCGGATTCAAAAGCTCGCGGCCAAACAATAAAACACTACCTCTTAAGGACAACAATGACGAGCTATCAAATTTAAACAAAATTTTAGATCGGATATGTCAAATCCACAGTACCTCCGGAAGGCCTGCAAACCATACCAACCGAAATTGTTGGGTTTTTAAACAGTCCGGCAGACTCAACGCCGGACACAAGGGGCTCGATGCGCCAAGCGAGGAAGATGACAAACCCCACCAGCAGAGCACCGGAAGTCAAAAGACGTTCCCACAAGAAGTCAAAACAGTAAACTCACTTCATGTGATAGTACGGAAAACCAACAAAGCACTCGCTAAGACAAGTGTCGCACGATCCACCCCAGCGGAACACCAAGATTGGATGTCAAAACCAATCACTTTCGACCATCTGGATTGGTCCAGAAGTATCCGAAACGCAGGATAGACTGCCCTCATATTGGATCCCATAATAGACGGACTGCAATTCACGCAGGTTTTGATGGACGGCAGTAGTGACTCAAACCTGCTATATCCGGACACAATCCGCAAGTTGCGATAGACCCTACTACAATTCGGCATAGCCGCACTTCCTTCAAAGGAGTGGCGCCAGGCCCTTACGCCAGGCGCATAGGTTCATTATTACTAGAAGTTGTGTTCGGGTCACCTGACAACTTCCGACGAGAAAAGCTAAACTTTCATGTCGCCCCATTTAAAAGTAGCTATCAAGCATCACTGGGACGGGAAGCTTTCGTCCGCTTCAATGCAATACCACATTACGCGCCTCTTACGCTTAAATACATTACGCGTCTCTTACGCTTAAATGCCCGGTCCACGTGGCATCATTTCATTAAAAGGTCGCCTGAGACCCCGGACACGGCTGGACGAGTCCGGAATAAATAAGCTAGGGGCTACCTAGCCGCACACCCCTTCACAAGGGTTTGTACATATAAGCCATAATGAGCTAGCATAGGCTCAGCTTTATTAATCTATATTTCAATTTTTTATGCACTTTCTCGCACGATTTCTTTTCCATCTAAGTTCCTCTCTTTTTACAGATGAACAGCGTGCACACCCGTCCAGGATACGGCACAACAGAGACACTGGCGCAGACGTGCAGTAGGGACCCGTTGCAAGGACTCTTTTCAGACTAAGACCCTACGTAAACCTTTCTTACTGTCTCTTGTTGCTATAATCCCCTGGTTTCTCATTATAACCAGAGTGGAGACTGGCGTTTCGGCATCGGCCGCGCCAGAAGAACCTGCCCGTACCTGGACACAAGGGGCTTAGGGCATTGTTTTGCCCGCTATTGTAAAGACCGAACACCTTCGGGAGTGTTCGGCGTCTCGAGTTAGGCCTTATATGCATCAGCTCCGAATCATGTCTTTGGTCAAATGTTGGGTTCGCCCGGCTCCTGTGTTTTGCTGCCTTACGTTCCGTATCATCGGCTAACGCGGCACCAGGAGAACTACTGCGATTGTGCCCCAGTTCGGCTAGGCGAGCACCTTAGTAGAGAAAGCCGAAAACTGACGGTCATGATACAGTGAGAGACTGGTCAACCACTCGATCGACCATGGGAATGTTTAGAATTCCTCCGCTTTGACGAAGGGCCGTTTCCCAGTCAGGCACATACGTGCCCCAAATTCGGAGAGTGCGGTGCCCCCAGGGGCTATGTCCTAGCCCCACCCTCGAACTCCATGGCTAAGTGAAAGTGATAAAGCATTATAGTCCGGTTGCCTCGTTTGCTACGCTACAACCTCCTTTACAGGACCGAGACGTCGGATTAAGTGTGAAAACGCGCTATTTTTTGCGAACACCCCCGCACCTTGTGCGTGGGGGCTGAAGCCGACGACTGCCATCTTTCAGGTTATACACACGTATACATGAACGGCAGCATAGGAGATATTCTATTACTTGAACGCACAAGTATACAAGGTGCTTACATCATAAATATTGTTTTACATCATAAAAACGTTCATTCGAACGTAACATTTTTTGAGCACTGCGACTCTATTACACGAGCACCACGCAACACTTCGCCAAAATAGTGCTCAGCGGGTAACCGGTTATCGTTCGAACCCGGGGTCACAACAGCGATGGCATCCATCTCTGTCCAATGTGTCTTCACACGGGCGAGTGCCATCCGCGCACCCTCTATGCAGGCCGACCGCTTCATCGCCTTGATATGCGGCACCGCCCCAAGAAATTGCTGCAATAAGCCAAAGTAACTCTTCGGCTCGGGCCTATCCGGCCAGACATGAGTCACTATATCCGTCATAGCAAGCCCGGATAACCTATTTAGCTCAGCCCACTCGGCCAAACGGTCGGTCAGCGGAAGTGAACACTCCGGACTATGGAATTGAGACCAAAATAGCTCTTCCGTCTTGTGATCCTTCTGGCTTCGAAAATGCACAACGGCATCCGCCGCACTCGCTGCTAAATCCATAAAAGGGTCCTCTGCACCCCACAGTTGGCCCAGCTGAGCATACTTGGGATCCGTAAACCTTCGGCGCAGCAGAAAAGGCTTGCTAGCTACAATATCTCCGGCCAGGCGCAGCTCTTCCTTTATAGCCCGCATTGCAGAGCGGGCATCCTTGGCTTCGGCGGTGGCCTTCCCCAGGTCTTCTTGCCCCGCTAGGCGCTCCTTCCCAAGAGCCGCATTGCGGTCGGTAGCATCTTTTAACTTCACGGCCATTTCGGCCATCTCTTCCCTTCTCCGGCAATGTGCGACCCTTTCGGCCGCTAACTCCTTGGCCGCCCTCGAGGCCGCCACATTACTCCTTCTGGCCTGCTCCTTGGCTTGAGCAAGTTCGGCCCGAAGGCTCTCCACAGCAGCGGCACTATCTGCAGTTCACGCACATGTTGTAAGGAGCTGGCTTCGGCTCCCTTACCAAGTGACCGCACAGTAACACTTACCTTGCGACTCATCAAGTCACCTGTTGACCAGCATGATGTCCGCATCCGCAACAGCGAGTTGCCGCTTTAGTTCAGCAACTCCATCAGTCTGGCTGGCCCCGGACGACCCGCCACCTGCATCGGCGTGGCGGAAATTTAATCCTGCGATTTTGATCCTCAGCACACTGTCGATTTCGACAACCTACCGAGTCTCAGGGGCTACTATCTATACAGGGCGCATTCTATATGCAAAACTGTTAAAAGGTGCGTCATTTTAACGTACCTCAAACCCCGCCAGCAAACTCCTGACGGCATTATGCAACCCGCCTTCGGCGGACGAAATCCTTTCAATCACCATGCTCATCAATGCGTGGTGATCTTCTGAGATAGATGCCTTCGCAAGCAGATCCTTCAGCCGTAGACCAGTTGGCGCCGAACTATCCGCCTAATCAGCATAACCTGCATTACCACCACCATATCGACCTCCCTCATTTGGAGATCTCGAATCCAGCCCTGCAGTAGGGGCACGTCCTTTGATGGCCCCCAGTTGAGCCCTTGGTTGACCCACGACATCAACCGTCGTGGAGGTCCCGGGCGGAATAAGGGCGGCGGCTTTTGTCTGCGGCCCCTCGGAACGGTAATATAGAACCACTCTTGCTGCCACAGGCCGAGCTCCTCTTGGAAGGAGCCAGCGGGCCACGGGGCATCGGCCCTCCTACTTATGGCCGCCCCGCCGCACTCCGCTTGACGCCCCCCGATCATCTTCGGCGCCACATTGAAGGTCTTCAGCCACAGGCCGAAGTGAGGGGTGACGCGGAGGAAGGCTTCGCAGACGACAATAAATGCGGAAATATGGATGATGGACTCCGGAGCCAAATCATGGAATTCCAACCCATAGTAAAACATGAGCCCTCTCACAAAAGGATCCATCGGGAAGCCTAAACCCCGACGGAGGTGGGATACAAAAACGACATACTCGCCAGGCTCAGGGGTGGGGATGGCCTGCCCTTCGGCAGGCAACCTGTGCGAAATCTCATAAGCCAGGTACTTGGCCTCCTGCAGCTTTAGCACGTCCTCCTCCGTCATCCACCGGCCCTGGAGGTCAGAACCGGACATCGTTGAAGGTCCGAAGCGCTCGAATCTGGAGCTCTAGGTGCTGGAACTTGGAGTGGGGAGAGGATTCGATGGAGGATTGAAGAAAAGAAACGAGCCTTGGTCCCATTATAAAGAGGGAGAATACCAAGAGCCGTCTCCGTGACCGTTTGGGACTCGCCTTCGATAGAGGGGGCGTGGCGACGGGCGCGGTTGGGTTACCCACATCCATATTGATGAGAATCCCGGATTAAGGGGGGAACACGATCTCTACTTCGACAAGACGTGCCAAGGAAACCGCTTCGCTAAATGCGCTGAGGTGGTAGAGTAAAAAATGATTCAAGTAATGGCTTGGTAGTGGTGTGACGTCATGCCACAAAAAACGTCAGCAGATTGAACTTGTGTATATATTATTCTCTCTATGGTGGAATGTGGAATTTATTTTGCAGAGCCGGACACTATCCTGGTGTTCACAATCTTCTATCATTCGGAGGAGGAACCCGCCTTGCAATGCCAAGCAATATACACGCCGGACTTATCGTCATTGAAGCCTGGTTCAGGGGCTACTGAGGGAGTCCTAGATTAGGGGGTGTCCGGATAGCCGGACTGCCATCATCAGCCGAACTATCATCGGCCGGACTATCATCATCGACCGGACTCCAAGACTATGAAGATACAAGATTGAAGACTTCGTCCCGTGTCCAGATGGGACTTTCATTGGCGTGGAAGGCAAGCTTGGCGATACGGATACGTAGATCTCCTACCATTGTAACCGACTCTATGTAACCCTAGCCCTCTCCGGTGTCTATATAAACCGGATGGCTCTAGTCCGTAGGACACAACAACAACAACCATTACAATCATACCATAGGCTAGCTTCTAGGGTTTAGCCTCCTTGATCTCGTGGTAGATCCACTCTTGTAAACATCCACAATATCAATATCAATCAAGCAGGACGTAGGGTTTTACCTCCATCAAGAGGGCCCGAACCTGGGTAAAACATCGTGTCCCTTGTCTCCTGTTACCATCCGCCTAGACGCACAGTTCGGGACCCCCTACCCGAGATCCGCCGGTTTTGACACCGACATCGGCCAAACACCAGACGCTGCGAGAGCTCTTCAACGTGACGCATAAAGACATCTGGAAGGTGTTGTTCAAGGCCGTCGAAGTGCCTCCTCCTACCACCGAGGACCGCGAGCTCAGCGCAAGGCGCCCCGCCAATCCGGTAAGCTCTCTATATTTCATGAGATGTGCCCTTCCTCAGTGTGTTTCTGGGAGGAATCTAAGCCATTATACTGATTGAACAGGACTATGTGACGACAGCGGAGCGAATCGACTGTCCATCTCCGTTGCCTGAAGATCCAGCAACCGCTCTCCTGATGGAGATGCTATTTCCGGCGCCCTATGAGGTGCCGGAGAATTAGGCCAAGAAGGCCACGGGGACCCGGAAAAGTCTTCGGCGCAAGGTGGTGTCGGACTCATCGTCCGAAGACACCGAGGCACACTCCTCCAATGACAACGAGGAGGAGGAAGAGGAAAACCCTCTCCCCCAAACCGAGGGGGAGAAGAAAAGGAAGGCCACCCCTTTCGGGGAGGCCGAAGGGTCCAAGAAGGGAAGGACCGTCCTCCGGACCACTCCAACGCAGCCGCCTACAGCGAAGAGGAGTGGCTACCCAGGGACAAGCCCCTGGCGAAGTCGTAAGTTTTCAGATACCATAATACTTCTGGCATGTTTAGCTTTTTGGCTTCTTTATCATGTCAAAATATATTTGTGCAGTTCGTCCAAAGCCCACATTGACTTATCCTCCTCGGATGGGTCCTTGAGCTCGTCGGAGATGAACAAATATTTGCTCCCGACGGCCTCCACTCCCTGGCCCGCGGATGACACCGAGGTGTTATCTCAGAGGATACCGGCTCAAGGAGAGATAGTTCTGGAGGCGCCTCAAGGCGAAACCCCCGATGCCGGGCTCATGGGGGGGGGGGGAGATCCCCATGAATTCTGATGAGGGGGGTCGCAGCAAGCTTGGCCCCCAGACAGATACTCCGCCGGAACCTCCAGTGGTTCCGGATTCAGGCAGGCAGCCCCTCGCCAAGGGGGGCGAGCCGCCTGTGCCGATGACCTCTGTCCATCCAGAGGCATCGAATAACTTGGTGGAAGCGCTTCAGAGCGCTTCCTTCGATGAAGGACACCGTAGCCTTATGAGTATAGTGATTGCGAAGGTTCAGTCCACCAAAAGCGGATTGACCGAAGCCTGCGCCAGTCTCCTGACAGGCTTTGAGGTAAGTAATTCAAATTATGAGAAAGTATCACAATATAGACAGTAGCCCCTAATGCTATGTTTGGTGTTCGGAAAGAAAGGCCGAACAGAGGATCAAATATTATTCCCAGGAGTCTAATCATATTATGTCTATGTGAATGAGCAGCCGTCGCTGCTGGCAGCCACTGCCGCCACTGCGGAGGTCTCCGGACTGAGGCAGAACCTAGGGCGGGCCGAGAAAGAGCTCGGCCTCGTGAAGAGGCAGCTCGAGGAGAATAAAGGTAAGTGATACCCCGTCTGAATGTTATATAAAGGAAAAAATCGTTGATGCTAATAGAAGCATGATGAATTTTAATAGGGGCCACGACCGAAGTGGTGTCCCTTAAGAAGGCGCTGTTCGAGGCCGAAGGCAAAGCGGCCAGGGAACGCACTGAGCGCAAAAAACAAGAGGCTCGAGTTGATGAGGTCCATCAAGTGCTCCAGGATTTCGTCAAAAAATTCGAGTCCTTGGAGTGTGACCCCAAGACGCAACAGTCGGAGCTTGCGAAGGCCCATCAGAGCTTGCAAGACGCCAAGGTAGAAGCGCAGAAGGCCCTCCAGGAAATTGAGGCAGACAAGAAGATAGTTGCGGGTAAGGCTTTCATTATGCAAAGCAATCATGTGAGGGAGACTTTCCTTTTACTTACCCGAATTCAGAGCTTTCCAGCAGCATTCGCAGATCTGCCGTGCAGCATCTCTGATGCCGCAGAGTTGTACCGGGCTGAGCAGGGGAGCTCAATGGATAAGCTTTTTTGGTCCCAGTATATAGGGGCCGAGCATACGACGCCCTTGAGCAACCAGTTGAAGCAACTGGTCGAACTTCACAAGGCGGCAGAACTGGCCATGAAGGACTTCATAGTCCGGCTGTGGCCTAGCGAGCCCCTGCCCAGCAGCTATTTCGACCTTGTCATGTGGATGGTAAATGCCTGCCCGCGGCTTGAAGTCGTTAAGTGGTCCATCTGTATTGAGGGTGCACGCAGGGCCTTGGCCCGTGCGAAAGTGCACTGGGGGAAGATGGACGCCGAGAAGCTGGTGACAGAGGGGCCGCCGAAGGGCAAGGAGCATCGCCACCCCGAATAGTACTATGACAATGTCATTAAGGGTGCCTGCCTTGTGGTGGATGAATGTACTAAGGATGTAATATTCGAATGAATGTAGTTGTGTCATCCTGTAATATGAAAACCAGTTCATGTGCGCTATATGATGGTTGTTAATTTAAAATATTACCTTTTGTGCGGCCGTTTATAAAATCTTGAGAGTTTGCCAGTCGTTGGCTTCTGCCCCCATGTAATTAGTACTGGGGTGTTCGGGATAAATATAAACACTCTTTATCCAAATTTTTGGTCCTTTTAAGGAGGTGTTTAGCGCCGCGAACAAGGCAATCGGACTATACGGCTTTATCTCTCTCACTTGGCCATAGAAGTCTAGAATTTTAAATTTTGGCGAAGCCCCTAGTATCCGGAAGGCCGGACTCGAGGCGTTATACACGCCTAAATCGGACGAGGCCAATTCCTCGCCTGAAGCGGAAAAAATCTTTAAGGATTTGAGACCTCTCGAACAGCGACTAGCTCTCGCCTTATCATGACAGTCAGTTTTCGGCTTTCTCTACTGAGGTGCTCGTCCGGAAGAACCGGGACACAATCGCAGTCGTTCTCCCTGCGCTACCTTAGCCAATATAGCGGAACGTAAGGTACCAAAACATAGGAGCCGGGCAAACCCAACTATTGACCCAAGACATGATTCGGAGCTGATGCATATAGTGCTATAAGTTCGAGGTGCCGCACTGTCAAAAGTGTTATGGGGTACACTGAAGCCCCTGGCAAACTGGTCGTGCCAAAATGCACGGGTATAATAAATAAGGAGTAAAGGAAAGGGGTAAATAAACGTAATAGCAAGCTGACGTTGTACACTATTTTCCCTTGTTATTCAAATGATACGTCAAAGCGTACATATACAAGTAGTGCGATAAGCAAAATAGGATTGTTTCACACGTCCTGACCAGGAGCGGGCTGTATGCGGGTATGTAAAACAGGTATAACTATCGTTATCAGGGACCAGCTGAGGATTCCCTTGGACGCCCCAGCTTCTTGTATTCTTGGTGTGTCTGTCCCTCTATGTGTCTGATAGTCTGTCTATCGGAGGAGCTTCCCGAAGATGAGGACCTGAAAGAAAAAAGGGGGTGCAAAGATGCGTGGGTCCTAGGGCGGTCGGACCGCATTGTGGACCGTGTCATAGTCGTGCCTCCGCCTATGCCCATGGTATTTTAAATGCGTAATTATGTACACGCGGCACAAATTTCGCCGCTTGTCTGGGACTAGGATGGAGGCCGAATTGCTAGTCGAGCTCTGAACGTGCCGGACGATCCTATTGCGGGGTACTTCCGACTCGCTTGACGGTGTCTGGGTTCTTTATTGCCGAATGGGCTGTTTGCCTAAGAAGGTTGTTTTCTACTTCTACCGCGAGAGCCGCCGTGTGCTTCTCCGTTCGGAGCGAGCGCTCTGTGTTTCCATTAACTGTTATAACCCCGCGAGGTCTTGGCATTTTGAGCTTGAGGTATGCATAATGTGGTACCGCATTGAATTTGGCGAATGCGGTTCGTCCGAGCAGTGCATGATAGCCACTGAAGAAGGGGACGATGTCGAAGATTAACTCCTCGCTTCGGAAATTGTGTGGAGATCCGAAGACCACTTCTAGTGTGATTGAGCCCGTGCAACAGGCCTCCACACCGGGTATGACACCCTTGAAGGTGGGTTTTGTGGGCTTGATCCTTGAGGGGTCGATGCCCATTTTGCGCACTGTATCCTGATAGAGCAGCTTCAGGTTGCTGCCACACTCCATGAGGACTCGTGTGAGGTGGAATCCATCGATGATGGGGTCAAGGACCAATGCGGCCGAACCGCCATGACGAATACTGGTAGGATGGTCCCTGCGATCAAAAGTGATCAGACAAGAGGACCATGGGTTGAACTTTGGGGCGGCGGGCTCCATCGCATAGACGTCCCTTAGTGTACGCTTTCGTTCCCGCTTGGGAATGTGGGTTGCGTATATCATATTCACCATTTTTTCACCTGGGGAAGGAATTTCTTCTGTCCTCCTATGTTCGGCAGGCGGGGCTCCTCGTCGTCATCGCTATGCAGCCCCTTTTCCTTGTTTTCGGCATTCAACTTGCCGGCCTATTTAAACACCTAGCATTCCCTGTTGTTGTGGTTGGCTGGTTTCTCGGGGGTGCCGTGAATTTGACATGAGTGATCGAGTATGTGGTCCAAGCTGGACAAGCCCGGACTGTTTCTTTTGAATGGCTTTTTCCGCTGTTCGGATTTAAAGCCTCTAAATCCGGCATTAACTATCGTGTCTTCGGTGTTGTCCCCATTTTGCGATGCTTGTCTCTATTGCGTCGTGGTTTCCCGTTGCTGTCTCTGGCGTCTGAATCGCCGAGTTTTTTGGGTGTGATGTTGCTACAAGCCAGCCAGCTGTCCTCTCCAGCGCAAAAGCGGGTCATGAGTGTCGTGAGGGCTGCCATGGATTTTGGCTTCTCTTGGCCGAGGTCTCGGGCAAGCCATTCGTCTCGGATGTTATGCTTGAAGGCTGCTAAGGCTTCGGCATCCGGACAGTCAACAATTTGGTTCTTCTTAGTTAGGAACCGAGTCCAGAATTTCCTGGCTGACTCTTCGGGTTGTTGGGTTATGTGACTTAAGTCATCAGCATCCGGTGGTCGCACGTAAGTGCCCTGGAAGTTATCAAGGAATGCGTCTTCCAGGTCCTCCCAACTGCCAATGGAGCTTGCTGGCAGGGTATTCAGCCAATGTCGACCGGTCCTTTGAGCTTAAGTGGTAGGTACTTTATGGCGTGTAAGTCGTCGCCGCGGGCCATGTGAATGTGTAGGAGAAAATCTTCAATCCATACCGCGAGGTCTATTGTGCCATCATATGATTCAATGTTTACGGGTTTAAACCCTTCTAGGAATTCATGATCCATAACTTCATCAGTGAAGCATAGGGGGTGTGCGGCGCCTCTATGCCGGGCTACATCCCGACGTAGTTCAAATGAATCCGGTCTGTTGTATTCAGCCCGGCCGGACTTTGGTTTATTGTATCCGGCGTGGCGGTCATCATAACATCTTGTGGCGCGCCCTCGTGATCCGTAGATCGATCTTGACTGTCTTGCTTTTTTTCCAATACATCTCGCAGGTCCTTCGTGTAGCCATGGGCCTTAGTATTATCGTTTGATTGGCGACAGGGTGCGGTCTGGACTTCGGGCTGGTACGCCGCTTTGTCGTGGCCACGGGGTGGCCGGTCAGCTGCATCATGCGCTGGTAGCATGGGCTTTAAAGCCTCCTCCTCGAGTTGAGGTAGCAACCTGCGCTTTGGGTAACTTTTGCTAGGGCGCTCGAGTCCGTATTCCTCGGCAGCCAGGACCTCGGTCCATCTATCAGTTAGCAGATCTTGATCAGCTTAAAGCTGTTGATGCTTTTTCTTAAGGCTTTTTGCAGTGGCTATAAGCCGGCGCTTGAAGCGCTCCTGCTTGACGGGATCCTCAGGCACGATGAATTCTTCGTCGCCAAGGCTCACTTCATCTTCGGAGAGAGGCATGTAATTATCATCCTCTGATTCTCCATACATTGACTGTTCCGTAGCGCTAGCTTGCCCATCCTCTTGCTCGTCCTACTCGAAGCCTAGCTGGGCAGGATTGTTTTCGTCTTCGGCACCATCCGGATTGTTATTTGTGTCGGTATCACTATTTTTGCTATGGCGGGGCCTGGAGTGGCGCCTATGACGCCGGTGCCTAGATTGCTTCTCTAAGGGGTTATCTTCCGTTGCCTCATCGACATTGCTTTCTTTGGGGTGTCCACCATATATATATCATATGATGAGGCGGCTGTCCAGCGCCCTATAGGCGGTGGTTCCTGCTCTTCTCCTGCATCATCGTCCATACCGTCGATGTCTTCGGAGTTGAAGTCAAACACGTCGGTTAAGTCATCGACAGTGGCTATTAAGTGGGTGGTGGGTGGGGAACAAATTTGTTCGTCGTCTGCTTCCCACTCGAGCCGAACATAGTTCGGCCAAGAATCTCCCGGCAAGGAAAGAGACCTTAATGAACTTAGCACATCACCCAAGGGCGAGTGCCGAAAAATATCTGCGGCGGTGAACTCCATGACCGGTGCCCAATCAGATTCGATAGGCATGGACGTACGCGGTTCGGATCCTGTATCCTGAAACGAGTCCGAGGGTTCGATGACAACATCCTCGCAAGAGGTGGGATCAGAGCTCGGCTCCAACGCCGACAGGCGTGCGGCCTCCATGGCGGGGTCCATCCACCCGTCGTCGGAAGGCATGATCTGCTCTAGATTGATTCCCGGGGCCGCCGCAGGTGTGATCTCCCGAACACAGTCTGATGGCAGATCTAAGTCATGCTCATCACGACTGTCCGGCATACCTGACATGGGCTCGAATCCGTTGAAGATCAAGTCTCCGCGGATGTTGGCATTATAGTTCAAGCTTCCAAACCTGACCTGATGGCCAAGGGCGTAGCTATAGATCTGCTCCAGGTGGCCAAGCGAGTTGGCCCGCAATACGAAGCCGCCGTTTATGAAGATCAGTCCGAGAAGGAAAACCTCCCCTTGGACCGCGTCATTGAAGGTGATTGAAGGAGCCATCAAGCCTTACCGCGACGACACAGTGGAACTCTGAATGAAAGCACCAATGTCGGTGTCAAAACCGGCGGATCTCGGGTAGGGGGGTCCCGAACTGTGCATCTAAGGCTAATGGTAACAGGAGGCAGGGGACACGATGTTTACCCAGGTTCGGGCCCTCTCAATGGAGGTCATACCCTACTTCCTGCTTGATTGATCTTGATGATGTGAGTATTACAATAGTTGATCTACCACGAGATCTTAGAGGCTAAATCCTAGAAGCTAGCCTATGATTATGATTGTTGTTGTCCTACGGACTAAACCCTCGGGTTTATATAGACACCGGAGGGGGCTAGGGTTACACAGAGTCAGTTACAGAGAAGGAGATCTACATATCCGAATTGCCAAGCTTGCCTTCCACACAAAGGAGAGTCCCATCTGGACACGAGACGAAGTCTTCAATCTTGTATCTTCATAGTCCAACAGCCCAGCCAAAGTATATAGTCCGGCTGTCCGAGGACCCCCTAATCCAGGACTCCCTCACCAATGATCCAAGTACCGGATGTACGACACCTCCGTGTTCAGCACATGTTCAGGTCGATGACGTCCCTCGAACTCTTGATCCAGCAGAGGGTCGAGGGAGAGTTTCGACAGCACAACGGCATGGTGACGGTGCTGGCAATGTGATCCGCGCAGGGCTTCGCCTAAGCATTATGATGATACTATCGGAGGAGTAAACAGTGGAGGGGGGCATCGCACACGGCTAAGACAATATTCTTTGTTGTGCTTTGGGGTGCCCCTGCCCCCGTATATAAAGGAGGGACGGAGGACGCCTGCGGCCTAGGAGAGGCGCACCAAAAAGGGGGGGTCCTACTAGGATTCCCTAGTCCTAGTAGGATTCCCCTTCCCTTTTTCTTTCCGGAATAGGAGAAGAGGGAAAGAGGTGACGAAGAAGGATGAAAGGGGGGCCGCACCCCCTCCCCTAGTCAAATTTGGTTTGGGCTAGGGGGGTGTGTGCCTCCACCTGGCCGCTGCCTCCTCTCATCCACTAAGGCCCATGAAGGCTCATTAATCCCCCGGGGGGTTCCGGTAACCTCCTGGTACTCCAAAAAATGTCTGAATCACTCCGGAACCTTTCCGGTGTCCAAACATAACCTTCCTATATCAATATTTATATCTCAACCTTTTCGAGACTCCTCGTCATGTCCGTCATCACATCCGGGACTCTGAACAATTTTCAGTCATCAAAAACACATAACTCTTAATACAAATCGTCATCGAACATTAAGCATGCGGACCCTACGGGTTCGACAACTATGTATACATGATCAAGAAACATCTCCGATCAATAACCAATAGCGGAACCTGGATGCTCATATTGGCTCCTACATATTCTACGAAGATCTTTATCGGTCAAACCGCACAACAACATACGTTGTTCCCTTTGTCATCGGTATGTTACTTTCCCGAGATTCGATTGGTGATATCATCATACCTAGTTCAATCTTATTACCGGAAAGTCTCTTTACTCGTTCCATAATGCTTCATCCCGCAACTAACTCATTAATCACATTGCTTGCAAGGCTTATAGTGATGAGCATTACCGAGAGGGCCCAGAGATACCTCTCCGATACACACAATGACAAATCCTAATCTCGATCTATGCCAACCCAACAAACACCTTTGGAGACACCTGTAGAGCATCTTTATAATCATCCAGTTACACTGTGAAATTTGATAGCACACAAGGTGTTCGTCCGGTATTCGGGAGTTGCATAATCTCATAGTCTGAGGAACATGTACAAGTCATGAAGAAAGCAGTAGAAATGACACTGTAACGATCATAATGCTAAGCTAACGGATGGGTCTTGTCCATCACATCATTCTCTAATGATGTGATCCCATTCATCAAATGATAACACATGTCTATGGTTAGGAAACATAACCATCTTTGATTAATGAGCTAGTCAAGTAGAGGCATACTAGGGACACTATGTGTTGTCTATGTATTCACACATGTACTAAGTTTCCGGTTAATACAATTCTAGCATGAATAATAAACATTTATCATGATATAAGGAAATATAATTAACAACTTTATTATTGCCTGTAGGGCATATTTCTTCAAAGATTCTTCCAATTGAGGTGAAGGAGAGTACTTTGTCCATTCAAGTGGAAGCCTCAACTTCACATCAAGGTGAACCACAAGTTTACTTGGAGGCATCCACAAGTGGAACTCGTCAAGACGAAGGAAATGAGGAAGTACAACAAGATGATCCACATCGACCTCCTTCGCCACCTCGACAAGAGAACGACAACGCCAACAACAATGAAGAAGAAGATGATGATGAGGATGTTCCACCTCAACCCAAGAAAAGCTTCCATGAGTTAGAGAAAGAATCTCAAGAGATCATCCCATCAAAAAAAATCTTTGATGACATCAAAACCGGGAGAATTACTCGCTCTAAAACTCGTTTGGCTAACTTCCGTGAACATTACTCATTCATTTCTAGCATTGAACCTATGAAGGTTGAAGAATCCCTCAAGGATCCAGATTGGATAAATGCTATGGATGAAGACCTACACAACTTCGAAAGAAATCAAATGTGGACATTGGTAGAAAAGCCCGACGATGAGCATAATGTCATTGGAACTAAATGGGTGTTTCTGAATAAGCAAGATGAGGATGGACAAGTTGTATGCAACAAGGCTCATCTCGTCGACCAAGGCTACACTCAAGTCGAAGGTATGGACTATGGTGAGACATATGCCCCCGTTGCTAGACTTGAGTCCATTTGCATTTTACTTGCTTATGCCAATCATCATGATATCACTTTATATCAAATGGACATTAAGAGTGCTTTTTTAAAGGGTGAAATTGAGGAGGAAGTTTATGTTGAACAACCTCCCAGCTTTGTTAATCCCAAGAAACCTGATCATGTCTACAAACTTCACAAAGCTCTTTGTGGTCTTAAACAAGCTCCTAGAGCATGGTATAAATGCTTGACTAAATTTCTCATTGAAAAGGGTTTGAAGTTGGGAAGAATAATTCTACACTTTTTACTAAAAGGGTTGATGGTGAATTATTTGTGTGCCAAATTTATGTGGATGATATCATATTTGGTTCTACTAACCCCCATTTTAGTTAAAAGTATGGAAGGCTAATGTCGGGGAAGTTTGAGATGTCTAAGATGAGTGAACTCGAATTTTCCCTTGGATTGCAAATCAAGCAAACTAAGGAAGGTACCTTTGTCTCACAAACAAATTATACCAAACATCTTTTTGAGAAGTTCAACATGCAAGAAAGCAAAAGTATGAAAAACCCCATGCCTACTAGTGGACATCTTGACTTTACTAAGGATGGCAATCCAGTTGACAAAAAGGTTTACCATTCTATGATTGGTTCATTGTTATACCTATGTTCCTCCCGTCCCGATATTATGCTAGGTGTGTGCATGTGTGCACGATTTCAAGTGGATCCTAAAGAGTATCATCTTAAGGCCGTGAAAAGGATAGTGAGATACTTAATTCATACACCAAACTTTAGCATGGTATCCTAAGAGGTCATCTTTTGATCTTGTTGGCTACTTCGACTCGGACTATGCTGGTTACAAGGTTGATAGAAAGCCGACTTAGGGTACTTGTCAATTTCTTGGTAGATCTCTTGTGTCTTGGTCCTCCAAGAAACAAATCTCGGTATCCTTATCCACCGCCGAAGCAGAATACATTGTCGCCGGTTCATGTTGTGCTCAATTACTTTGGATGTCCCAAACTCTTAAAGATTACGAGATACATGTGATACATGTGAAACATGTTCCATTGCTTTGCGACTATGAGAGTGCTAGTAAGATTGCTCATAATCCCATGCAACATTCTCGAACTAACCATATTGAAGTTTGTCATCATTTATTCATGATCATGTTGCAAAAGGAGACATCAATCTTAATCATGTTCGTACCGATAAGCAATTGGCGGATATATTCACTAAACCGCTTGATGAAAAGGTATTTGCCATTTGAGAGGTGAATTGAATATCATTGATGCCTCAAATTTGTAACAGAGATTCCTTTTGGGTACATGCAAGCCATGAGCCTTGGTGACTAATCCTTTATATTTCTCTTATGATGATGATCATTTGTCTTGGATATATATTTGAACCCTTGCATGTTATCTAACCCGCGTAGGTACTTGGATGACCCTAAATCTATGAGATAGCAAGTCACTCACATTTTGAGCAATCTCCACTTCACCAAGTTCCTCTAGTTTAGTTGTTGAACTCAAAGAAGCACAAACTCACTCAACATATCCTTTGACTATTTGAGCATATCAAATTTCAATTGGTATCAAGTTTCATGGTTGTCAAGTTGGATACACAAGTTCTCTTCCTTGCAAAACTAAACCATGTAGGAATATGAACTTCAACTCTAAAGAGTGCTCCCAACTACATCAACCTTGAGCATCCAATATAAGTTCAACTACATGATCAAGATCAACACCACAACCCAAGGTATGTTATTCCATCTTAGAGAAGTTTTACTCCAAGGCATGAGTTAAATCAACTCAACAAGGTGTGAATACATCAAAATACTTGAATGAAAAATGGAAACCCCATTCTTGAGCTTAATGATGAGTATGACCTATGATCAAGTGATCTGAGTTGACTCCTATGTCAATATACTCTAACATAGGTGACTATGTCGCCGACCATTTCTAGATGAAGTTCTCTAGTGTTCCTGTGCCCCTTGTATTTCCTTTGCATGTTTTCTTGCCAGAGTGTTTCCCTTCAAAACAAAACTTCATCTAGATCTCTTTTGTTCTTTCTAAGTCATTTGTCTGTGTATCTTTTGTAAATTCACTTCAAATCCTTATGACAATCCCTTGAAAATCTTTGTGAGATCTCATTTGCCAAGTGAGTTGAGATGAAAAAATTCCTCTGCGTTGAACTCGGACTCACCTATCCAAGCCTATCGGCTAGACCGAAATACAAGGATTCCTTGTAAACAGTTCATTGGTACAACCGAAGTGGACTAACTCGGCCTGGCATATGAGCACCCTTAGTGGCTCTGCTATTTCGGAGTCATCGATGGAAATAGATCGGCATCACCGATTTCACTGCTGAGAAAACATTTTGCCATTTTATATTGTCCATTTTCTTTAGCTCCACTCAGTGAATATTATCCTCTACCAGATCTTAAGCTACATGCTGCTTTGTAGTGTCTCTTAAGGACCACACCTACTTGACTCATATTCTTGTAGTATCCCTTCTTGGAAATTGATGTCAAAGGGGGAGAGAGAGAGAGCATATCAAAGCTTATCAAATCAACAAGATCACTTCTTGCTCTTCTAAAAGATTCATATTAACAAGAGGAGATAAGTCACATGTCTTTAAGAGGGGAAAGACATGTTAGTATGATTGATTCTAGTTTGATATATTTTCTCTTCTTTGCTCTGATTCTAGCTCACCCTACCTTCTTCCATTATCCTTTTTTAGATTCAAGGGGAGAAAGAGTCTATGTTTAACTTAAGGGGAGAAAAATCCTTGGAACTTATTGCAAATCTTTAAATCTTTGGGGACATGTCTATATCTAAATGAAGTACTCGCCCATTACATGTCATCTCAGTCTTGGTATTCCTGTGGATTTTGAAATATTTTGTTTGGAGTGTTCTTGTGTTATCTAACTTTGTTTTCTCAAGCCCACTCCTTAGAAAGTCAGCTCAAGACCACAAGGTAAGTATATGCATCACACTCATGTGCATGATGAGCTCTGGTTGCTGCACATATTGTTTGAATGAGGGATTCATAAACATGAAGGTACATCTCTTAACCATATCATTTGCTCTGATGCATATAGCCAAGATACATGTAAAACATTTTCTACTCTGGCATACTATGCATTCACATGTTCTTCCATCTTATTTTTATATGATTGCATACATGTAGGTGGAGCTTATCTTTGTTACATGTCTTTCGAAAGCCTTGTTTAATATTATTCATATGATCTACTTAAAGCTTTGATGTATGTTGTCATCAATTACCAAAAATGGGAGACTGAAAGCACAAGTGCTCCCTAGGTGATTTTGGTAATTGATGTCAATATATCTCTTGTTGAACTTATGGTTTTATCTAGTATATTCCATACCAGTTCAATAGTGGTGTGGCAAGGACAACAGGACATGGAAACCCTTCAAAATGCTAAGGACATCCATTGGCAAAAGCTCAAATCTGTTCCTCTTTGTTTTAGTCATCCAAGATCACATTGAGTCCATAGGAAAGCCAATACTATTAAAAGGGGATGAGGTGTTGCTTAATGGCTTGCTTGCTCAAATGCTTAGTGATATTGCTCCAAATCCCTTGACCTCTTTCTCCATCCAAATATTGTCCAAAACCTAAACTCCAACTCGGCCCCACAGATTCTTTCTACCCGGAGCCGCCGAGTTCATATGACATAGTCACTGCCAGAAACCTTAGCAATTTGGTCTCATCGATACGGATCTCGGTCTCACCGAGATGGCCTTGGAAACTCTCTGTTTCCTATTGTAGTTATTTCGGTCTCATCGAAATGTGCAATCGGTCCCACCAAGTTTGCTTGACCAACTCTCTGTTACTCTATTGCTTCACTTTGGTCTCACTGAGTTGATGCAATCTGCGCCATCAAGATGAGGTTTGCCCTAAGACCTAGCACATCGGTCCCATCGAGTTGTTTCGGTCGGTCCCATAGAGATTCCTAATGTTCACATTTTTGAACTGATCGATGCCACCGAGTTTAACCATTCGGTCTCATCGAGTTGAGTCAAATGTGTATATATACCCCTCCACCCCCTTCTCCATTTGTGAGAGAGCCCTCAGAACGTGCCTACACTTCCACTACTCATTTTCTGACAGAAAACCACGTACTCATGTGTTGAGATCAAGACATTCCATTCCTACCACAAGATTCTTGATCTGTAGCCTTCCCAAGGTGATTTCCACTCAAATCTTCTTTCCCCCATATCCAAATCTGTGAGAGAGAGAGTCGAGTGTTGGTGAGACTATCATTTGAAGCACAAGAGCAAGGAATTCATCATCAACAGACCGCCTATTACCTTTTGGAGAGTGGTGTCTCCTAGATTGGCTAGGTGTCGCTTGGGAGCCTCCGACATATACTAGAGTTGAACCAAGGAGTTTGTAAGGGCAAGGAGATTGCCTATTTCGTGAAGATCTACCCGAGTGAGGCAAGCCCTTCATTGGAGATGGCCATGGTGGGATAGACAAGGTTTCTTCTTCGTGGAGTCTTCATGGTTGGAGCCCTCCATGAACTCGCACAACCGTTACCCTTCATGGGTTGAAGTCTCCATCAACATGGACGTACGATAGCACCACCTATCGGAACCACAGCAAAAATCTTTGTGTCTGCTTTGCGTTTGCACACTCCAATCCCATCCATTTACTTTATTATAACTTGCATGCCTTACTTTTTCCACTGCATATATACTCTTTTCATGCTTGCTTGAAATGTATTGTGAATACTTGAACTTGTGGTAAAACTCAACCTTAACATGAGGAAATTAGAAACTGCCAACTTTGCTCGGTAAGGGTCTAATCACCTCCCCTCTCGACGCTGGTACGTCTCCAACGTATCTATAATTTTTGATTGTTCCATGCTATTATATTACCCCTTTTGGATGTTTATGGGCTTTATTTTACACATTTATATCATTTTTGGGACTAACCTACTAACCGGAGGCCCAACCTATATTGCTGTTTTTTTTGCCTATTTCAGTATTTCGAAGAAAAGGAATATCAATTGGAGTCCAAACGGAATGAAACCTTCGGGAGCATGATTTTTGGAACGAACATCATCCGGAGAACTTGGAGTGCAAGTCAAGCAGCTTGTGAGGCGGCCAGGAGACAAGAGGGGGCGCCCCTATCTCCTGGGCCCCACAGGCGGCCACCAACGTACTTCTTCCTCCTATATATACCAACGTACCCCGAAAACATCTAGGGAGCCAACGAAACACAATTTCCACCAACGTAACCTTCTGTAACCGCGAGATCCCATCTTGGAGCTTTCGCCGGCGCTCCGCCGGAGGGGGAATCGACCACGGAGGGCTTCTACATCAACACCATAGCCCCTCCGATGAGTTGTGAGTAGTTTACCACCGACCTTCGGGTCCATAGTTATTAGCTAGATGGCTTCTTCTCTCTTTATGGATCTCAATACAATGTTCTGCCCCTCTCTTGTGGAGATCTATTCGATGTAAACTCTTTTTGCGGTGTGTTTGTCGAGATCTGATGAATTGTGGGTTTGTGGTCAAGTTTATCTATGAGAAATATTTGAATCTCCTCTGAATTCTTTTATGTATGATTGAGTTATCTTTGCAAGTCTCTTCGAATTATCAGTTTGGTTTGGCCTACTAGATTGATCTTTCTTGCCATGGGGGAAGTGCTTAGCTTTGGGTTCAATCTTGCGGTGTCCTTACCCAGTGACAGCAGGGGCAGCAAGGCACGTATTTTATTGTTGCCAGCGAGGATAAAAAGATGGGGTTTATATCATATTGCATGAGTTTATCCCTCTACATCATGTCATCTTTCTTAATGTGTTACTCTGTTCTTATGAACTTAATACTCTAGATGCAGGCAGGAATCGGCCGATGTGTGGAGTAATAGTAGTAGATGCAGGCAGGAGTCGGTCTACTTGTTACGGACATGATGCCTATATACATGATCATGCCTAGATAATCTCATAATTATTCGCTTTTCTATCAATTGCTCGACAGTAATTTGTTCACCCACCGTAATACTTATGCTATCTTGAGAGAAGCCACTAGTGAAACCTATGGCCCCCGGGTCTATCTTTTATCATATAAGCTTTCAATCTACTTTTATTTGCATCTTTACTTTTTGCATCTATATTATAAAATACCAAAAATATATTTATCTTATCATACTATCTCTATCAGATCTCACTTTCGCAAGTGACCGTGAAGGGATTGAAAACCCCTTTATTGCGTTGGTTGCGAGTTCTATGTTTGTTTGTGTAGGTGCGTGGGACTTTTGAGGAGCCTCCTACTGGATTGATACCTCGGGTCTCAAAAACTGAGGGAAATACTTACGCTACTATAGCTGCATCATCCTTTCCTCTTCAAGGAAAACCAACGCAAGCTCAAGACGTAGCAGACCCCTCTTCTCGATCCTTTCAATTTGCTTGTACAATTGCCTAAATGAATTGTGTGTACAAATTTTGACTAAACTACTTCCTAAATCACATACTCCATCCGATCCAAAATTATTTACGCAGCTTTAGTACAACTTAAATTAATTGAGGTAGTTTTTAGTATAACTTTAAGTTGTACTAGAGCATCTCCAATAAAAGATGCAAATTTGGAGAGTAAAAATTTACATCTCTAAAAAGTATTTTTTTTGCATCTTCAAAAAAGGGCCAACTCCAACAGACGGTGCAAAATGGAGATGTAAAACAACTACTTCAATAGAAGATGCAAATGGAGATGTAAAAACTATATTTCAACTAGTACTTCTTTGAGGGGGCGGCGAGGTCAGGCGTCGGTGACGAGGCAGACGGCGCGGGTGCTACGAGGTCGGGCAGCGACGGGATCAGGCGAGGTCGGAGCGGCGATGTGCGGAGGTCGGCGGCAAAGCGACGGCGATGAGGCAGACGACGCGGGGGCGATGGGGCATACGGCACGGGGCGGCGAGGTCGGGCGGCGGCGACAGGCGGCGGGGTGGAGGCGGAGAGACTCGAGCGATCATAGGACGAACGGTGCGGGGACGGGGAGGTTGTTAGCCGAGGTCGGGTGGGGCAGGATCGTGCGAGGTCATCGAGGTGGCATTGGGCGGCGGGGTGGGGGCGGAGAGACTCGAGCGATGGTCGGGGGCTGGCAGAGGGAAGGCAATGGCCCGGGGCTGGCGGAGGAGCGGCGGCGGAACTGAATCGGGCGGCGACGGGCGTTGGAAATTAGTGGCGGCCGATGACGGTGGAGCTTCCGAGCCGTTGAGGCAGGCCGCGGGGGACGGGGCGAGGTCGTGGCAGGCCCGCCGGCCGTCGGGTGGGCGGCGATGGTGGCGAATTGGTGTGATTCGGCCGGCGGGAGTTGGGCGGGCGGCGGTTGGTCGCGTGGAAGAGAATGGAATGGCAGCTGGGTAGTTGGCGGGCGGTTGCGTTTTCGCATCTCATATAGGTGGAGATGCAAATTTGCACCGCGAGGTGCTGTAGTTTACATCTCTTGGAGTTGGAGATGTAATTTTTTTATCTACACCATGTATTGAAGATGCGTTTTTGACCCTTGAAAATGCAAATATTAGTTATCTTTACATATGCATCTTTTATTAATCTCAACCCGCGTCAATTAATTTGGATTAGATGGAGTAGTACAAGACCTTCAACCTGCGTCAATTAATTTGGATCAGATGGAGTAGTACAGCACCTTCAATGCTTGATTTCATGAAGCAACTTACGGATTTGTAGGACAAATCTTCTAACCATTTTTCTTCAAATTTGCTTCCCATGCAATATATATCTGCGTCCACGTTCGTTTGTTACATCACACAACATTTTGCATTCTTTTTATAGTCCCTTCATTCGAGGGTATAAGGTGCATGCACTTTTCAAGCTTTAACTATGACTGTCAATTAGATCAATAATACATAAATCATGTTGGTACTAATCAAATTATACCATTAAAAACTTCTTTCGAATACAATGCTATACTTTTTATTATACATCACTCACGTTTCATTGGTTAAATTTATGGTCAAACTTAAAACTAAAAAAGTATGTGTACTTTATATTCTAGAATGGAGGGGGGGGGGGTAATAAATTTGTGTTTCTTTCATCGAAGAATTTGCTACTGTGGTGAATGAAAGCTTTGCTTCAGTTTAATAGAAAATTTTATTCTACATGATGAGATATTTTGTTTCAAAAGCATTGGTATCTAACATCCATCAACTAGGAAGGTTGCTATACACACAGCGTCCTCTGTAAATCCATGCACGGTACTGTTAATCAAGGCGTTGGTGTGATCGAGCCCTTTGCAGGGTATCGTTTGATTACACATCGTGCATGGCTGGATCTCGT
>NC_041381.1:207466786-207468607 GCF_002162155.2 Triticum dicoccoides | reverse complement strand
GCAGCGGCCACCCACCTGCCTTTATGGCAGCCTCCCCGCCTCCTCCAGCTGCAAGATCAGGCTCTGGACCGGATCCAGCCGAGGGAGATACCTGTTTTTCCCCCGGTCCATCGGAGGTGCCGGACTCGCAGCTCGATGCCCCGGCAGATCCAGCCGCCCCGCCGCAAATCCCGCAGCACGCTTCGCTGCGGACGGCCGTGGCGCCATCAAGCCCCACCAAGCTACTGCCCCCCTACCCAGCGCCTTAAATCCATCATCGTCGCCCCATCCCCCCAGCTACCCAGATTGCCGTTTCGGGAATGGACTGTGGCTGGACGGTGGTCAGCCACCAGAAGAACAAGCGCGCGGCTTCAGATCCGTCGGGCTCCAGGGCACGCCCTGGGGGCAGCGGCCGGACCGCCGCAGAGGCTTCAATGCGGATGCCGCCCGAGCGGCCTTCTTAAGCCGCTTCCGCGGCCGCTGTTTCCGCTGCCTCAGCAAGAAGCACCGCCGCGCTGACTGCTGCGAAACCCATCCATTGCATCCTCTGCAAGCAGCCGGGGCACATTGAGAAGAACTGCCCCCGCAACCAGCAAGCCAGAGGTGCCAGTAGTAGGCCACCCCCCGCCGCTCCGCCAGTCCCAATCCACTCGCGCCTCTGCTTCCCGCCTCCTACCGCAGCCACCATGGCCACCACCGCCCCCGCCATGCTGCACCACATCGACCCTTCGCGCCGCCCCAGAGAGAGCCACTCGCTGACTATGTCCACCCCGGCAACGGAGCAGGCCATCTTCTTCCTGCGCAACCACGCGGTGACCATGTATGCTGCTGACGACGTCCCGGTGAACCAGCTCCATGTCACAGCCCACCACCCGGAGCACTACCTCGTCATCTTCACCCAGCCAGCGCACCACGTGAATGCCGTCCTCCGCGGCTCCATAAGGGTCGACGGTGCCGCCTCCAACATCGCGTCGTGGCACGAGCATGACCACGCCTCCTTCGACACGCTCCAGATCCACGTGCGAGGGTCGCCCCCTTCGCTGCGCTCGTCCCACTCTGCCCAGAGTGGGCTACCGTTGTCCGACTCCGACACTGACGATAGGCCTGCTTCACGGTGATCCCCGCCACCTGGACCATGGAGGTCGAGGACGGAGTGATCGCATCCAGCGCCTGGGCCGGGCACCGGTGGCCAACCTGGGCTGCCGGGGCGTGCCGCGTAACAGGCGCGACCACGATGATGATGCTGGCGGAGCCGGTGGAGCGGGCGCCACTCCTGGAAGGACACGCTGCTGCGTCGAGGGCGGACGCCGTCTCAGCAGCCGCAGGCGCCGGTGCCCGTGCGCCGCCACCGTAGCCGCTCACCGGCACCTAGGCGCCACCACAAGGTTGTCCATGGTCGCCGTGCGGGTGACAGAAGGCCATCAGCGAGCAACGCCAAGCTAAGTCAGTGCCGCCACTCCTCCCCACGCTCTCTGCGGGCGGCGGCAGGCTCGGGATCGGCGCAGATCGGCATCTACAACGACAAAGGAAAAGACCCAATAGAAGATTTCTTCAGAGAAGCCAAGCGGCCCATCCTCGCCTCGGTGATCGTCGACAACTCGGCGGCGGACATCCAAGCTACGGCGGATGCCATGGTCGCGCCCCCCTGGATTTCGACAGCAGCATGCACAAGGGGGGAGCCGTGACAGAGGCGCAGCTCGTCGCTTTCAGCCCCACGCTCGCCACCTCCTCCCAGGCCTCGGGCCAGTTCAACAGATGCGCCCCCATGCCTGCCTGCACGCTGGAGATGCAGCTCGGCGCGGTCACCTCCCGCGTCTGCCAGCTCGAGATCGCCAATGACAA
>NC_041381.1:207410570-207466421 GCF_002162155.2 Triticum dicoccoides | reverse complement strand
CGCCTGTTCGTCGACGCCCCAGCACCGATCATCGCCAACGCCCCCCCACGCCGCCCCTCTGCTCCACCCAAGGCGCGTGCACTTTCAGTGCCCACCAGACAGAGCGCCCGTCAGGCCGCAAGCAACTCCAAGACGCCGGTCTCCCAGCGCGCCTCCCTCCGCATCGTCAAGGAGCTTGGGCTGCTCGGGCCAAAGGACAAGATGACCAAGGAGGTGGCCGACGCGCTCATCCATCGTTTCGACGAGCCCCCCACCGACAACGACATCGCGGTCATCGCCAAGCTGACGCGTCTCGACAAGGATTCCCTCCTCGCCGCTGCAGGTCTTGCGGGACCTAAAGGAGCTGCCAGTGTGGCCTCAGTTTAGATATGTTAGCTCACCTAGTCGATAGTCTTTGATGGCGGTCGGCGTGTAGCTGGTTGGAGTTAGTTTCCCCTTGTTGTACTTCATTAGTGTGGGCCGTTCCTCGCCGGTGTAGTTTGGGGGCTATTGGTGGACGCCGGCGAGCCCTCGCTAGTTTGGTTGTGTCTGTACTGGGCTTAAAGCCATTTAGTTTTCTGTCAACTGCCGGAGCAAACCCGTTTCCAAATGAGTGAAAGCCTCTGCCCGATCATGTCGTGGAATGTCCGCGGCCTCAACCAGCCGGCAAAACGAGCGGCAGTCTGCAAGGTAGTCACCGCCAGCAAAGTAGCGATCCTGTGCCTGCAGGAAACCAAGATCGACGTTTGGACCCCAACCATCGTCAGAGAAATTGGGGGTACTGCACTGACTGAATGCATAGTTCTCCCCGCAATCGGCTCCCGCGGCGGAGCAGCCATCTCCTGAAAAAGCGACCTGGCCACCATTGCCTCTCATGCTGTAGGCGAATTCGCCACCACTGCGAAGGCGACGCTCCTCCAGCAATCCTCGAGCTTCTGGCTAACGACTATCTACGGACCAACCGAAGACAGTAGAAAAACTGCTTTCCTCAATGAGTTAGCTAGAACGGCACCCCCTCCTACTGATCCATGGCTCATCAACAGCGATATTAACCTCATCTACGAGGCGAGAGACAAAAACAACCACCACATCAACCGCAGGCTCATGTGCATGTTCAGACAGGCCATTGACAACACCGGCCTAAAAGAAATCAAATGCAAGAACCGCCGATACACCTGGAGCAATGAGCACGAGACCCCGATCCTTGTTAGCATCGACAAGTTCTTCTGCACTAGTAGTTGGGATGATCTTTTCCGCTCAAGTGTGCTGATGGCAGCATCTACAGAAGTGTCGGATCACTGCCCGCTCCTCCTGGCCGACGCTGCCACCCCTTGCCGCCGTGCTAAATTCAAATTTGAGAGTTTTTGGCCGCTCTTCCCGCGCTTCCAGGAGACGGTCGCTCACGCTTGGAGCCGGCCAGTTCAAAGCACCTGTGCTTTCAAGCGGCTAGCAACCAAGATGGCGCGCACGGCCAAGGATTTGAAAGTATGGAGCTCCTCCTTCTTTAGCGATGCCAAGCTCCAATTCCACATAGCTAGTGAGATCATCCTATGTTTAGACATAGCCCAAGAATCTCGCAACCTCTCCACGCCGGAATTTAATCTCCGACGGCTCCTCAAGCAAAGGCTGCTCGGCCTCGCGGCGATCGAGCGAGCGCGCAAGCGCCAAGCTTCTAGGCTGACCTGGATCAAACTGGGAGACGTGGGAACCAAGTTCTTTCATGCAATGATTCGAGCGCGACGTAGAAAGAACTTCATCCACAGCCTGAGGACTGGTAATGGCATTGTCACATCTCATGAGGACAAGGAGACAGTCATTTTCGAGCATTTCAACTCCATCCTCGGCTCCAAGGGGGACTGTCATAGGGACATCAACTGGAGCCAACTGCAGCTGCCCTCTGTTCGAGGTGGAGGCCTCGACAACCCCTTCTCTAAGGAAGAAGTGTGGGAGGCGATCAAGGCCTCTCCGACAGAAAAAGCTCCGGGCCCGGATGGATTCATTGGCACCTTCTTTCGTAGCTGCTGGCAAACAATCAAGCACGACATCATGGGAGCTTTCCACCAATTCTACTCCATCGCTGGCGACGGCCTCGATGCCCTCAACTCTGCAATGGTAGTCTTGATCCCGAAGAAAGATGGCGCAGAATCGGTCTCTGATTTCAGGCCAATTAGCTTAGTTCACTCTATCGCAAAACTGTTTACCAAAGTCCTCTCCATGCGGCTGTCAAACGTCATCGACGCCATCATCTCACCGGCACAATCTGCCTTCCTAGCAAAGAAGAGCACACATGACAGCTATCTCTACATCCAAAATGCAGTTAGATACCTGCACCGTAGAAGAACACCGGCACTCCTACTCAAACTAGACATAGCAAAGGCCTTCGACAATGTTTCGTGGGAATACCTACTGCAACTCTTCCAAGCCCTAGGCTTCCCAGCTCGATGGCGCGACTGGATAGCCATGCTCCTGAAGACGTTGACCTCCTCTTTTTTACTAAATGGTGCAGTGAGAAAGAAAATTTGGCTACGTCGAGGACTTAGACAGGGCGACCCACTGTCCCCACTACTCTTCATCATCGCCATAGACCCGCTCCATAGGCTTCTCCAGCGTGCCATCGAGCTTGGCCAGCTCGACCCGATCCCAGGAAGAGACCCTACTTTGCGTGTAAGTTTATACGCAGACGACGCCATCATTTTTGCCAACCCAGTAAAAGAGGAGATAGATACCCTGATGAGCATCATCCACGATTTTGGACTTGCGTCAGGGTTGAAAGTAAACCTGTAGAAATCTTCGGTGGCTGCAATTAGATGCGAGCAAGTTAACCTGCAGCAGGTGCTCCAGAACTTTGGTGGGCAACAAACTCAGTTCCCCCTTCGATACCTTGGGATCCCAGTGAGACTCTCTAGGCTTCGCATAGTACACCTACAATTCATCCTCAACCGAATCAGAGCTCGTCTAGCAGGCTGGAAAGGGCGACTGCTCACCATTGCGGGATGGCGAGTACTCATCAGAAGTGTTCTGTCAGCACTTCCCACCTTTGCCCTGACGGTACTGAAGGTGCCAAATAAGCTACTCGCTGAGATAGACAAGATCAGAAGGCGTTTCCTCTAGGCTCAAGACGAGAAGATCAGTGGCGGCAAATGCAAAGTGAGCTGGCCAGAGGTTTGCACTTCGATCGACAACGGTGGCCTTGGCATCTCCAAATTACAATGATTCAGTCGTGCACTCAGGCTCCGATGGCTGTGGTTCTCCTGGCTCACACCAAACAGGCCCTGGGTGGGCATGCAGCTGCCTTGTGATCAAGGAGACAGAGAGCTCAACAATAGTGACGCTAGGGGATGGAAAAATGACCAACTTCTAGGACAGCTCCTGGACTGGTGCGGGCACACTCAAATTGGAGTTCCCTGATCTGTACAAGCACTCGAAAAGGAAGAACAGAACGGTCCAAGAAGCACTCCACGACGGCACCTGGGTTGCAGGCCTAGCCCACGGCCAAACACAACAGATATGGCCAGAGGTGATCAGACTGAACAGATGGATCATCTCCAAGAACATAAGCCTAAGTGACCAACAGCAAGACACAATTAAATGGAAACACACGGCCTTAGGATTCTTCTCCACCATCTCGGCATACAACTTCCAGTTCCAAGGGTTGCTCCAGACAAACTTCAGAACAATGCTCTGGCAAGTCTGGGCACCAGCAAGGCTCAAATTTACAGTCTGGCTGCTGCTCAAAAACAGGCTGTGGTGCAATGACCGTCTCCAAAGATGAGGCTGGCCGAACGAATATTTTTGCCAACTATGTCTCAGAAATCTCGAGATCTCTCAACATCTGTTCTGGCACTGCCCATTCTCTTCAACAATCTGGTAGAGAACTGCGCAAAGGCATGGATGTAGCTCCATGCACCCATCAAACTGGCAGCAGAAGAACAAAGCAGTGGACATCATCACTGAGATGGTAAATGGAGCGAGAGCTGAACACAAAAAAGGAGTTAAGACAATGATCGTTTTGATCCTTGGGGACATTTGGCATCAGAGAAACGAATGCACTTTCCGGCAAAAGAGTGCAAGCATGACTGAAGGTTTGGCAAGCATCACAAGGACTCTTGAATTGTGGCGCCAAGCAGGAGCAACACATCTGGAGCACCCTTTCTGGGATCCTCCATGAGAGAACAACCTGCTGTTATCTAGCAACGACTAGTTTTTTTGGCCCATTTTTGTGCCTTCTTCTTTTTCAATCCTTGATCGCAAGATCGAACTCCACCTTGTGTTTTTTCCGCCTGCTCCCTGCTATTGAATCAATATATACCAGCCATCAGCTGGCTCGTTAAAAAAAACACATCGTGCATAAAGCGTCCATGCAGCAGTCATACGCAAAGTAGTTTCGATCAACTAGAGAATTTCTTCCAACCAATATCAATTTGCTTCCATCAAAGAGAAAAACAATACTTGTTTCGGAAACATCGTTATCTTGCTTCCATCCACTAGAACTGCTTCCAACCAAATATTAATCCCAAAGAGAAAAAGATTTCCAATGTTATTATTAGAAACGCTTCAAAAAAATTGGGATTTGTTTGAACATAAAATAAAAATTGCTGCTATCCAATGGAGTATGACTTGATGGATGGAGTAAGTAATTTGATTCCATGTGTCAAATATCCGGTTTTAAAATAGTTGGCAGTTGCTTCCTACTTGTTTCTATACACCTTGTATGAGAAGACCATAAAATTGACTTTGACGCAACTCTATGCGTCTGAACCAACGGATCACATCCATCAGCATAGCAGCATGCCACCGCCTGCTCTTTCACACATCTACCAAGGTCCTGGCCCCTCAGCCGTAAATGAAAAACGATCTATATAAAAAGACCCCCTTCAGATGAAAATGACAAAAAGGACCCTCAACCCTTCAGCATTTGAGACGAAAACAATATTGGCACGACAGAAAACAATATTGCCTCAAATGAAAAATGATCTATATAAAAAGTTTCATATTGTCGACATAAACATCTTTGAACTTTGCTCGAGAGCCGAAGTTGTGCACCAAGTACAAAGATTTTGTATTCAAAGTAATGTTCGGCCGATTACGCCTTCAAGACAGCCTTATATGAAAAAATGTCTACATGGATTGTCTTCGTCTCGTCGAACGGTCAATTTTGATATAAAAATCATCTTAACTTGTGCTCGTATGCAAAACTTAAAGCCCGCACAGTGTGAGCCTACTACGAGCAAAAAGTGACGTGCGGCATCATACACCCATAGGGCTGATGCATGATGGGTAGCGCCACTGATTGTCTGTTTGGCGCAAGGGATTCAGCCCTGAAGATGGCCTCGAATCGAAGAATGTTCAACATGAAAGTTGTTCGTCTCGCTGAAACGGTAAAATCTGCTTTTGGGCTCATCTGCATCCGAGGTGGTTTGTTGCCTGTGGGTCCCAAAAACCAAATTTTGTCTAACACTTACCTAAATCTGAGTTTGGTTAATTTTGGAAATATTTGGACTGGATTTGGAGTCTTTTTCTTGTACGAGAAGTCCAGATGCCTCATAAATAAATAGATGAGAGGTGACAGACGATTGATCAACACACTATCGAATAAACAAATATACTACTATTTCATGTTCACCGTCTTTTTATCCCTCTACCTTGTATCTTGCTTCTCATTCTTCGCCGTTCTTCAAGATTGGAGGGCAGCAAATCAGCGAGACGCTAGGGGCAGTTAGGCCGACCTAGAGCAGCCCATAGCCGTTATGTCGTCTAACGGGGTACCTCCCAGGCAAGCAGGGTTTTGGGTCACAAAAGAGCCCACTGGATTGTCTTATGTATCACGCTTCCGACGAGCCTCCCTCCGTGCATGCTACCACGCATCACGCTCGGCGTTGAGGGTACACGGTTGACGCGTTCGTGTGCAAACACATGTTTTGTCGAGTCCAGTAGGGAAAAAGCTTCGAACAGTCTCCAGCCCGTTCGTGCTACGAAGAGATCGTCATCTAGGCTTTGGTATCTACAAAGATAATATAAATACCCGGCCCAATCCCCTTATAGATGCAAATAATTCATAAGGTGTTACTAGATCCGTCAATTAATATACTCCATCGACCAACCCTAGTTTTTTCAATCATGCATCTAATTACGTGCAAGAGCCAATTCAAAGTAATTTGCATGCTTCAGCTACTTATGATACTAATAACATGCACCATATGTATTTCAACTTTCATGCATCGGCAACTCCACAAATCGTTATGCCGATAAATCTAAAACACCACATGTTAGAATATTCCATGCAAGAAAGTGTTTCCCCTTTTATTCGTCGACAACTAATTTGAAATATAGTAGTCCAACCATGTCGACGAATGGGAGAACTAACCATTCTACTACTAGCTATTCTGCCAGTTACTCTTAGTCATCATATGATCAGGCATACCTAGAGCAGCTCATAGCCTTCATGTCATCCTAACGGGGTCCCTCCCGAGCGAGCAAGGTTTTGGGTCACAAAGAGCTCGCTGAATTGTCTTACATGTCGCGCTTCCTGCGAGCCACCTTCACTACAAAAAAACACTTCCGTGATGATACGTGTTTGTCACAATAGGTCATGTTTTCTGTCATTCATGTACATCCATGACGATTTTACGACAGAATCAAGATAGTCATACATGTGTTGTCGTAGAAGTGTTCCATGACAATACCAAAATTATCATCACGGAAGTATCCACTTCCATGACGATAAATGCCGCATCATACAAGTGCTTTTGTCAAGGGTAACCGACATGTGGCATCCACCGTAATGGGTCACCGTTAAGCTATCGGGTCCCGTTTTGTATCCGATAACCCGCTAACAACTCCGACCAATGGCGATTTTCCACATGTAAAATTCTCATTGGCCGACCGAACCACGTGTCAGCTCTGCGTTGGCACAGATGCCACTCATCCAATGGGCGAGATGCGCCTATGATATGTTGACACATGGACCGGCCCAAAAGTGGCCCATAAAGATTAAATGGGCATCCGAACTAAAGGCCCACAAGATTTTGCAGACCATAATGGGTCGGCCGAGCTAAAGGACCAGAAGATTTTGCAGACCATAATGGGTCAGCCCAGCTAAAGGCCCACATGATTTTGAAGACACTAGTGGGCCGACCCGTTAACAGGCTGCCATGTTTTGGGCCAAATGCCGGCCCATATTTGATCTGATCCATTAACAGCCTGCCACGTTTTGGGCCTAATAAGGGCGCATATGTGATCCGCCCCGTTAATAGCCTACAATGTTGTGGGCCATATTACGGCCCATATCAGACCCGACCCTTTAAGATCCTTTGGGCTAAATTATGGCCCATATCAGATTCGGCCCGTCAACTGGACTCTGTGCTTTTGGGCCCACTTGAGGCCCAGCTAGGATTTATGTTTGCTAAAGGGTCATTTAGTAATACGACCTGATATTAGTTTCGGCCTGTTAAAGGCCCGTTTAACATTTCGGCCCTATATATTTTTGGCCTGTTAAAAGCCTGTCATATAGTTGGGCCTGACTATGGCTCACTTTGCATTCGGCCTGCTCACAGCCGATAATCTGATTGGGCCAAACAAGGACCGATACAATTTTGGCCTCTTATCAGACCGTGATGTGATTGGCACAATCATGGGTCGGGGTCTATTTCGGCCTGTTGTCGGCCCGTGAGCTGTCCAGCACGTTTCAGGCCCAACCTACTTTTCAGCCTCCTAAAAGCCCATTGATTTTCTTGCGAAAATAGGGCCGGCGGATTACTCAGCCTATTAAAGGCCCAAAACTACTATTGGACCAGTTTACATTTAGGCATGTTAATGGACCAAGATGATTGGGCCCATGATGCGGCCCATACATAGTGATTTGCATGACGGCCTGATTATGTACCATAATTTTACGGTTTGGCCTGTTTACTTTTCATGGAGCGAAGACATGATATATATATACAGTAAAATAACTGCAGCATCGTGAATAATAAAAAAGCTAGACTATACAATAAAGAAATTATGGCATATTACATCCACTGGGCATCAAAGTTCGCCACTATGATAATAAAGCACAAGCAGACAGCAGCTTACATACACTGGGTATCAAAGATCACCACTAGTGCAAATAAACACACCAACAAAATAATATACAAAACCTATAGCACTTCAATAGTTCAAGAATGGTTAGCCCTACTCGGGAGCTGCAGCGCAAGCAGCTAAGGAAGCTGATGAGACTGCGCTTGTTTGATGCTTATATCCTCCACACTCTAAAAGAGAAACAAATAGACAGATGACAAGTTTTGCACATATAAGTATCAGTGCTGAAAATTCATCACATTTCTTGTTGACGAATAAAGTGACACAGTTTAAAATAACATTAACACAATATGGTATTGTTCAAGTTAAGACATGGCAGGAAATGACATTGTGAAGGAGTTGGCAGCTTCACGACACCACTGGACTACAGAACAAGAACTCACAAGTATCAATGGTTAGTGTGCTATCAATTTATCCCATTTCAGATTGGCCAATAAAGAGACGGTTTAAATAATAGTAGAATGATATGTCATTGTTCATAGTTAAGACATTGCAGAACATGACATTGTGTTGTAGTGGGTAGGTTCACCAGACCACTAGATTAAGGATCAAGAATTGAAGCATACATGTAGTGCAAAAGAAGATCACTTGCTCTGTATAGTTTAATTTACATGGTATGAAGAAGGAACTTGGTTGTACAACTGAAAACTTAAATTGAGAAGGACAAAGTTTTGTATATGAACTGCATAGTAAACTTTAAACATGCAATTTGATGCAAACACCAAAAATAAACAGTTGTTGCAGCCATGCGTAACCAAATATACACAACAAAGTTTGCAGGCTTGAGAAGGACAAACTTACATTAGTGGTGAAGACCAGCTCAATAAAGTCCTTGTCCATGCTGATGAGGGGGGGGGGCGGCAATTCAAGAAGTTTACCACAGAATCTTCATCATAAGAATTGTTCTTATTCTACATTTTGTAAGACTAAATATAGATGTGATAATATAAAAAAATGGAGAATATTTAAGATAAGATGAAGAGTGATGCTACGTAACCACGTAGCTATAAATGTAAGTACAACGATACAGGCAAAAGGTACAGCCAAGAGCAATGCAGAGCTAAACTTCTTCAATACCATTAGTGTTATCCAACATTATGGTAAGAGTAAATATAGATCTGATGTCTAGAAAATGGAGGGAAAAGGAAAATAAGCTGCGGAGTGATGGTACATGAACAACTAGCTGTCAATATAAGTACACTGATAAAGGACAGCAGGTACTTACAAGAACAATGCAGAGCTAAACTTTTTATTGGCATTGGATATATTCTACACTAATGTAACCATCAATACAGGTCAGATAATTTGGAGCGAACAATTGATAATCAAGCTATCATGCATACTGCTGTCACATAATGAACCAGGTATGAATGCAAGTACAGTGATACAGGACAACATGTACTATAAAGAGCAGAGCAGTGGGCAGCATATTTGCGATATCTCGTCGTCCTTTTCAAACCAGAATTCTTCTTCGAGCAGATTTCCTACAAAACAGATCCGTAAGGCACATGCGGGTAAGTAGAAGTTCAAATTGTCATGTGATATCATAGACTGTACCTCATCCTGGGAACAAGACCGGTACATAACATGGTGTTTCCATTCAATGTCTTCTAAATTTAGCATACGAGACTTCACCGGAAATTCATTTATAGACTTGCCATCAAAGTGTGATTTCCTAAGGTAACACCAATATTGCTGCAATGCTTCCTTGAAAAGCGCAAGCATGCTTTGCTTATCATGACTATCCAGATTGACCCTCGCCTACTTACAACAATGTAATGTACATCATTGATGTGTTCAATCAGCAAAAACAGGAAAATAATCACCATGAATAATAGCACATACACGTAAGTGGGACAGGAAGATGTGAAAATGGTGTTTGTCTTCACTATAATCTTCCCATGATGGGAATATATGCACGTAGTCCCTAACAACATTGAAAGCATGGTCTTTTAAACTGGGAATAACTGGAATGGGGTTCCAATCTGCACAAATTGGTCGTCTCTATAGTTGGGATAGGTCTTCGGCCGGTGGAGTGGGATTTTCCTTAGGTATGGCTGGTGCTATGGCTTTTGCTGGAGTGTAGGTCCTGTGTGGTGGGGCTAGTGGAATGGCCAATGAAGTATGGGTACCATCTGCTAGAGTCGGTCCTACGTTTTGTGTCACTAGTTGTAGAGCCAATATAAGTGGGGTGTTGTCTAATTTCTCCGACACCAGCATATTTTTCAAGGACTTTGCTGGTGCTCCTTTAGGTTCGGCAATCACCCTCTTCCTTTTTTATGTATGGTGCACAAGAACAACATTTGAGTGCAAAAACATGGTATGATGACAGATGGAATATGTATTGATAATGGATGGGCATGGCATCTTGACATATATGATGAGTAAACTAAGCAGATGGCGGTGCAACAAAGTATAAGAAATGCAAGACACCTTATGCGAGATACACACAATCAATAAAACCTTGCCAAATTAGAACAGACACTTTGATGGGTGAACAGGATAGGCCATCAGCCTTCGACTCCTCGAGGTCAGAATAGTCATTAGGATCATATTCTGAAGAAGAATCTGTAGCTAGGGAGCGTATGAGTTTCATTGCATCCAGAATGGCACTCAATGCCTTGGTGCCGATTTTTTTAGTCCTTGTAGTGTTCCACAATATTCTTCGGATGTGCGCATTCTGATATTCATTGTGATTACGTAAAATATCTGAGAAGAATGAAAACATAAATAGTAGTGTGATTATCTTTGTAATGCAGAGGATATCCTAATATAGGGGCTCCCTGTAAACCCTTATGTGCTATCACTGGATTCTAGTGAGACAGCCCATGTGTGTTGTAATATGGTGCGTGCATCAATATAATCTGGCACAAGTACACAAAAAATAGGCTCCAGAAGTAAGGATAGTTGGCAGATGATATGTTCATAATATACTGTATGGAGAGTTTATTGCCAAACAATGATAACAAGAGCACATAGCAACTAGGCAGATCATAGTGTACACAAAAGGGGTACACCATCACCAGCATATAGAAATCGAGAAAGTGGAACTGGCTGGAAAATACGGTGTTGTATTGCCACTACTAATTGAAAGCCTATCGATCACATACAGGCTAGCTCTATAGTTGTTGACTGCAGATGTCCCTGCTCCCCTTCCTGACAAGGAACATACTGTATGTACTAAATACAGAATAACAAAAAAGGAACATGTTAAAGAACAGAAGAGGAAGCATATTCTTGAGGTTCCGCTTCTTTGCAAACAATGTTGGTTGCCCACTCATGATGAATCACAACGCCCAAAGAAATGCAATTTCATGCTGTCTCTCTATATGTGGCCACATGCATTTGGAAAATCAAGTGGGAGCATTAGCTGACCAATTAAATGTGTGTCTGTTAACTAATATCAGTATCATATCACAATTCGTATTTGAAGAAGTAGGCTTTGGACTTATGATTGGTGTGTTGTTTAGCTTCAAGAGTAGAGTGATGCTAGTGCGACACGAAGTAGCTACAAGATCATAGTGTAGATATAATGGGAAAACCGTAAGCATCACAAGTAAAATCATGAAAGTGAAACTTGCTGGAAAATATGGGCTACTATTGCCGGTACAGCTAGAAAGGCTTCGGATACAAGTTCTCTTCAACTGAAAGTGTGGTACTGTTAATATCAGTGTAACTTTCAAAGGGGACACAACTTCCAAGATTTCCTTGCTAATCTTATAGGATTCAAGTGCGAAGGCCACTACAATTCCTATTCCTATGTTTACAAAATCCTACAAATCAAAGAGGCCCGAAGAGTTGAAAGTGTCCATCACAACCGACCGAATAGACCTCTACACTGCAAATGTCCCTGGTCCTCTTCACTGCAAGGAACATACTGTACTACTATCATACTCCCTCTGTTCCAAAATATAAGTCTTTGTAGAGATTTCCACTATGGATCACATACAGATGTATATAGATACATTTTAGAGTGTAGATTCACTCATTTTGCTCCATATGCATTCCATGGTGGAATCTATAGAAAGACTTGTATTTAGGAACAGAGAGAGTACTTATTAGAGAAGAACAGAAGAGGAACATGCTAAAGAAGAGCAAGCAGATTTTGGATAATAAAAAATTTATTGCACAGTGCCCACACATGATGAACCAGAGCGCATTAAGAATGCAACTCCCTATTGTCTCTCTATATGTGGTGCACGTGCTTTTCGAAAGTAAAGTAGGAACATTAGCTGACCAATTAAACGTTATCGGTTTAGTAATATCAACATCATATCAGATTCATATTTGAGCAACAAGTTTGGAATTATGAGTGGCACATTGTTTAGCTTGATGGATTGAGGAGCAGTGCTAAGCAGCTACAATGATGGTACTGAATATAAAGGAATGTCTGCATGCAAGTCGCATGACTATGTCATTTGGGTTAGTCGACCATTTCAGGTGGTTGGATGAAGATTCAACGTCTCCTAACCCTTCTTCTTCCTCGTCTTTGATTCTTCCCGTATAGAACACCGCACACGCGGTCGGCCGAAACACCCCCCCGCACCACCCTCCCCTGAACTGCCCCCACCGCATGTATTCCTCCGCCACCCCACCCCACCCCCACCCCCACCCGCATCAAGTTTTCTTTGTTCTACGAGGCCCCACCACCGCCCCCCACAACCATCGTCCCCACCCGAGCCCCTTCCTTCCCTCCGGCGAACTCCAACAAGCTCTCAAAAATCAGCTGACCCAATTTTGAAATTTAGTCTATTGTCATTTAACAAGTGTGGAATATAAAAGGGGAAAACTATAAGCATTGCGAGTATAGTGTTGAGCGTGCCATCGCGGAGGTGCAAATCGGAGAAAGGCAACTTCGCAACCAATGTTTGCTTTCAACTAACAAGTAAGATCCTAAGTGATGGACAAAAAATCACAGTAAAGCAGTGGCGATCTATTTTCTTGCTGCGATAAATAAGTTGAGCAGATATGAAAGAGTACCGCCTCTGGTGCGGTGCCGTGTATGCATCTGCTGAGAATTTGACAGTGTTGCGGTAGCGATGGCTGTCGGCGGCGTGGAAGCAGATCTAGGAGGGCAGACGGTGGCGGCGGGGGAAATATCCTGGCGCTATGGACGAGACGGTCGTAGGAGCGGCACCGGCAAGGTGGACGACAACGAGGATGAAGCAAGAGGATGGGATGCAAGGATCCTGGTTCGAAGGCGTGGAGCGAGGTCGATCTCTTGTAATGGGAGACAGCGTCGGGGTATCAGCTCCGGCATGGTGGAGGAGGACGACGGTGGATGGGGTGGCGGATGGAGGAGGCGGGGGTGGAGAGGGTGTTTTGGCACCCACGGAGTATGACTGGGAAATGGATGGAGAGAGGTAGGGGAAACATGCCTTCAAGGCGCGCTTGTCTCAAATGCGAGGAAATTTACAAACTTAGCCTAGTTTAAAATTTCCTACATCACAAAAATATTAGTCGGTTGGGGATAGGACGGTAATCTCACATACACCGAATATTTGCCGCCGGAGATTTCGGCTGAGGAGAGTTTGTTCTGGCGACCACCGTGTATGAATTCGGGTGAGAGGCGGTTATGTCACTTTTGAGTGAACTTAATTACAAACCTGCCCCTATCAAGACCTATTGAAATTGAGCCGACATGTGTTGCATGTTAGGGACAGGCGGTAATTTCCATCTCCCATATTTTGGTTTCAGGCGGTTACTACGATTTTGGCTGTTTCGTTCAATTTTTTGAGAAAAAGCTTGCACGATTGCCGTGCCAACTCAATTCCAATCTATTTTGTATTCTATTTTTGTTTGGGTATGATCCATTTTCGATTGGAATAAAATTCTATATACATCATTTTTTATATATACTTTTAAAAGCACAACAAAGAATTCTGCTCCTTTATATATATAATATGATTTACAAATACAATGATATCAAAAATCATAAGGTTGAATTCAATAATTTTAAACGAAATTATGTTCTACTAAAATGTATGGATCGGTAATATCTACATATTAAATAACATAGATGTGCGTGAATTCATACGAGTATGCATGTTTGATAGATCAATCTTGGTTCGAGTATGAATTACATGTATCATCATCTCGAATTCAAATATTTGAATCCCTTTTATGTTGACATTTTCTATACATGCAACTAAATATTTGAATCTCCTTTCACACCCATCTCTCTTGCATGCTCCTTCATGTAGCTATCACTCTCTTTTCTCCAGCTCACCCGCACGCTCACTTCATATTTCTCCTATTTTCGCAAACATGGTCTCTCGACGTCTCCCTGGAGTAGTGTCACACTCTCCCTATCATTATACATTACACGGTTTTCATTATCTCTCACGTCTCTATCGTTCTCTGGTATCACACGGTTTTCACCGCCACACACACACTCTGGCGTGTTGGGTGATTGGGCTAAGCAATTAGCGAGTAGTACTAGTAACTGCTAGTACTCCCTCCGCTTTTATTAACTCTGCATATTAGGTTTGACCAAAGTCAAACTTCCTAAAGTTTGACCAAGTTCATAGAAAAATATAAACATTTACCATAACAATATGTATGATGTGAAAGTACATTCAATAATGAATCTAATGGTATTTATGTGTTATTATATATGTTAATATTTTTTGTTATAAACTTTGTGAGAGTTTACAAAACTTGACTTTGACCAGTGCTAATACGCGGACTTAAATAATAACACTCATGTTCATCGCTATCTCCTCCCCTCCCTCTCATGTCGACCACCATGGCCTCGCCACTCCCAAGCCCTAGGCGCCCCTTGCTGCACCGCACGGAGGGTCACGCATCGCTGTTCCGTTCCTCGCTGCCACTAGTCGATCGGTGTTCCGCTCCTCGCCGCGACACGTCGAGGTGGACACATCGGTGTTCCCAGTCTCGCTAGCACGCGCGTCGGAGGACCAGTCGGCTCCCCTCTACCAGGAGAACGTCGTGCCGCCTGCCGAGCCCCGCAGCCTTGATGAGCTTTGGAAAGAAATGGAGTTCTCCTTGTGAGAGGCTTTGCCTCCGGCAAAGCGTGCCAAAAAAGAGGCGGAGAAGAAGGTCGAGGAAGAGAAGCGCGCCGCAAGGCATGCTGCCTGGCAGGCCTTTGTCGCGTCCAAGAGAGACATGCAATTGGCTCTTTGGCAGAAGGCTCGTGCGAGGGCCATGAGTGTGGCGGAGGACGCCCGTGCCAAAGCCCTGAGTGCAATCGGGCCCAAGCGCCTCATCCACGCTTGGCGGTATGTGGACCGGGTGCACGCTTCCAGCAAGGAGGAGTACCTATTGGCACCAGATCACCACACCGGTGAGATCCCGCTCGCCCGCCGGGAAGCCTCCAATCAGCACCTCGCAAGTCGCAAGGATGAGGAAGAGGCGTTGTGTCGGCGCGCTGGGAAACGGTCGCGCACCAGGGCACTTGTGGCGCGCCGCAAGCGCTCTTGCGAGCGTCGTGGCTTTTATTAGGAACAATTTAGGTTCGGAAGGCGATCTCATTAGTTTTGGGACGCAAATGAAAAATCCCGAATGTTTGGGAATTATTAGGGTCCTTAATTAAGTATGTAAAAGAAAAAGTTTGGAAACCTTGTGTATCTGTACGCATTTTGTAAGTACGTGCATATAGCACAAACTTAACTCTATATCGCACTACACGTCTCTCTCTATATATGCTTGTAGACTATGCTACTACTATTACTTATGTACGTGCAAATTCACATTTTAACATTACGATGCGGTTTTTGTAAAAGTAGTAAAACAACACTAGTCAAGCTTGTGAAACGATTCAATGCAAAAGAAATGCAAAAATGCTCGTTTGATTGTTTACTTTTAGCTTCCTTCTCTGTGGTTATTTCTCTATCGTACTTTGTATGGAGTATCTCACTGGTCGGGAAGGCATGCAAATTCCCAAACCACTTCGTACACCCTGTATCGAATTTTTTGCCTAACAAGTTGTGCCGTGCAATTGGAATTCCAACTTGAGTAGAGTAGTAGTAGTAGGAGTACCAGGGGCCAGTTCTTTTAGGCTTCTAGAAGTAATCCCATAACTACAACCTCCATCATGGTTTATTGGTCCCCGTTGTAATCTATGTCAAATTTTGACCATAAACTAGCAAGATGCCCGTGCGTTGTGCGGAACATCAAGATGCATTTGTATGAGTAGTTTATCTTGTGAGAGAAAAGGGTGAATGAGGGAAGACCTTATTTGCAAATGTGGAGAGGGGTGTGGGTATATTTTTGCAAAATTGCTATCCGTCAAATATGAATCGGACGACCTATATTGCAGGATGGCAGGCACACTATCATCACCAAATCTGTTTTTATAAGAGTAGAGATTTAACTAATGAAATGTTTATGCATGCCACCAAAAATTATATAACTTTTGTTGACATGCACTAACATTTTATCAGTTAAATCTTAGGTCAAAATTTAGCACAAATTACAATGGTGACTAATAAACCAGAATGGAGGTAGTAGTTTAGAAGCCCAAATGAATGAGTGAGGCGCCTTATGTTACTCTCCGTCGTGACTAGTCTTATTGGAAAAGCTGGGGAAGAGACGACTTATTTTTTAAGCTGCCAAAAGAACTGGCCCTAGGAATAGTAGCTAGGGATACTAGGAGTAGTAGCTAGGGATCGAGTGTGCGAGATGAACTGGACAAAGTAAATGCAGAGAGATGAAATGCAAAAAAGACAGAGGGATGTGATGGTTGCTTGTCCGCTTATTTTACCAGGTCACTTGTTACTAGGAGTGGTGGGGTTTTGTGATATGACGGCTTTACTGCCGCGCCACGAGTGGGGTGAGACTCCCGTGCAGCGCCGCCCTCTACACTAGTACTACCTCGGTCGTGGTTTATTAGTCCCCCATGTAATTTGACTGAGGATTTAAGTGACAAAATGTTAGTGCATGTCCCAAAAACAATATCATTGGATTTGCATTTGAACATAGATTTCAATAATATAATTTTTGGTGACATGCATGAGCATTTATCGTACTATATATAACGTTAGTTAAACATATGGTCATACTATATATAGTAATGTGCCCGTGCGTTGCACGGAACAGTGGAATGCATTGATCGGGGAGTTGTTTATTTTGACGAAGTATGTGGGGGTCATCTCATGTGTAACGAGTATCGATAGGTTTCTTCGGATATTATTTTTTCTCTAGAGCTCACAAACATCCGGGTGAAATAGATAAAAAGTATCTTTTGCAAACAAAAGCGTTCAACTATTCAACCTGCAATCAAAACTTGTGAAGAAATAACTTTTTGTGCTTTGCAAGAAATGATCTTTAAGAATTAGTTTTTGAGTATCAATTTTGTTTATTTTTCTAGACCACCATGAATGTACTCCCTTCGTCTAGGTGAATAAGTCATCTTAAGTTGTGCACTGTCACCAAGGAGGGGAAAACGAGAGAACTTAATGTTTATTTGCTAATTAATAGCATTGCATGCAATGAACTAACCACTGCATGTCGTGTTTGGTAGTCTTGAGTCATTGAAAACATGCACGCCCCACATCTCTTATTGGTTGATATGTCAAGAAATAAGAAACAAGGTGGGAGTTAATGCACTGCGCCTAAGTGTTTTGGGATTATTTCATTTTTGTAAGGTGACTTGGAAGGGGGCAGAGGATATGTAAGAAATGGTTCATCATAAGTCTTTCACCATTACTGTAGTAAAAATTCTCAATTAATCTCATAAATTGCAAGTGAGAACTCTAATGGAGCAAAAACATACATGGAAGATTCTAGACTAAACCATAAATGGATACACTTTTATTCAAGCGCGATACTCTAATAGAGCAAGGTCATGCATGGAAGGTTCTATACTATATAAATAAGAAGTCTCCACATGCTTCGACATCGGATTACATTGAACGAAGACTAATGATGAACAACTGACTTGGTAATGCATATGACCAGGTGAACCTCATTGGAGTCCCCGTGCATCATCTTGGGGTGAAAATCATACCAGGCATCTTCCATGTCCACATTGCAGGGAACGGAGTAACTCAGCACAGTCTCAGTAAGCGTGATGGAGGCGGTGTGGGCGCCCTCGTACTTCGGAGCGCCAGTAACAGTGAGCACACACCCGTACACCGGCCTCGTGTCAGTGTCAGCAGCGTTGCCCCTGACACACACTACAGAGACGGGGTGGCAGCCTGCGCGGGCCTTGCGGGTGCCCACGGCTAAGAGGAAGACGCTGTCATCCTCCTCTGCCACTAGCAGGCGGTGGTGATCCTCCAACGACTCCGGCACGACGAACGGATAGCACGTCTCATACTTGATGTTCACCGCCGCAAGCCAGTAGTGATTGACGCACGGTGCCATGAGCTGATGCACGAGGCTCGCCGGCGAGCCCTCAAATGGCGGCATGCACTCATAGCAGTAGCAGGGCGCGTGCGCACATCTGGAACTATGCTCCGCAAGCGAGTGATAGTCAACATACCTCTCGCAACCGAAAATCTTCTAGACGCAGGGCACCTTGCAGGCATCGACCAGGCCATCCATGAAAAGGAGTGGTTGTAGGGGACGTTGCGCCCGCCGAATGGAGCGCTGGAGGGAGTGGCTGTAGAGGGCGTTGCGCCCACCGAATGGAGCGCAGGAGTAACACATGAAGCAGTAGATGGTGTCCTTACTAGTACTCCCTAGTACTTCCCTAGTCCCTAGATAAAAAATAGAGTTGGTGATGATGGTGTGCCTGCCATCCTGCAATATAGGCTGTCTGATCTATATTTGACGGATAGGAAGGAAACTATGGCAATTTTGCAAAAATATACCCACACCCCTCTCCACATTTGCAAATAAGGCCTTGCCTCATTCATCCTTATCTCCCACAACCTCGTTGCTGAGCAATTAAAAAAGGAAGTCTCTCGAACAATCTGGCATGGTGGCCGCTGCCGGCGCCGTCCATCCCATGCCTCCGCCCAGTCCGACCACCAGCCACCACCACGCCGCACTCCTTCTCACCTTATCTCTCATCTTTCTCAAGATATCATTTTTTATGAAAGTCTTGAGATACCATTTTTCCGATGAAATTCTTGGGATATCATTACTTTTTACACATGGGATTACTCCTGCATGGGTCAATCACAAGAGGTGTTTTGTAAAAAAATGCATCTTTATGTTCCGTGCAATGCACGGGCATCTTGCTAGTTTGCATATAATTCCACACACCACGTAGACACGTTCTTTGACCATTTTAAAACTATGTTAGTACTGTAACTGCGTCACGGGCGTTAGTGGTCAGTCGGTGCAAGTTATAGCCCCGGGTGTTTTAACATTTTTTAGTAATGATATCTGGCGATTTTTCGCCATGATCCCAATCCAGGCGAATCCCACATAACTGTCAGATTTTCATCCGACGGTGGCCTGTTTTTAAGCCATCGTATTTGACAAAACCGCTACCCTTACACACGTACTGTAACAGCGTCACGGCCGTTTGCAACTACCATGTCTCCCAGCGAATGTTTGCTGGGGATTGGAGTTGGAACCGATGGCGGTTCATAGTAGTTCCACGCTCGGGCATTGGAGTTTGTAACTATTTTACAATAAACTACTCCTCTGGTGCTAGTAGTAGAGGAGAGTCCTACTCCACTATATGCAAAAAAACTAGTGCATAGTAGTAGGTACTATAGTCTATTGTACTAGTACTGTGATCACTCAAGAAAGTTGTCTGGCATCAATATGACCCTACGCTACTGGGATGCGTCTCGTAAGTCAAGCGGTGCGCTGCTGCTACATTATCATCATCACCTGTCCACTTCCCGCAGCACATATTCGCTTCTCCATCCTCGTACACACATAATCCACCAATATTCCATCCCTGCTAGGCGCCTCCCCCCTCTTCCGAAACTCAAGCACTAACAATGGCAGAAACGAGCGGCGTTTCCCAAAAGAGTGGCTGGAATTCGCTCCCCACAGTGGTATTCAAGATCATTGTTTCGCGTGTGGACAATCTCAGTTCCATGCCACTCGCCGCGTGCTCGTCGGGGCTGTACCGTTTACTCAAAGCTCTCGGGCCGGAGCTTTTTAAGACAACTCCTTTCTTGCTGATGCCGCCTGATCTTCAGAAATGGTGTATCACACAGCATAACGATCGTAGGGTGGCGAGCATCAACACCCTCGACTGCGATCTGACTCCCGCCACCCTCAACTACATTAACGGTATGTACTGGGTCGGCATGAACACGTCTTGGATGGTGCTTGTCAACGGTCGCGGCAGCTGGATGCTCGTGGAGGTCTACACCTAGCGATTGATCCCCCTTCCTTCGATTAACACGACACTACTTTGGCACCGTGGCCCAGAATACTCGGAATCTTATAGTACCCAACATGATACCAAGTTTGATTTGCTCAAGGTTGTAATCTGCCAAGTGCCCACAAGATTTGCGAATTATAAAGACTCCAGGCTAATTGCATTCTTCAACTGCGATCTCGCCTATCTGACATGTCACTGCGGTAAGTGGATAAATCTGGACGTCCATCGCAGGATCATACATCCTCCATGGTTCTCTAATGCCATTGAACACAAGGACTTCATTTACGATGCGGACTCCTTCTATGGATGGATGTATTGCTGACCTACTCCAGCCATCTCTACAAATGGCTGTTACAGTAGTATGTTACTTTCCTATGATATCATGATGGCTTGCTTATATTACTGTCAACATTTATTGAAACAATATTCATGCTGAGAACATCATGTTCTTACGATTGACTATAGTACGAGCCCTTTTTTATTTGACTCCAACTTGATATCATGTTGTAGGCCGACAGGTGTCCCTACCCTTCCTTATCCCAGAACCTTTCAAAGAAAAGTGGCATGGCAGCTGCAGGTGGTTCCTGGTTCGATCAGACGACGGCGAACAATTGATGATCGTTCGCACATATTGGTAGTGTTGTTTCACAGAATACAATCACAGTCACCGCAAGGTCTTTGAGCAGGATCCCAGCTTCTCTGGGCATTCAGGAATTTTTGAATGGAGGCTGGTAAGTAGCCTTGGTACACGCTCTCTGTTTCTCGGACTAAATTATCCGATTAACCAGGAGATAACCGACGGCAAGGATCATGATGGTAGCACGGTTTCGTTCATCAGGCAAAACTGTGTGTACACAACGTACCATGTCTCTCTCCATGTTCCATACCCTGATATGTGCCACCACGCTCTGCAGCCCAAAGTAGGAGAGAGGGTCGCAAGTATCAGACTTCGACCTGCTGGCTAGAGTTTCCCCCATCAGGCACCCATCTAGTTCATACCGTTAGCCAATCTCCATAGCTTAATAAATAGTAACGTCTAATTGAGCCAGTTAGTTAGATGTGTACACTTGGTGTAGTAGGATATTTATTAAGTTTGATGCATACACTTGCTGTTTTTTGGTAGCCCTTTTGTAATGATGGTTGATGTTTGGTTTCAAAGAGAGAGCTGCGTCTTTACTCTTCTGGCCTGCTTACTTCTTCTGTTGCACCCCCAGCCCTGGTTGTTGTTGCTGCTGTCTTCAATGTACAACCAGTAGTATATTTCGTCTGTTGGTTGAATAAATGTGTTGTTAGAATGACAAACACAATTTTTTGGAATTCGTTGCACGCTCCGATCCTTTAGTGCCCCGTACCATACGTAGCATAACGTATACTACGCAACCTTATTCTTGTAGACATTGTTGATCCTCCAAGTGCAGAGGTTTGTAGGGCAGTAGCAAATTTTCCTCAAGTGGATGAACTAAGGTTTATCAATCCGAGCAAGACATAGGATGAAGATGGTCTCTCTCAAACAACCCTGCAACCAAATAACAAAGAGTCTCTTGTGTACCCAACACACCCAATACATTGGTAAATTGTATAGGTGCACTAGTTCGGCGAAGAGATGGTGATACAAGTGCAATATGGATGGTAGATATAGGTTTTTATAATCTGAAAATATTAAAACAGCAAGGTAGCAAGTAACAAAAGTGAGCGAAAACGGTATTGCAATGCTTAGAAACAAGGCCTATGGTTCATACTTTAACTAGTGCAAGTTCTCTCAACAATGATAACATAATTGGATCATATAACTACCCCTCAACATGCAACAAAGAGTCACTCCAAAGTCACTAATAGCGGAGAACAAATGAACACATTATTGTAGGGTACAAAACTACCTCAAAGTTATTGTTTCCGATCAATCCATTGGGCTATTCATATAAGTGTCACAAACAGCCCTAGAGTTCGTAGTAAAATAACACCTTAAGACACAAATCAACCAAAACCATAATGTCACCTAGATACTCCAATGTCACCACAAGTATCCGCAGGTTTGATTATATGATATGCATCAGACAATCTCAGATTCATCTATTCAAACCAACACAAAGAACTTCAATGAGTGCCCCAAAGTTTCTACCGGAGAGCCAAGACGAAAACGTGTGCCAACCCCTATGCATAAGTTCACAAGGTCAAAGAACCCACAAGTTGATCACCAAAACATACATCAAGTAGATCACGTGAATATCCCATTGTCACCACAGATAAGCACATGCAAGACAAACATCAAGTGTTCTCAAACCCTTAAAGACTCAATCCGATAAGATAACTTCAAAGGGAAAACTCAATCCATTACAAGAAGGTAGAGGGGGAGAAACATCATATGATCCAACTATAATAGCAAAGCTCGCGATACATCAAAATCGTGCCATATCAAGAACACGAGAGAGAGAGAGAGAGATCAAACACATAGCTACTTGTACATACCCTCAGCCCCGAGGGAGAACTACTCCCTCCTCGTCATGGAGAGCGCCGGGGTGATGAAGATGGCCACCGGTGATGGATCCCCCCTCCGGCAGGGTGCCGGAACAAGGTCCCGATTAGTTTTTCGTGGCTACAAAGGCTTGCAGTGGCGGAACTCCCGAGCTTCATTCTGTTCTGGAAGTTTGGGGATATATAAGAGGTGTTGCCATCGGGAACAAGTCAAGGGGGTCCATGAGGCAGGCACGAGGTATGGGGCGCGCCCTCCACCCTCATGGTGGCCTCGGGACTCCTCTGGTTCATCTCTGATGCTCCATGGGCTTCTTCTGGTCCAAATGTAAACTCCGTAAATTTTCTGGTCAATTAGACTCCATTTGATATTCCATTTCTGCGATACTCAAAAACAAGGAAAAAACATAAACTGGCACTAGGCTCTAGGTTAATAGGTTAGTCACAAAAATAATATAAAATAGAATATTAATGCATATAAAACATCCAAGATGGATCATATAATAGCATGGAACAATCAAAAATTATAGATATATTGGAGATGTATCAAGCATCCCCAAGCTTAATTCCTGCTCGTCCTCGAGTACATATTAATGTGAATTGAGCTATCAGTGTATGAAAGCTCAGAAAGAAACTAAGTAGGTGTGCATCCAACTCGCTTGCTCACAAAGACCTAGGGCACTTTGAGGAAGCCCATCATTGGAATACACACGCCGAGTTCTATAATGAAAAATTCCCACTAGTATATGAAAGTGATAACATAGGGGACTCTATATCATGAAGATCATGGTGCTACTTTGAAGCACAAGTGTGGTAAAAGGATAGTAGCATTTCCCATTCTCTCTTGTTCTCTCATTTTTTTTGTTTTTTTGGGACTTCTCTTTTTTTGGCCTTTTTTAATAAAAAAAATTCGTCCGGAGTCTCATCCCGACTTGTGGGGGAATCATAGTCTCCATCATCTTTTCCTCACTGGGACAATGCTCTAATAATGAAGATCGTCATACTTTTATTTACTTACAACTCAAGAATTACAACTCGATACTTAGAATAAAATATGACTCTGTATGAATGCCTCTAGCGGTGTACCGGGATGTGCAATGAATCAAGAGTGAGATTTATGAAAGATTTATGAAGGGTGGCTTTGCCACAAATACGATGTCAGCTACATGATCATGCAAAGCAATATGACAATGATGAAGCGTGTCATAATAAACAGAACGGTGGAAATTTGCATGGCAATATATCTTAGAATGGCTATGGAAATGCCATAATAGGTAGGTATGGTGGCTGTTTTGAGGAAGGTATATGGTGGGTGTATGGTACCGGCAAAGGTTGCGCGACACAAGAGAGGCTAGCAGTGGTGGAAGGGTGAGAGTGTGTATAATCCATGGAGTCAACATTAGTCATAAAGAACTCACATACTTATTGCAAAAATCTATTAGTTATCGAAAGGAAGTACTTAGCGCATGATCCTAGGGGGATAGATTGGTAGGAAAAGACCATCGCTCGTCCCCGGTCGCCACTCATAAGGAAGACAATGAATAAATAAATCATGCTCCGACTTCATCACATAACGGTTCACCATACGTGCAAGCTACGGGAATCACAAACTTCAACAGAAGTATTTCTACAATCCACAATTACTCACTAGCATGACCCTAATATCACCATCCTCATATCTCAAAACAATCATAAGGAATCAAACTTCTCATAGTATTTAATGCACTTTATATGAAAGTTTTATTTATATCCCTCTTGGATGCCCATCATATTATGACTAAATTCATAACCAAAGCAAATTAACATGTTGTTTAAAGACTCTCAAAATAATATAAGTGAAGCATGAGAGTTCATCAACTTCTTAAAAATAAAACCACCGTCGTGCTCTAAAAAGATATAAGTGAAGCACTAGAGCAAATGACAAACCACTCCAAAAGATATAAGTGAAGATCAATGAGTAGTCGAATAATTATGTAACTATGTGAAGACTCTCTAACATTTACGAATTTCAGATATTGGGATATTATTCAAACATCAAGCAAAACAAAGTAAGATAAAATGATGTTCCAAGCAAAACACATATCATGTGGTGAATAAAAATATAGCGCCAAGTAAGGTTACCGATGAATGAAGACGAAAGAGGGGATGCCATCCGGGGAATCCCCATGCTTAGGCTCTTGGTTGTCCTTGAATATTACCTTGGGGTGCCTTGGGCATCCCCAATTTTAGGCTCTTGCCACTCCTTATTCTGTAGTACATCATAACTTCACCCAAAACTTGAAAACTTCACAAGACAAAACTCAACAGAAAATCTTATGAGCTCTGTTAGTATAAGAAAATAAATCACCACTTAGGTACTGTTGTGAACTCATTCTTTATATATATTGGTGTAATATATACTGTATTACAATTTCTCTATGGTTCATATGCTCCGATACTACTCATAGATTCATCAAAATAAGCAAACAACACATAGAAAACAGAATCTGTCAAAAACAGAACAGTCTGTAGTAATCTGTAACTCTCAAATAATTATGTAACTCCAAAAATTATGAGATATTAGTAACTCCTAAGAAATTTGTTTATTAATCTTCTTCAAAAATAATAAACTTAAAAGCACGCTTTTGTGAATTATGAAAATTGTTTTCGTTAGCGCAAAAGTTTCAGTTTTTCAGCAAGATCGAATCAACTATTACCGTAAGCCATCCCAAAGGTCTTACTTGGCACTTTATTGAAACAAAAGCTATAAAACATGATTACTACAGTAGAATAATCATGTGAACACACACAAACAGTAAGGGTAAATATTGGGTTGTCTCCCAACAAGCGCTTTTCTTTAGTGCCTTTCTCGCTAGGCACGATGATTTCAATGATGCTCACATAAAAGACAAGAATTGAAACACAAAGCACTATAGGAATCAGGAACTTTGTCGTCCGCCACAGTTGACGGCAAAGGCACACATGGAGGACAGCAAAGACCTTTGCCGTCAACCAGCAGATGGCAACACGTCCGGCTGAACAGGCTACGGCAAAGGCCTCTTTGTCGTCTGCTGGTTGACGGCAAAGATGAAAAGGGATTTGTCGTCTGCTGGCCGACGGCAAAGAGCTTGGATAACACACGTGGTAGTTCAGGTCCTTTAAGTGGTTAACTGCGTGCTTTGCCATCAGCTAGCGGATGGCAAACATGCAAAGGCCTTTGCTGTCTGCTCGCTAACAGCAAATCTGCCAATAGGCCAGCCCCTAATTCCCAGGTTGCACAGGTAGCTGCCACGTGGCAGCTTTGCTGTCTGCCATCAGACGGCAAAGTGTCTATATCGCCCCTCTTTTTTCCATTGTTTCTTAAATTCATTCAATTTTGATAGAATTTCACACACACAAACACATACACACACACACACATACACACACACACATTTCAAAATAATTTCAACAATAAGTTTCCAACAACATATACACGTTTCCAACAACAAGAACATATACAAGTTGCCAACAACATTTCCATATATACAAGTTTGCAACAAGAGATATCCAACAAGTTTCCAACCAACAACATATCCAACAAGTTTCCATAAATCAGAAGGAAGCACAAGCACAAGTAAAAGTTTGCAACAAGTTTCCATCAATGCTAGCTTCCTCATCTCAAGCAAATCTGCAAATTAGGAAAGATGAAAGTTAGAAGAAGAAGAAGACTAGCTAGAAGAAAAAGAAGAAGGAGAAGAAGAAGAAGAAAAATGCCATTTTTTAGCTAAGGTAGGTAAAAATGCTAAGTGTGTAGGCCATTTTAGAGCTAAACTAGGTAAATGAAATAGCTAAGCTAATTATAGATAATTATTGAGCTATTCTAGGTTGTTCTGCCATTTTGTACCTAAGTGAGCTAATTATATCATAAATGAAGTAGCTAAGCTAATTATAGATAATTATTGAGCTATCCTAGGTTGTTATGCCACTTTGTACCTAAGTGAGCTAATTATGTCATAAATGATGTAGTTAAGCCAATTATAGATCATTATTGAGCTATCCTAGGTTGTTATGCCATTTTGTACCTAAGTGAGCTAATTATGTCATAAATGAAGTAGCTAAGCTAATTATAGATCATTATTGAGCTATCCTAGGTTGTTATGCCATTTTGTACCGAAGTGAGCTAATTATGTCATAAATGAAATAGCTAACCTAATTATAGATCATTATTGAGCTATCCTAGGTTGTTGTGCCATTTTGTACCTAAGTGAGCTAATTATGTCATAAATGAAGTAGCTAAGCTAATTATAGATCATTATTGAGCTATCCTAGGTTGTTATGCCATTTTGTACCTAAGTGAGCTAATTATGTCATAAATGAACTAGCTAAGCTAGCTATAGACCATTATTGAGCTATCCTAGGTTGTTATGCCATTTTCTAGCTAACAAAGCATTTGTTAAGCACACTTGGGAAAACTTACCATGATCCGGGAAGTGAAGGTTCGGTCGGGGTTGCGCCACCGTAAGACGGAGAAGGATCGATTGATCCTTTGTGGGAGGCGTGATGCACGAAAGATCATTTGCAATGTTTAGTTAGCATGATGCAACTGAAATGTGAATACTAGTTACTAATGACCATTCAAATGAAACTCACCGTGTCTGCTATAGCAATCTGGGGCATCGGCGGAGGGTCTGGCCCGTTTTCTTGCACACGGACTGCACATTTTGTTTTCTCGAGTCGGTCATATAGTTAGTAATGAAATGAATATTGCATGCATGATTTGCCTAGTATGCGGGGGAAACTTACAACAAGGATCTCATATAGGTCCCAGTGACTCGCATCATTCCGGTTCCTCTCCGTCTCCAGCAGATTAGCCATCCTCTCCTCTATGTCCCTCACCTTCTCCTCCGCCTGCCTGGTTGCCTCCGCCATAGCTCCTTGGACCTAGCCTCGATAGCGAGATCCACTGGACATGGTCGAGGCCTCATCTCTGGAAGAGACTTCGTCTGCCGCTTCTTGATCTCTGGGAGACTTCTAGGACAACATATGAGCCCATCCCCAATGGCTATGTGGCCATGTTTCCTCCCATCACCAGAGAGCATCACGAGCTCAGGATCAAAAGGACACTGGCTCGGGTTGAAGTCCTCACCTTTCATCTCCTTCCCCAAGTTTCTATACCTCACAAGCTTGTCGTGGGAGGACATGTTTGTGAAGCTATCTAGATGATTGAGGTCATCCTTCGAGAATGCCTTGGCCTTCTTGTACGGGGCACTATGGGCCATGGCATAGACGTCGTACAGTGGCGGCACCTCCTTCTTGTTGTGTCGTGCCTGAAAGAGAGGAACAGGGTAAATTAGTAATTAAAGCTAGCATGAGGAATGAAAATGCATGAATCGAACCACATACCTAGTGTCGTGGAATTGTCATGTCAGATGTCCTAGTGAAAGGACTTAGTCATGGAGCCATCGCAACTAGGAAGCTTAAAGGCGTTAATCGGGACAAAGGACACGGGGTTTATACTGGTTCGGCCCCTTACTGTGAAGGTAAAAGCCTACGATCCAGTTTTGAGTGGGATTGCTTATGACCCAATTACTAGGGAGCGGATCGCTTGACCTAGCTCTCGATCTGATGTTACCTTCCCTGAACCGCCAGCAGGTCGTCTGTTTATATACAGAGGTCGACGCCCAGTGGCTCACAAAGTCCCGGTCGGTTCATAAACAGTGTCCAGCTCGGTCTCTTAACTATTCTTGCCTTACAATATAGGTCACGTACATATGGCGGTTTATCACTACAGGCCTTAAGTCGCCTCTGGGCCTTGGGCCCTTAACTGAACCGCCATCTTCAACCTTGGTCTTGGGCTTTTAAGAATACTTGTAAGTATAACCCGGCCCCTCCTGGGCGGGTCATACTAATAGTTATATCCCCAACATTAGGCCCAGATTGATTTGGACTAGTTCATGTCAATCTTCAACACTTAAGAAAAAATCTTCTGCTCTTTGCTTTATGAAATTTTCGTAACCCGCCATGACGTCATCCTCTGGATTTGTGGTAACCCGCCATGACGTCACCTGCCATAAATGCATGTTTTGTTCAATGTATCCAAACGGATCTTTATCTTGATGACCATCTCTAAAATCGAGGCATCCTTGTAGTTGGATAACTTATGTTTTCGGTCTCCTCATTTTTCGCGCTCTTTTAGTGATCTTCCTTATAAATAGACCCGACCAGGTCTTTCTTCATTCTTCCCTTTCCTCGTCTTCTTCCTCTCGCCCCCTACTGTCGCTCGAGCTCAGTCGCTGCCGCAGCGCACCTTCATCTGCGTCCACTTTGGCCGCTGCATCAACCTGAATCCGTCCAGAGAACAACGGCGCCCCTCCACAACAGATCTACCGTTGTAAGCTTTTCCCCTTTCTGCATCTTAGATCCATGCCAGGGTTAGCGAGTTCCTCTGTACGTTCGCAGTTCATCTCAGTTCTTCGTGTTTCTTCTGCCGCAGCTTCTTTTGATCCAACAGTAGCATAGATCTCATGCGGTAGCTGTTTCGCATCCATGTTAGGCACTAGCAGATCCTTTTTGTTTGTAAAGAAGCCTCATTAGAACACATGAACTCCTCTGTACCATGTTTTTAGGTCTAGAATTTTTTCTTTTCTGAACAACCATTTGATCCAAAATAATAGCTGCAGTTTGTGAAACTTGTTTATGCAACACTTAGGCAAAAATCTGTTTTTGTTAGATCCAACTAGCCATGGCGACTCTTATCACCGGCTTAAAGAGGCAATGCTCAATTGATAACCTTGACCACTCATGGCGGTTTAAACAGTTTTAACGGCTTATGGAGCCTATGGCGGCTTAAATAATCTTGACATAATTATCCTTATACCATTAGGCCCCTTTGTCGGTGTCAAAACCGGCGGATCTCGGGTAGGGGGTCCCGAACTGTGCGTCTATATCTAATGGTAACAAGAGGAGGGGGACACAATGTTTACCCAGGTTCGGGCCCTCTCTATGGCGGTAATACCCTACTTCCTGCTTGATTGATCTTGATGATATGAGTACTACAAGAGTTGATCTACCACAAGATCGTAGAGGCTAAAACCCTAGAAGCTAGCCTATGATTATGATTGTTGTTGTCCTATGGACTAAACCCTCCGGTTTATATAGACAACAGAGGGGGCTAGGGTTACACAGAGTCGGTTACACAGAAGGGAATCTACATACCCTAATTGCCAAGCTTGCCTTCCACGCAAAGGAGAGTCCCACCCGGACATGGGATGAAGTCTTCAATCTTGTATCTTCATAGTCCAATAGTCTGGCATAAGCATATAGTCCGGATGTCCGAGGACCCCCTAATCTAGCACTCCCTCAGTAGCCCCTGAACCAGGCTTAAATGACGACGAGTCTGGTGCACAGATTGTCTTCGACATTGCAAGGCGGGTTCCTTCTCCAAATACTCCAAAGAAGATCTTGAACACAAGAATCGTGTCCGGCTCTACAAAACAAATTCCACATACCACCATAGAGAGCACAATATTCCATGAATCTAATTTGCTGACAACTTTTCCATAGTGTGACATCACGTCGTGGCCTGGTATTTATTCAAACCGTTTTTTCCAACCTGGCATTGCACATCCTGCAAGGCGGTTTTATTGGCACGTCTTGTCGAAGGAGAGATCGTGTTCCCCTTATCATGGGATTCTCATCAATACGGGCGTGAGTAACCCAACCGCTCCATTAGTACGAATCCTTGGTTTAGGCAAGTTCCAAACGGCCGCGCGGAGGACGCTTGATATTCTTCCTCTATATGAAGAGGTCAAGACCTGCCCTTTTCTTTCCACGCCTGATCCTTCCCTTCTCCTACCTCGAGTTCCAATACCCAAGGTTCAGTCCACATGCTCCGGACCTTCAACCATGTCCGGATCCAACCTTCAAGGCTGGTGGATGGCATCTTCCCTCACAGAGGAGGACATCAAGAAGCTTAGGGAGGCTAGGTATCAGACCGCCGAAATCCTTCACAGGCTACTAGCTTAAGGGCAGGTTATCTCCACTCCCGAACCCAACGAGTGTGTCGTATTCATCTCCCACTTCCTCCGAGGGCTAGGCTTTAGTCTTGATCCCTTCGTTAGAGGGCTCATGTTCTATTACGGGCTAGATTTTCATGATCTAGCTCCAGATTCGTTCCTTCACATCTTGTTGTTTATCGTCGTGTGTGAGGCCTTTCTCCACATTACCCCACACTTCGGCTTATGGCTCAAGACCTTCAATGTGAAGCCGAAGATGATCGACAGGCGACACGTGGAGTGCGGAGGCGCTATAATAAGCAAAGGTGCCGACGCCTTATGGCCAAAGGGTTCCTTCCCGGAGGTGTCTAACCTATGGCAACGGGAGTGGTTTTACATCACATCACCTCGAGGTACAAAGGGGCAGCCGCCCCGGCCTTCCGCTCTGCCCCTCCACCACAGCTTGCATCATGGGTCAACAAGGGGCTGGACTGGGGACCGGTTAATGACGTGCTGACATTGCAAAGCCGCATCCGAGATCTCCTCAAGAGGGATATCAGTCTCATCAGAGTGATTCAAGTAATGTTAGTTCGTCGGGTCCTACCATGCCAACGTCGATCTCTCCGTATGTGGGAGTTCAACACGGAAGGACCGGGAACCATTCATCATTTCTTCGGCGTGACACTCGAAGGGATGTATCGATTATTTTTTGGATCACAAATAAAGTGTCCGGACACAACATAGGATGCGGGTCTCAACTGCAACCTTCCAGATACCCAAGTAAGTAACTCCGCGACCGAACATGTTGTCATTATATTTGTCACAACATTATCCTGAAAAATCACCCTTGGCCAGGAATGGATAAGAAGGAGGAGAGGATCTGGTGTTCGGCCCCTCTTCCTGAAGGCTCGCCGGATCCTGTACTAACCAGGATGCTCGCCCGCGCACCTTATCAAGTGCCATCAGGGGAGGACGAGGGGAGGAATAGGGAAGCCGAAAGCGAGCTTCATGCTGGAGGTACATTACGCATCCTAACCGGGGGAATTAGTTCCCCCGTGTTGGAGGATGATCTGGGAGGAGAAGCTAGAATCCCCTCTCCGCACGGGAAGAAAAGGGCCGCCCCTGAAGACTTGGAAACGGAGGTTTGCAAACGAGGGAAGAAACCTTCACCAAGGGGCCCTGCCCCGAAGGGCATCCTTACCGCACAGCGCCCACAAGGGGGCCATCCATCGACCGAGCCGTAAGTGAACAAAGGCACTTTATTAAGTATGCCCCGCTCTTTTCCTGAGATTAACAACCTAGACATATGTTTTGCAGTCTGGCTCATAGCCCTTCTCCACAATGTTCGTCCTCGGGGGATCTTCTTCCAGAGATGATGGAGAGCGAAACGCCTCCTCTTGCTTCCCCGCCTCATGAGGCGGACAACCCTGAGGTGTCGTCCCGATCCGCAAAGGCCAGAAGGTAACTCTTCGGCCGCCCGAAGTCCGGAGTTCTTAGCTCCTAAGGAGACCAACATAAAAAGCCCGGGGTTGTCCAATGTGCAACCGGACACATTGATGGGTCTTCTGCAGCAAGCGGATATATCAGAGGCACATCGTATCTTAATGGGTACGGTGGTGGAGAGGATTTCATCTGCGAAAAGCAGGTTGAATGAAGCTTTTATGAGCCTGCTAAGAGGCTTTGAGGTACGCAAAGTGGTATATATACTTTTGATTGTACCGTACACGCAATGTGTGCTTTGTATAGATAGTAGCCCCTGAGACTCTGGTTGTCGTCCGGACGAGGCAAGCAGAGGATCATAGTCTTAGGTAATGATAGCGCTGCACTTGTGCGCAGGCGGCTGTAGATTTGACGGCTGGACAGACTGCTAAATTTGTCGAACTGAGGCAGCAAATTGGCGTGGCAGATGCGGACATCATGCTTGTGAACAAGCGGCTTGACGAGGCACAGGGTATGTATATTTGGGTGGTCAGCAAATATTAATAAGAGCATGATGCTAGTATTTATAATATGCTTTGACTACAGATGGAGCTTCCGCCGTGGAGACACTTCAGGCAGAACTTGCCCGGGCCAAGGAGCAAGCCAGGAAAAGTGGTGCGGCCGCCCTGAAGGCAGCCGAAGAATTAAAAGCCGAACAGGCTGCTCATCGCTAGAGTGAGGATAAAATAGTCAACATAGCTCTTGAGCTGCAAAATGCCGCCAGCCGATATGAGCTTCTTGAAAGGGAAAATCAAACAAAGACGGCTGACCTAAAGAAGGCCTTGCAAGAAGCAAAGGAAACTCGCTCTGAAATCAGAGCGGCGCGGGAGGAGCTTCAGCAAGCCGGTGATATCGCGGCTGGGAAGCCCTTTTTATTGCGAACGAAGTTCGGCAATCCGAAGTATGCCCCTGTAGATCAATTATGGAGTTTTGCAGACGCATACTTGGATTTGGCAAAGAGTGATGTTGATGCGACTGAGTATTTCAAATATCAAAAGATCATGAGGTGGAAAGATTGTTCTGGTCGCAGTTCAGCAATCCAAGGCATCCGCTGCTGTTGAATGAGCAAATGGCCGAGTGGGCGGAGCTCCATAGGTTGTCCGGGCTTGCCATGAAGGCTGTCGTGGATCATCTGTGGCTGAAGGAACCAAGTCCAGATAGTTATTTTGGTTTGGTGCAATGATTTATTCGTGTTGTGCCGCATATCAACGATGTCAAGAGGTCGGCGAGCATAGAGGGTGCGCTGATGGCCCTTGCCCGTGTTAAGACGTATTGTATGAAGATGGAGGCCACCAATGTTGCAACCGGGGGTCCGCCCGGGGGCCAGGACTCGCCCGAGCACTATTTTGAAGAAGTCTTAGAAGGTGCCCATTTAATAGAGGCTCAGTGCTCAAAGAATACCATGTTCCAGTGACATGTATCTTGATTGTAAAAACAATGCTTTTGATAATAAAGGCTATATTTATACTTTTGCCCGTAAAGTATTGTAGTGCCTCCTGTGCGGCTGCTTATGTATATATGTATATAACCTGAAAGTTTGCAGTCGTCGGCTTCAGCCCCCTCGCATAAAATGTGGGGGTGTTCAGCAAAGCGCGTAATCACACTTGATCCAACATCTTGGTCCATTGAGGAGGTGGTGGCATGGCGAACGAGGCAATCGAACTATATAGCTTTAACACTTTCACTTAGCCATAGGAGTTTGACAGTGGGGCTACTATATAGCCCCTGGTATATCCGCGTTCATCCGAATACGGTGCGCGTACATACGTGACCGGGAAACTAGTCCATCATTAATGCGGAGGAATCGCGAAGATTCCGCTGAGTCATCGAGTGGTTGACCAGTCTCTCGCTTTACCATGACAGTCAGTTTTCGGCTTTCTCTACTGAGGTGCTCATCCAGATGAACCAGGGCACAATCGCAGTAGTTCTCCCGGTGCCACCTTAGCCGATAGAGCGAAACATAAGGTAGCAAAATACAGGAGCCGGGCAAACCCAACTATTGACCAAAGACATGATTCGGAGCTGATGCATATAATGCCAAACTCGCAAAGTCAAACACTCCCGAACGTATTCAGACTTTACAACATATACTGGGCTGAGAACCACCCTCGATAATGAGCCCTGAATTTCCAGGTACGGGCATTAATCTGGCTTGACGAAAGAGCGTCTATGGTGAGAGCATAGATCCCAAAGCTTGCCAATAACGCCAGTATACCTCTTGGTTATTTTAAGTGCCCGGAGGGTGTGAAGCAACAAGAGACAACAAAAAAGGTTTACACAGGGTCTTAATCTAAAAAGGAACCTTTGAGCGGGGCCCTACTGCACGTCTGCACCTTTGTCTCTGTTGTGCCGTATCCTGGAAGGGTGTAGCACGATGGTCATCTGTAAAAAAAAGGAAAAACCCAGGTAAAAGAATTTGGTGTGACCGTGCGAAAAGTTGGTTATTCTTAATGAACCATGAGAATTCAATCTATTGTATATTACTAGGGTCGAGCCGAACTATGGACCGTTTTACATGCGGGCAGCCCCTAGCACCACATATGGGGGCATATCCATTGACCAAAGCTTAGGTTTATCTGGGCTGTTACAACTAGTGGTGTGCCGAACACGTCTAGCCGTGTCCGTGGTCTCGAAGACCGGTCATTTATTCGGGTTGGAGAGGCTGTTCAGTGGTGCGGCTGCTAGTGCCGCCACATATTCTTCCGCATGCAAGGAACGCTCTGTATTTCTGCTGATTGTGATGACACCACGTGGACCGGGCATCTTAAGTTTAAGATAAGCGTAATGCGGTACTGCATTGAAACGAGCGAAGTCTGTTCTTCCGAGTAGTGCATGATAGCCGCTTCGGAATGGAGCGATGTCGAAGATTAGTTCTTCGCTTTGAAAGTTGTCGGGAGAATCGAATACAACCTCTAATGTTAGAGAGCCCGTACAGCGGGCCTCTATGCCTGGTATTACTCCTTTAAAGGTAGTACTGCTTTGGCTGATTCTTGATGGGTCTATCCCCATCTTGCAGACAGTGTTCCAATATATCAGATTTAGACTACTGTCACCGCCCATGAGGACTCGGGTGAGATGGTATCCGTCAATTATTGGGTCGAGTATCACGGCAGCCGAACCTCCATGCCAGATACTAGTCGGATGATCCCTGCGATCGAAAGTGATCTGGTAGGCTGACCATGGGTTGAATTTTGGGGCGACGGGCTCTACAGCGTTTACGTCTCGAAGTGCACGTTTGCGCTTCCTCTTTGGTATGTGTGTGACGTAGACCATGTTCACCGTTTTGACCTCTGGTGGAATTTTTTTTCTGTCCCCCAGTGTTCGGCTGGCGAGGTTCGTCCTCATCTTCACTTGGCGGCTCCCTCCCCTTGTGTTCGGCGTTTAGCTTGCCGACCTGCTTGAAGACCCAACATTCTCTGTTGGTGTGATTCGCAGGTTTATCGGGGGTGCCATGAATCTGACAGGATTTGTCTAGAATTTTAATTAGGCTGGATGGTCCATCTCTGCTGCCTTTAAATGGCTTTTTCCATTGATCGAGTCGAGAGCCCCTGAATCCGGCGTTTACCGCTGTGTTGTCTGGGCTATCTTCGTTATTTTGACGTTTGTTTTTATTGCGTCGTGGCTTCCCATTGACATCCCTGATTTCGGATGTGCCTGGGTCGCTGGTGCCGCTGCGGGCCAACCAACTGTCCTCGCCCGCGCAAAAGCAGGTCATGAGAGTTGTTAGGGCTGCCATTCTCCTTGGCTTTTCCTGGCCGAGGTGTCTGGCGAGCTATTCATCCCAGACACTGTGTTTGAAAGCTGCTAAGGCTTCGGCATCCGGATAGTCGATGATTTGGTTCTTCTTGGTGAGAAATTTGTTCCAAAGCTTACGGGCTGACTCTCTGGGCTGTTGGATTATGTGGCTTAAATCGTCTGCATCTGGAGGTCGGACATAGGTCCCATGAAAATTAGCCCTGAATGCATCCTCGAGTTCCTCCCAACTTCGAATTGAGTTTTCAGGGAGGCTTTTCAACCAGTGGCGAGCTGGTCCTTTCTACTTGAGGGGCAAGTATTTGATGGCGTGGAGATCGTCTCCGCGAGCCATATGGATGTGAAGAATAAAGTCCTCAATCCAGACTGCAGGGTATGTCGTTCCTCGTATGCCTCGATGTTTACGGGTTTAAACCCCTCTGGAAATTCATGATCCAGCACCTCATCAATGAAGCACGGGGAGGTGTGCGACACCCCTGTATTTGGAAGTGTCGTGGCATGCGTCCGATGGATGTAGTGCTCGGTGTTGATTCTGAGCTGGTATTCGATCAGTATAGTCGGTTTGGTGACCATGATCCTGCGTAGGAGCATGCTTCCTAGATCCGTAGATGGACCTGACCATACCGGCTCTTTTGTCCAGGTTCTCACATAGATCGTGTGTTGACTTGTGTGCGGCGTCATTAGCCGCTCTGTCTCAGCCACGGGGTGGTCGGTCCGGCAAATTGGTCGTATTGTTCTTCGGCGGAATGGGCGTGATAGCCTCGTCGACAAATTCGGGCAGCAGCTTGCGTATTGGGTAGCTCTTTGTGTGGCGATCATCGCTGTATATTTTGTCAGTGTCAAGCACTTTATTCCATCTGTGGTTGAGCATATCCTGCGCGGCTTTAAGCCATTGCTTCTGCTTCTTCAAGCTCCTCGCGGTGGCAATAAGTCTTCTATAGAGGTGCTCTTGTTCCAAATGCTTTTCCGGGATGATGTGTGCATCGTCATCCGGACTGTTCTCCTCTCTGGAGACAGGTTTACTAGTTTTGTCTTTGGTATCACTGTGATCGAGCAGCGGCCCCGGACTACGTTCGCCGTCCCCTGGTTCATCCTGCTCCATCGCTGGGTCCACGGGGTTGTCATTATCTTTAGAGTCATCCAGGGTATTGTTCTTTTTTGTGCCGTTACCGCTGTTTTTGCTGTGGCGGGATTTAGAGCGGCGCCGCTGACGTTGGCGCTTTGGTTGCTTCTCAAGGGGATTATCATTCGTTGCATCCTTATGTTCCTCGCCATTGTTTTCTTTGGTTGTGTCCACCATGTATATATCATATGATGAGGTGGCTGCCCAGCGCCCTTTGGGCGGTGGTTCCTGTTCTTCTCCGGCATCGTCATCCATACCGTCGATGTCCTCGGAGTCGAAATCAAGCATGTCGGTTGTGTCGTCGACAGTAGCTATTAAGTGGGTGGTGGGTGGGTAACAAATTCCTTCGCCGTCCGCTTCCCACTCAAGACGGACATAGTTCGGCCAAGAGTCTCCTGACAGGGAGAGAGATTTTAATTAATTTAGCACGTCGCCAAAGGGCGAGTGATAAAATATGTCTGCGGAGCTAAACTCCATGATCGGTGCCCAGTCAGATCCGATGGGCACGGATGTATGCGGTTTGAAGCCTATGGCCGGAGACGAGTCCGAGGGTCCGATGACACAGACCTTATTGGAAGTGGAATCTGTGTTCGACTCTATCACCGTCGAGTGCGCGGCCTCCATGGCGGGGTCCATCCACCCGTCCTTGAACGACACGATCTGCTCTAGATTTAAAGCCAGGGCAGCTGTAGGTGTGATTTCCTGACCATCATCTGACGACAGATCTAGGTCATGCTCGTCGCGACTGTACGACGCACCTGTCATGGGCTCGAATCCGTCGAAGATCAAGTCTCTGTGGATGTTGGCGGTGTAGTTCAGGCTTCCAAACCTGAGCTGATGGCCAGGGGCGTAGCTATCGATCTGCTCCAAATGGCCAAGCGAGTTGGCCCGCAGTGCGAAGCCACCGAATACGAAGATCTGTACGGGGAGGAAAACCTCACACTGGATCGCATCGTTGTAGATGATTGAAGGAGCAATCAAGCCTTACTGTGACGACATAGTGGAACTCTGAATGAAAGCACCAATGTCGGTGTTAAAACCGGTAGATCTCGGATAGGGGGTCCCAAACTGTGCGTCTAAGGCTAATGGTAACAGGAGGCGGGGGACACAATGTTTACCCAAGTTCGGGCCCTCTCTATAGAGGTAATACTCTACTTCCTGCTTGATTGATCTTGATGATATGAGTATTACAAGAGTTGATCTATCAAGAGATCATAGAGGCTAAAACCCTAGAAGCAAGCCTATGATTATGATTGTTGTTGTCCTACGGACAAAACCCTGCAGTTTAGATAGACACCGGAGGGGGATAGGGTTACACAGAGTCGGTTACAGAGAAGGGAATCTACATATCCGAATTGCCGAGCTTGCCTTCCACGCAAAGGAGAGTCCCACCCGTACATGGGACGAAGTCTTCAATCTTGTATCTTCATAGTCAAACAGTCCGACATAAGCATATAGTCCGACTGTCCGAGGACCCCCTAATCCAGGATTCCCTCACCCTTCATAAGCCGCCATCTTGAATATGCACTATAATGTTTTTTCTCTCTGGCTTAAATTTGAACCGGTACTTTTTACTCTGTCTTAGGCTTTCAGCACAATGGCACCGAAAGCACCCACTTCCTGCAACTGGGTCAAATCCATTGTCACAGACGCACACTTGATGACTTTATGAAGACCGGCTATCTGCCGAAGAAGGAAATCATGTCTTATCGTGCTCCTAACTCGGAGGAGGAATTTCCTCAGCCCAAAACGGAGGAGGTTATTGTTTTCACGGATCACATGAACATGGGTTTCTCTCCACCCGGCTCAAAATTCTTCTGAGATGTGTTGCACTTCTTTGACCTTCGCCCACAAGACATCGGACCCAATTCCGTGTCTAACATCTGCAACTTCCAAGTGTTCAGTGAAGTATATCTTGGAGAAGAACCCAATATTTTACTCTTCAGAGAGCTATTCTACTTGAACCGCCAGAATGAGTGCGCCAACGGCCAGAGCTTAGAACTTGGTGGTGTCTCAATCCAGCATCGTAGGGACGTAATATTTCATTATTGCAACCCGTAGAGTCATCCCAAAGACTGGAATCAAACATGGTTTTACTGCCAAGACACTTCTCCGGCTGGTGAGAACCCTCTGCCCGATTTCCATGCTCTACGTCTTGGGCCCAACCACCAGTTTCCTGACAAGATTACAGCCGCCGAACGCAAAACACTCACCCCCACCCTAGCTAAGATCAAAGCTCTTCTGGGGTACGGGTTAACTGGCATCGACTTAGTCTGGGTTTGGCTCTCCTGGCGGGTTATTCCAGTGAGCCGCCGCCCCGGCTTGATGCGCACTTACAAATACAAAAAGGATGACCCTCTGCGGCACAGCCCTGATGACTTACCTGAAGATGTCATCAATGATATGACGAAGTCCCTTTTGAACGAGAGCTTAGCAGATTATGGTAAGGTGGGCCTAGCCCCCTTTTGCGAAGCTAACCCGGCTCCAAAGGTAACCCGCCCATATGAACAAAATTACTTTTATATTTTGATGTTTCACCCATACTCATACCTCTGCTAACTCTCACAGGCGGGTGATAAATTCTGGAAGGTCAAATATGACCATGAAGCTACAAAGAAAGCCAGGAAGAAGAAGAAAGCTGCCAGGAAAGAGGCTGCCAAGAAGAAGGGCAAGAAAGCCACCGCCTCTGACTTGCTTCGGCTAGAAGATTCTTCTAAATTGGAGGTAGCCCTTGGATCTCTTGGCTCCTTTTTTTAATCATCTTATTGGCACTAATTATCAGCAGGAGGACACAAGAGCAAGCCATAGCAAGCCTGAAGAGGTAACTATCATTTTCTCCGACTCCGAGCCTTTGCCAAGACAGAAAATCCGCAGAGTAACCCGAAAAGTAAGATTTTCACATCCCTTAGCTTATCAAGATCCTCAATTTCTTTTGAAGCGACAGATTCATGAGAGCCGGAGGCAGATCCGGACTAGCAAGGATGCGGAGCTCTCCTCCGGCTTGAAAAACACCCCAAAGAAGCGCCGGAACGAGGTCACCTCTGATTTAAATCTCGTTTATCCTTTTGCAGGCCTCACTCGTCAACCACTCAATTCTTCTGACTCAGATTATCAGGAAACTTCTCCTTCCTCCGGCGACTCAATGCAATCCAATCTTCCGGCTTTCAAGACCACACCAGGGTAATGATAACCTGCTTATCCTGTATTCATTTCAATTCATTGCATTTGCACTAACCTTTTGATTTTATGTAGTGGTCAAGCCAAGCCCAGTAAAAGGGTCAAGAAGAGCAAGCCGGCCAAAGAAACGGTCTTAACAGAGCCAGAACTTGGAACAGCCGTGCCTGAATCTTCAACTCATGAGCCGCCACCTGAACTAGCTCAAGATACACAAACTCCACTTGCTGACCTACCTGCCGAGCGAGTCGTTGACGATTCAGGAAACCCGGAAGCCCCTAGCCTGGCCAGGATGGATCATCCTCACGACAGTAACATCGAGATCACCAGAACCGACTTTGCTGAGCCGGGGAGGCCAACCATGCTGGCCAAGTGTTCCGCCAAGGAAGAGCTTCTGGAACTGGGTCAAGCTTGACGTCGCGGACTATACTCACATGAGTATTGGAGAAGTCTTTTCTGGCTACATGAGCCAAGTGCACAGCAGCCGTAACCTCGAGATTGACATGGAGAAGCAGATGCACCAAAAATTTGAGGTACAACCCTTTCTATGTATTCATTTATCTTTACTATGCCAGCCCCCAAGTCTATTGCTTATGATGAATACGTTGTAGACTTAGAAACAAATTTAGTAACATTAGTAACACAGATGGATAAAATATGTAGGAAATCCGGCTTACTCCGTAGTCCCCAAGGGGCGGCTTAACAAGTGTGGTTGAGCCGGTCCTTAATAGGGTTGTATTGAATAAAATGTTTGAAAACCTTAAACAGCAATATGCATTAGCCCCCAAGTGCCAAGAACTCTTGCTTGCAAAGTGCTTGGGACTTACTGTCATGAACCGCCATGTTAAGTAAAATTCTTCGGTAGACATTAGCCCCCAAGTGGCAAGTGTTATTGCTTGCAAAAGGCTTGGGACCTCAATATTGCATCATGTTTGTCCTGATTCTTGACCCGGTATGTGTATAGGCTGCCACGAGTCAACTTGAATCAGAAGTGTCTGACCTGAAGAACCGCCTTGAGGCTCAAGAAATGGAAACCCAAAGAGCTGATTCCAAGCTTAAATTCAGTGTTTCTGAACAAGAAAAACTAAAGAAAGAATTTGAAATGGAGAAAAAGGCCTGGGCTGGTGAGAAAATTGCATTGATTAATCGAACTGAGAAAGCAGAGGCGACTCTTGAAGAAGCAAGCAGTGAATTATCCGGTTTAAAACCCCATGTCTCTCAGATGGTCTCGGCAATTTTTGGTAAGTCGGCCTGCAAGTGTTAAGTGTTTGAACCTTTCAATTGATCATATAAATTGGAACTGACTCACCTGACAATGTCTATGCAGGCCCCAGGAGCTCAAATCTGAACCAAGATATGCTGATCAAGCTGAAGGCGGTTTATACGCTGGTGGAACAACTGTACACCGGATCTTAGCGTGCCTTAGCCACAGTGGCTTTGTCGAATGAAGTGCCTACCCTCCTGGCGGATGTACTAAAGAAGCTTTCTATGCTACCCCAATGGTTCAATGAACTAAGGCGGTCAGCTGCGAGAGCCGGAGCGGTGAATGCTTTAAGCCTGAAGGAGGATGGCTACCAGAGTTACACCCGGCCGACATCGCTATTGGTTATCCAAGCCTGAAGGAGGATGGCACTTCTTTTGAACAGGAAGACTTTGCCGCTTGTGTGAAGGAGGTATGCGCTGTGGACACCCTGATAGCTGACGAAGTGGATCTCACCAAGTACCAGGCGGGTTATGACATGGAGAACCAGAGAATTCCAACGCGTCACTATAAAGTGACCAATTTGATCCCCCCACACCGTAAGCATACCTTCGCCCCTGAAGTTGACCCAGCCGGACTAGTTGATGATGAAGCTGAATTTGAAGCTTTGAACAACATTGACTGGTCATCATCAACCTTCCAGGAAAGGGAACAGGGCGAAGAAGTGGAGAGAGCTAACCCAGATGCTTCAGGCCAACATGAGAGTTAATCTGCCGTGGCGGCTCATACCTGTGGTGTGCTAAAAAACAATATGAATCATTTGGACTCGGGGAGTCATGTAATAGAATAGAAATAACTTTGCTTTTGCCGTGCCATCATGCATTTTTCTGGTGCTTTATATATTAAGCCAACATATTATATTCACCTGTGTTATGCTTTCCTTATGCTTGACCAAGTCTTTTAACCGTCCTGTGACCTTTTAATTTGCACTGCTGGTACCCAGACAGTAAGGGTGATAACCCAATCTTTGGAAACCAACACCTGTAGAGGTATGATGACTCTTATAAATTGGCGACTTATCAGCCAAAATCAAGCCGGGTTAAAATTGACCACACTTGTACTTTTAAACCTAAAAAAAAGTCTGAAGTCAAATAAAGGGTGCATCCAAAGAAAAAGTTAAACCAAATAGAATATAAAAAATTCAAGGCTTCTGATTCGAATATGATCAGTAAACCGTTCCAAAGGGGTTAAGCTAGGATTCGAATATGATCATGTAGCCCTCTGTGGCTTTGGCGTTGCGCCGATCAAGAGGGTACCGACAATTATGTTCTCTTTTGTCCGAATACGACCTATGTTTGAACAGGAAGTCCCCTAATGACCCTGAGAGTTTTTTAATGACTCTGATTCGAATACGATCAAAGTCGGTTCCCAAAAGGGGTTGAGCTATGATTCGAATACGATCAAGAAGCCCCCTAGTGAGCTCGGCAATGTGCCAATCAAAAGGGTACCGACAGCTCTGTTCTCTTTGATTTGAATACGACCTATGTTTGAACAGGAAGCCCCCTAGTGATCATAAATTTTAACTTCTAGATTCGAATACGATCATAAGCCGGATCAAAACGGGTCAAGCTAGATTCGGATACGATCAGCCTCCAAGTGATCATGTGAGAGGACAATAAAAATGAAAATGACATATTACCTTTGAGGATTAAAAAAGGACAGAGGTCCTGCTTTATTATTTATCATAACATATACATCGTCAAAATATGTACATCATGAGAGCCGGTGGCTCAAGTGTACTAAGGCCGAAGATGAACGATATTCCACGGCCGGCGGGTCTCCTCCTCTGAGTTACGTGAGTCTTTGTGCTCTCGAACATCGATAAGGTAGTATGATCCGTTGTTCAAGTTCTTGCTGACCAAAAACGGCCCTTCCCAAGGTGGGGATAACTTGTGTGCATCAGTTTGATCCTGGATGAGCCGGAGCACCAAATCCCCTTCCTGAAAGGTTATGGACCTAACCCAGTGGCTATGATAGCGGCGAAGGTCCTGTTGGTAAATCGCCGAGTGAGCTGCTGTCAAGTCACGCTTTTCATCCAAAAAGTCAAGTGCATCCTGACACACTCGTTCATTGTCCGCCTCAACATAAGCCGCCACATGGGGCGAGTCATGATGGATGTCACTAGGGAGAACCTCCTCAGCTCCGTAGACCATGAAGAAAGGCGTATAACCTATAGACCTGTTGGGAGTAGTATTGATGCTCCATATCACAGAGGGTAATTCCTCAACCCAACAACCCAGCGTCCGTTGCAAGGGGACCAAAAGCCAGGGTTTGATGCCTTTCAAGATTTCTTGATTGGCTCTCTCAGCTTGACCATTGGATTGGGGGTGAGCCACTGATGAAACATCAAGCCGAATATGCTCACGTTGACAAAATTCTTCCATGGCACCTTTAGACAGATTAGTACCATTGTCAGTTATAATGTTGTGTGGAAAACCAAAGCGAAGTATCACCTTCTTCATGAACTGAACCGCCATGGCTGCATCACACTTACTAACTGGCTCTGCCTCAACCCATTTTGTGAATTTATCAACCGCCACCAAAAGATGGGTCTTTTTATCTTTGGACCTTTTGAAAGGCCCAACCATGTCAAGCCCCCAGACTGCAACCGACAAAGTAATTGGAATCATCCTCAACTCTTGAGCCAGCACGTGAGCACGTCTTGAAAACTTCTGACAACCGTCACATTTACTGACCAGGTCCTCTGCATCAGCATGAGCCATCAACCAATAAGATCCATGACGGAAAGCCTTGGACACAAGGGATTTTGACCCGGCATGATGGCCACAATCCCCTTCATGAATCTCACATAGGATTTCTTGGCCTTCTTCAGGAGAGACACAACGCTGAAACACCCTTGTAACACTTCAATGATGCAACTCACCATTGGCAATTGTCATTGACTTAGACCGCCGGGTTATCTGCTTGGCCAAGGTTTCATCCTCAGGCAACTCGCCCCGGGTCATGTAAGCCAAGTATGGCACTGTCCAATCTGGGATGATGTGAAGAGCCGCCACCAATTGTGCTTTTGGGTCAGGAACAGCCAAGTCTTCCTCCGTAGGTAAATTGACAGAAGGGTTATGCAGAATATCCAAGAAAGTATTAGGCGGCACCGGCTTACGCTGAGAGCCCAGCCGGCTCAAGGCATCAGCCGCCTCGTTCTTTCTACGGTCAATGTGCTCCACCTGATAACCCTTGAAATGTCCAGCAATGGCATCAACTTCACGGCGATAAGCCGCCATGAGGGGATCCTTTGAATCTCACTTCCCTGATACTTGTTGAGCCACCAAGTCTGAGTCGCCCAAACACCTTACCCGGCTTAAGCTCATCTCCTTAGCCATCTGAGTACCATGGAGTAAAGCCTCATACTCAGCTGCATTGTTAATATAGGGAAACATCAACCGTAGCACATAACAAAACTTGTCACCTCGAGGGGAAGCTAAAATAACTCCAGCCCCCGAGCCCTCCAATTGCCTGGACCCATCAAAGTGAATAGTCCAATATGTGTTGTCTAGCTTCTCTTCAGGCATCTGCAGTATTGTCCAATCGTTGATGAAGTCCACTAGTGCTTGAGACTTGATAGCAGTGCACATACTATAAGCCATGAGGCCCAAGTTCAATGGCCCACTTGGCGACTCATCTTGTGGCCTCTCTGTTTTGGATGATATCTCCTAAAGGAGCAAACCTAACCACAATGATGGGATGACCCTAGAAATACTTCTTAAGCTTCCGGCTTGCCATGAATACCCCATAAACGAGTTTCTACCAATGTGGATACCTTTGCTTGGACTCAATAAGCACCTCACTGATAATAATAAACCGGCCGTTGAACGGGATGCTCTTTGCCAGCCTCCTTGCGCTCCACCACGATGGCCATACTGACAGCCCGTGTGTTAGCAGCCACATATAACAATAATGGCTCCTTATCAATGGGAGCAGCAAGGACTGGCGGCTCAGCTAACTGTCTCTTCAAATCTTCAAAGGTAGCGTTAGCAGCATCACTCCAGATGAAGTTATCTGTCTTCTTAATTATCTGATACAGTGGTATAGCCTTCTCACCTAACCGGATTAGAGCAGCGATATGACCCGCCAGATGCTGAACATCATTGATGCATGCCGGCTTAGCCAGAGAGGTGATTGCCTTGATCTTCTCCGGGTTAGCCTCGATGACCCTGTTTGAAACCAGAAAACCAAAAAGCTTGCCTGCAGGCATACCAAAAACACACTTGGCTGGGTTAAGCATCATCTTGTAGACCCGAAGATTGTCGAAGGTCTCCTTCAGATCATCTATCAAGGTCTCCTTCTCTCTGGATTTCACCACAATGTCATCCACGTAAGCATGAACATTGCGCCCAATCTGATTATGAAGACAATTCTGCACACATCGCTGGTAAGTTGCCTGGGCACTCTTGAGCCCAAAAGGCCTAGACACATAGCAGAAGGCTCCAAATGGAGTAATGAACATCGTCTTCTCCTGGTCCTTAACTGCCATCTTGATCTAATGATAACCAGAGTAAGCATCCAAAAAGCTCAAACGCTCACAACCCGTCGTAGCATCAATAATTTGGTCAATACGAGGGAGAGCAAAAGGATCAGCCGGACAAGCTTTGTTTAAGTCCGTATAATCCACACACATACGCCAAGTGCCGTTCTTCTTAAACACAAGCACCGGGTTAGCCAACCACTCTGGATGAAAGACTTCAACAATGAACCCGGACGCCAAGAGCCGCGCTACTTCCTCACCAATGGCCTTACGCCTCTCCTCATTGAACCGCCGAAGAAACTGCTTGACCGGCTTAAATTTTGGATCAATATTAAGAATGTGCTCAGCGAGTTCTCTCGGTACACCCGGCATGTCAGAAGGTTTCCATGCAAAGATGTCCCGGTTCTCACGGATGAACTCGATGAGCGCGCTTTCCTATTTGGGATCCAGATTGGCACTGACACTAAACTGATTAGATGAGTCGCCTGGAACAAAGTCAACAAGCTTAGTATCATCGGCCAATTTAAATTTCATGACCGGGTCATGCTCTATGGTTGGCTTTTCCAAAGATGTCATATCTGTCGGGTCAATATTGTCCTTGTAGAACTTCAACTCTTCTGTTGCACAAACAGATTCAGCATAAGCGGCATCGCCTTCCTTGCATTCCAAGGCTATCTTCCGGGTCCCATGTACTATTATGGTGCCTTTATGACCCGACATCTTGAGCTGCAAATAAACATAACACGGCCTCGCCATGAACTTGGCATAAGCCGGCCGCCCAAAGTGGGCATGATACGGGTTTCTGATTTTGACCACCTCAAAGGTTAACTTCTCAGCCCTGGAATCATGCTCATCTACAAAGGCCACTTCCAGCTCAATCTTACCCACTGGGTATGCTGACTTACCAGGAACCACTCCATGAAAAATAGTGTTGGAAGTCTTGAGACTTTTGTCAGTCAAACCCATGCGGCGAAAGGTCTCATAATAGAGGATATTAATACTGCTGCCTCCATCCATGAGCACCTTAGTGAACTTATATCCACCAACCTGAGGTGCTACCACCAAGGCCAAATGACCCGGATTATCAACCCGGGGAGGGTGATCCTCGCTACTCCATAGAATAGGCTACTCATACCATCTCAAATAACGAGGAACTGCCGGCTCAACAGCGTTCACAGCCCTCTTATGAAGCTTCTGGTCTCGTTTACACAAACTGGTGGTGAACACATGATATTTCCCACTATTCAACTGCTTTGGATGGCTCTGATATCCACCCTGCTGCTGCTGACCACCCTGGCTAGATTGCTAGTTATGACCACCTTGATTACACTGAGAATTGTGAAAATTGGAATTTGAACCACCGCCCGGGCCATGAAAGCCGCCGCCACCTGAGCTGCCGCCCTGCCCATGATTACCATCGAACATGTTGGAATTCTTGAAAGCCTTCATGATCGTACAGTCCTTCCATAGATGAGTGGCCGGCTTCTACCGAGTGCCATGCCTTGGACCGGGCTCGTTCAGTAACTGCTCAAGCGTCGGGCTTGACCCGCCGGACCGGGGAGGTGGTCTCCCCTTACATCATTGATTGTTACCCAGCGCATTGGTGTTAGCCACAAACTCCAAGCTACCATCAGCCTTACGTTTATTACCTCCTTGATTTGTCGGGTTATGCTGAGGGCCCTTGCCGTTGCCATTCTTCTTTCCCTTTCTTGTCTTTTCATCGTTAGACTCGGAATCCTTGGTACTGTCAGAGTCGGCGTACTTGACCAGAGCCGCCATCAGCGTACACATATCATTGCAATCACTCTTGAGCCACCCAAACTTCATCTTCAGAGGCTGAAAACGGAAATTTTTCTCCAACATTAAGACTACATAGCCGGCATCCATCTTATCAGATGAATGTATTATGGCCTTGACCCGGCGCAGCCAATGGGTTGTGGAATCGCCCTCCTCCTGTTTGCAAATAGTCAAATCCACAATTGACATAGGCTGCTTACATGTATCTTTGAAGTTCTGAATAAACCGGGCTTTTAACTCCGCCCATGAACTGATGGAATTAGGCGGTAGCCCCTTCAACCAAGTGCGGGCGGTCCCATCCAACATCATGGTGAAGTACTTGGCCATCGCAGCATCATTGACCTCCAGTAACTCCATAGCCATCGCGTAGCTGTCAATCCATGCCCCAGGCTGTAAGTCGGCCGTATAATTAGGCACCTTCCTAGGTGAGGGAGTCCCGGACTAGGGGGTGTCCGGACAGCCGAACTATCATGATCGGCCGGACTCCAAGACTATGAAGATACAAGATTAAAGACTTCGTCTCGTGTCCGGATGGGACTTTCCTTGGCGTGGAAGGCAAGCTTGGCGATACGGATATGTAGATGTCCTACCATTGTAACCGACTCTGTGTAACCCTAGCCCTCTCCGGTGTCTATATAAACCGGATGGCTTTAGTCCGTAGGACGAACAACAATCATACCATAGGCTAGCTTCTAGGGTTTAGCCTCCTTGATATCGTGGTAGATCTACTCTTGTAACACACATCATCAATATTAATCAAGCAGGACATAGGGTTTTACCTCCATCAAGAGGGCCCGAACCTGGGTAAAACATCGTGTCTCTTGTCTCCTGTTACCATCCGCCTAGACGCACAGTTCGGGACACCCTACCCGAGATCCGCCGGTTTTGACACCGACATTGGTGCTTTCATTGAGAGTTCCTCTGTGCCGTCGCCATTAGGAAGGATGCCTTTTCCCATCTTTAAAGACGGTGCCGTCGTCAAGGGAGCTTTGGCCGCCGGCCAGACTATCCGGCTAGGTGGTTTTCTTATGACCACCTGTTCGGCCACCGCTCCGACAATGACCTCTTAGGTCATTAAAAGCGATCTTCACGTCAGCTTGGAATACGCCGAGCAGCTAGATCTGATTGAGCTCTCCTCTGTAAACGAGCTCTTGAATCGCATCACCGCCCTGGGAGTCGCTACCGACTACGATCAGATTGGGCTTAAAACCGATCTGAGAGAAATTAACTCTCCCCAGGTTACCCACCATGTTATTGTGATAGTGGAACAATGCGGCGACTCTTCTTCTATGTTAAAAACCAACTATGTCTGGATTCCTGATCCCTCCATGCCGGATTCCCGCGGAGGGACGGACGCCAATCAAATACTGAACCTAAAGTCAGGCATCGGACCAGATTTGTTGGAAAGCATCCAACAAACCAAGCTTCCAAATCCGGAAACTTCTTGGCCTTTGAGCCTCAGATCGGGCGGGGTTCCGAACTTAATTCCACCCGCCCACCCAAACATAAGCGATCTGTCTCAAATACGGCAAGAGCACGATGAAACAGTACATCATTACTGGGCCAGATTCCTCCTGGTTACGAACAGGATAAAGGACTACCGTGAAGAAAGCGTGATTTCAATTTTCTGCAACAATTGCACGGACAAGGGAATCATAAACGCCATCAGTCGTTGCGAAGTTACACGCTTCGCCGACCTAGCGACCATTGTACAAAAATACTGCGCGATGGAGAGTGCCTGGAAAACCGAAACTAGGTTTTGGGACAATACGGCCCTGAATACAACCCCAGTCCGAAATAAAAGGGTGCGTCATACTCAAGCACCTGGGTTAAAAACCAAAAAGCAAAACCCCCCTAAAGGGTACGGAACCGTACTGGAGGGATGGCTCAACGGACCCTGCAAAATCCACAGTACGGAGGACGCCACTCCAACACATAGCCTTCGAGCATGTTGGATACTACGGCAGGTGACCAAAAGTGGCGAAGGCTTTTTAGCCCCGGGCAACCAGCCCAGTAGTACCAGTACGGTATTAACAGTCTTCGAGACTTTCGCATCAAATAACATGCGGAAACGAATAATCCGCAGCCTCGCCGAAGTCTACCAAGTAGCAACAACAAATCCATGGAGCGACACGGCTATCACCTTCAATGCCAGCGACGAACCTAAATTCCGAACAGCTAGAGCACCAGCCGCATTGGTCCTCAGTCTGATAGTGGACGGCTTTCGTCTTACCAACACTAGTAGAAAAAGGGTCAAACGTGAAGCACATTAGTGCCGGTTTGTATTAGAGCCGGCACAAATGTATACATTAGTGCCGGTTCCAACGGCTAGCCGGGCCGCTCCCATTAGTACCGGTTCGTGGCTAACCTTTAGCACCAGTTCGTGCCACGAACCGGTACTAATGAGGGTGGTGGCAGGATGTTGCCAGTCTGGGCCCCCTCCAGCAACTTTAGTACCGGTTCGTGCCATGAACCGGTACTATAGGTCCTCCTACATATAAACCCTTCGTCCAGCTCGCTCTGTTCTTCCCCCTTTCCCCTCTCCTCTCCTCTCTGTTCTTCCTCTTCTCCCCTCGAGCTCATCACACATTTTGCCCAAAATTTGTCAAGATTTGAAGGCCCCCATCCATTCAAGTGATCACAAAGGTTAGCAACTTTGTCCTTTCATCTCTCATTGCTAGATTAGCTCTTGCAATGCTTTATATAGTTATTAATTTGTGAGTTTAGTAATTTGGGAGGAAATATATATATATGTGCTAGTATTTGATTTATATGCAATTTGAGGTCAAAATAACACTTAGTTTGCATATGTAGGTGTGGTTTACTTAGTGCCTTCTAAATCTCCGTCGTAACCACCGTCGATCGCCCGCATCGTCCCATCGCCGACACCACCTTGTGGTGAGCCTCTTGTTCATGAAATTTTATATAAAACATTGATGTTTGTGTGATTTGGATATATAGTTACTCGTATAATAATTATCTTACCCGTACGTTCTTTGTTATACATAGTGCCATGGTTTTGATATCCGTCCCCGTCGGCCCTCGTCCTTGTTATGATTCGGATGTGGTATATTCTCTTTTAAAACTATTTGTTGCATTTCATGTTTATGACAAATTATGCCCATCAAGTTGACATAGATATTTTTATCTAGGAGGTATGTGAACCGGAAATTCCAACCGACCCTATTGTCGAGAGGTTAAATTTAGTTGAAAGAGAAAACGAGTACTTGAAAGAAAAATTGAAAAGAATTGAGGGGGAGAAGATGGAATTGGAGTTGCATGTTGCCGATGTCGTCGATGATCACAAGATCAAGAAGGAGAAAATGCGCTTGAAGATTAGAAAGATTAGAAAATATGCCATCGATAGTGAGGCTTGGTATCATTATGCTGTTGGATCAATTGTTACCTTAGTTGCGATCTTGATCGCATTTGTTGTTGCATTTAAATGCTTTAGCTAGAGAGTTATTTGTTTGTTGCATTTAAGTGTTGTATGAACTTGTATTAATTTGGTCTATTCGGTGTTGTGTAATGAAGATGAGCCAGCAATGGATGTACGATGACCGATGCTCTCCCCAGTTCGTTGAGGGCGTGCATACTTTTCTGCTTGCGGCTGAGGCAAACAAGCGGGCGGATGGTTTTATGCCTTGTCCATGTGCTGGCTGTAAGAATGGTCGCAATTACTCTACGTCAAGAACCATTCACGTCCACCTGTTTGAGTCCGGTTTCATGCCCCACTATAATGTTTGGACCAAGCACGGAGAAAGAGGGGTTATGATGGAAGACAATGACGAAGAAGAGGACGACGACAGCTATCCTGGCCAAGGGTTCCCTGAATACGATGATACAACAATGGGGGAAGAAGCTGAGCCGGTAATGCGGGAAGAAGCTGAGCCGGCAATGCGGGAAGAAGCTGAAGAAGAGGCATCAGATGAGCCCGTTGATGATCTAGGTCGGGCCATTGCCAATGCAAAGAGAAACTGCGCAAGTGATTTGGAGAAGAAGAAGTTGCAGCGCATGTTAGAGGATCACAAAAAATTGTTGTACCCGAATTGCGTAGGTGACAAGAAAAAGCTGGGCACCACACTGGAATTGCTGCAATGGAAGGCAGAGAATGGTGTATCTGACAAGGGATTTGGAAAGTTGCTGGTAATGATAAAGGATATGCTTCCAAAGGACAACGAATTGCCCGAGAGTACGTACGAAGCAAAGAAGGCTGTCTGCCCTCTAGGGTTAGAGGTGCAGAAGATACATGCATGCCCTAATGATTGCATCCTCTACCGCGGTGAGTACGAGGATTTGAACGCTTGCCCGGTATGTGGTGCATTGCGCTATAAGATCAGCCGCGATGAGCATGGTGATGTCGAGGGCGAGCGCCCCAGGAAGAAGATTCCTGCCAAGGTGATGTGGTATTCTCCTATAATACCACGGTTGAAACATTTGTTCCAAAACAAAGAGCATGCCAAGGCGATGCGATGGCACAGAGAAGACCGTAAGAAAGACGGAAAGTTGAGAGTACCCGCTGACGGGTCGCAGTGGAGAAAAATCGAAAGGAAGTACGGGAAGGAGTTTGCAGATGACGCAAGGAGCGTATGGTTTGGTCTAAGCGCAGATGGCATTGATCCTTTTGGGGAGCAGAGCAGCAACCATAGCACCTGGCCTGTGACTCTATGTTTGTATAACCTTCCTCCTTGGTTGTGCATGAAGCGGAAGTTCATTATGATGCCAGTGCTCATCCAAGGCCCTAAACAACCCGGCAACGACATTGATGTGTACCTAAGGCCATTAGTTGAAGAACTCTTACAATTGTGGAATGGAACAGGTGTACGTGCATGGGATGAGCACAAAAAGGAAGAATTTGACCTAAAGGCATTGCTGTTCGTGACCATCAATGATTGGCCTGCTCTCAGTAACCTTTCAGGACAGACAAACAAGGGATACCACGGATGCACGCACTGTTTGGATGATACCGACAGTATATATTTGAATACTTGTAAGAAGAATGTGTACCTGGGACATCGTCGATTTCTTCCGAGCAGGCATCCCATAAGAAAGAAAGGCAAGCATTTCAAAGGTGAGGCGGATCACCGGACGAAGCCTCGCCACCATACTGGTGCTGATGTACATGATATGGTCAAGGATTTGAAGGTGATATTTGGAAAGGGTCCTGGCGGACAACCTGTTCCAAAGGACACTGATGGACGCGCACCCATGTGGAAGAAGAAATCTATATTTTGGGACCTGCCATATTGGAAAGACCTAGAGGTCTGCTCCGCAATCGATGTGATGCACGTGACGAAGAATCTTTGCGTGACCCTGCTTGGCTTCTTGGGCGTGTATGGGAAGACAAAAGATACACCTGAGGCACGGGAGGACCAGCAACGTATGCACGGAGAAGACGGCATACATCAGGGTCATGCAAGCTACGCTCTTACCAAAGAAGAGAAGGAAATCTTCTTTGAATGCCTGCTCAGTATTAAGGTACCGTCTGGCTTCTCGTCGAATATAAAGGGAATAATAAACATGGCAGAGAAAAAGTTCCAGAACCTAAAGTCTCATGACTGCCACGTGATTATGACGCAACTGCTTCCGGTTGCATTGAGGGGGCTTCTACCGGAAAACGTTCGATTAGCCATTGTGAAGCTATGTGCATTTCTCAATGCAATCTCTCATAAGGTAATCGATCCAGAAATCATACCAAGGTTACAGAATGATTTGGTGCAATGTCTTGTCAATTTCGAGTTGGTGTTCCCACCATCCTTCTTCAACATCATGACACACGTCCTAGTTCACCTGTGCCAAGAGATTAACGTTTTGGGTCCTGTATTTCTACACAATATGTTCCCCTTTGAGAGGTTCATGGGAGTCTTAAAGAAATATGTTCATAACCGTGCTAGGCCAGAAGGAAGCATCTCCAAGGGCCATCAAAATGAGGAGGTCATTGAGTTTTGTATTGACTTTATTCCTGACCTTAAGCCGATTGGTGTTCCTGAATCGCGGCATAAGGGCAGACTGGATTGAAAAGGCACGCTAGGAGGGGAACAAATAATATGTATGGACGGACATTCTCTCACTGAAGCACACTACATAGTTCTACAGAATTCCGCCTTGGTGGCTCCGTATATGGATGAACACAAGAATTTGCTACGCTCTAAACACCCGGAGCGGTCTGATGACTGGATTACACGTGAACAAACCAGGAGTTTCGCCAGCTGGTTGCAGACACGTACCATGCATGACACCTCTATTGAATATGACCTGTACTTGCTGTCCCAGTTACCATCTTCGAATATAATGACTTTCAAAGGGTACGAGATAAATGGTAATACATTTTACACGATCGCCCAAGATAAGAAGAGCACCAACCAAAACAGTGGTGTCCGCTTTGATGCAGAAACCAAGACGGGAAAGGAAACATATTATGGTTATATACAGGAGATATGGGAACTTGACTATCGACGTGGTTTAAAGGTCCCTTTGTTTCGGTGCAAATGGGTCAATATGACACGAGGCGGGGTAACAGAAGACCCGCAGTACGGAATGACAACAGTGGATCTCAACAATCTTGCGTATGCAGACGAACCATTCGTCCTAGCCAATGATGTGGCACAGGTTTTCTATGTGAAGGACATGTCTACCAAGCCAAGAAAAAGAAAAGATAAGGAAGCGAATGCATCGTACGATGAGCCAAAGCGGCACATAGTTCTTTCTGGGAAGAGAAACATCGTGGGAGTGGATGACAAGACAGACAAGTCAGAAGATTATGAAAAGTTTGATGAAATTGCTCCATTCACAGTGAATATTGACCCGAGCATCCCGTTAAATGATGAAGATTTTCCATGGTTACGGTGCAAAGGGACACACGCGAAGAAAAAGTTTCACACCCAAAGATCTGGGATGTGATCGGCTTCACTAGCTATCATCACTTTCTTCTGTGTTTCGCACCGAGAGGGGAATCTCTGTAATAGTTAGGGTAGTTATGTATTTTGGCATTTGAAACATGAAGAAATTTTATGTGCAAACAAATTCTTTCATGCCTTTACTGATTTTTAAAGTTAAGTTATTCACAAACTAGTGATTCACACTAATTTCAAATAATTCAAAATTTAAACAATTCAAATTTGAAAACTACGGGCACTAACAGAAAGTTTGTAACTTTTTGTACCTAAAACAAAAATGTTCACAAAGAAACTCTAAATACACACAAAAAAACACAAAAATAAATAAAGAAAAAAAATAATTAAAAAAAGCCCTAACAGAAAGTTTGTAATTTTTTGTACCTAAAACAAAAATGTTCACAAAGAAACTCTAAAGACACAAAAAACAACACAAAAATAAATAAAGCAAAAAATAAAATAAAAATAAGCCCGCCTACTAGGCCAGAGCGGCCTGCATACGACTAGAAACCCAACCTGTCGTTGGGCCAGGATGCAGGCCCGCAAAGGCCAAGTGGGCCCACAGGGCTGCAAAGAGCACGTAGGCCCAGTAAGCCTGCTTTGTAGAGGAGCTCGAGAGAGCGACCGCATGGGGGTTTATAAACCAGTGCGGTCGCCCCTCGGCTAGCGAGGTGGGACTAAACTTGTCGCACCGCACCTGCGCCAGCGCACCCCCTTTAGGAGTGGGTCGTGGCACAAACCTGTACTAAAGGTGGGGCCTTTAGTACCGGTTTGTGCCACCACCCGGTACTAAAGGGGGTCGCTTCCCGCCGCTTGGCCTGGCCAAAACAGGCCTTTAGTACCGGTTGGTGGTTCCAACCGGTACTAAAGGTGCCTTCTATATATACAACGGCTACGAAAATTTCAGTTTCCCTCTCTGTTTGTTCCTCTGTTTCCGTCTCCGTCGCCGTCGCCGCCGCCCTCGATCGTCTCCGTCGCCGCTCGCCTCCGTCGCCGCCCCCGTCCCCGTCGCCGCCCCCGTCTCCGTCGCTGCCCCAGGCCCGTCCTCGTCGCGCCGTCCCCGTCCCCGTCGCGCCGTCCCAGCCGTCGCCTCGCCGTCGCCTCGCCGTCCCCGTCGCCTCGCCTCGCCGTCGCCGTCGCCCACTGT
>NC_041381.1:207374984-207410349 GCF_002162155.2 Triticum dicoccoides | reverse complement strand
AGATTATTTAGATTATTATTTTGTATGTTTAATTAGTTTAGATAATTAGTGTTTAATTAGTACACACACACACACACGTATTTTGTATGTTTAATTAGTTTAGATTATTTAGATTATTATTTTTTCACTATTATATATGTATGAATGCATGTTAGATGGATATAATTAGTGTTTAATCAGTTAGAAATTAGTGTTATATAGAAATGTTAGAAATTAGTGTTATATAGAAATGTTAGAAATGTTAGAAATTTTAGTGTTATTTAGATTATTTAGATTAGCATAATTAGTGTTATATAGAAATGTTAGAAATTTTAGTTATCAAAATCCAATCATTAAAAAAATGTTACTTTTTGCAGGCATATAGCTAGTATTTGTTCTCGACGATGCCCGGCCCGCATCCTCGTCGTCGACCCGTCCGCGACGACGTCCAGCCGACCCATGTCCGGGACTGGGCTCCGCCGGGCTGGAACTGGGAGGTGCTGCCTGGAGGGGCGCGCTGCTTGATGAGGAACCCGGCCCCGGGTCCCGTCGTCGACCCTGATCTCGTTTGGTGGCGTTCGCGTGGGCCAGTTTCGGTGCGGAGGGACCCGTCCCCGCCGGAGGTGGTACGTCGCCGTGTCAGGGAGGAGGACGAGCACGTCCATCGCTACATGGTTGCGTTAGAGGGTGGCAGGTTCTCCAATACCTGGTAGTATCTTCGGGGATCTCACTTCAGCTATGATCCTGTGAGGGTTCCTTCTCTTTGGGTGTCCACCGCCCGCGCCGCAGGAACCGCGAGTGTCCTAGATTCTTTTGTAGTATTCGATCTTTAATTAGCTAGCCAGTGATGTACTATTCAATATTATATATTATTCGAGACGATGTATTCGAGATTATATCTATTATTCTAGACGAAGTATTCGAGATTATATCTATTATTCGAGACGATGTAATTTGAATGCTAAATTGTTTTATATTTCTTTTGAATTAGTTAAATAAAAGCTATGGCAGACAATACCGACAGAGAGGGAGAACAGACCATGTTCGATATGATACGTGGGCCAAATGATGATCAGAATGAAGAAGATTATGACGGCTCCGGATTTCTAAACAACACCGGAGAGGGTGATATGATATTCGATCGCGACGACCGAATTGATGAAGTCATGAACTACGATTATGACGATGACGAAGAACATGTTGATCCTGAAACAACAAAGACCGGCGAGGTATATATATTTATATAAGCAGGTATCTGGTGATCATCACATGTTTTAAATGACTTGAAGATATATTAACGAATCGATCTTTGTTCTTTCAGCCATCCGGATCGAGCAAATCTTCAGGCAAAAGGATGAAACGAGGCCCGAACAAAAAGTTGAAGGAGGGCGTAAAGTACAATATCGAGGCAATCAGACCTAGTGGCGAACCATTAGCACCTAAGAAGATTGCGGACAAGTTCGTTTGTCAGTGCGGAGTTCTTGTGAAGGACCAACTCCCGATCTCCCATCAAGAATGGAGAGAGCCAGCAAAAGACAAAAGACAAAAAGACAAAGAGGACATTGCTCCACGTCCAGATGTTACTTTTGTCGACAAGAATCAAAAAGATCTGCTTTGGGATACTCTCATGGAACATTTCACCCTACCAGATCATTTCACAGAAGCAGATGTGCAGAAAGTCAAGGACGCTGCTCTTAGGAAGATGGCGGTTGCATTCAAGAACCACAAGAATCGTGAATGGGACAAGTACGTCAAGGGAGGAAGGAAGAATCCAGTATTCAAGGGAACACTAGAGAACCAACATGCTCATTGGGACGATTTCGTGAAATTCAAGGATTCGGAATTAGCTAAGGAACGGTCGAGAATAAACAAGAAGAATGCCGAAAAAAGGATAAGTTCCATAAGCTGGGGCCAGGTGGCTATGCGGTGGCCATGCCTAAGTGGGATAAGTCTGAGAAAGAGATGGAGGATGCAGGTGACACTCCGGTTACTAAGAGCTGGCCCCCCAGGGTCAGGACTTGGTTCTATGCGTATGGGGGGAGTTGGACCCGAAGACAGGCAATGTTTCGACGAGGGCAAGTCTGAAGGGAGCCGACGATGCGATACTTGTTGCAATAGAAGAGGCACGATCGGGGGTGTTCCAGCCCAACAGAGAGAACAATGAGCTTACGCGTGCCCTGGGAAATCCTGAACACCCGGGAAGAACACGAGGCAAGGGCGCTATTCCGTGGTATGAGGGGTTCTCAGACTGGAACAACGACTACAGAACCCGTGCGAGAAAGAAGATTGCAGAGGAGAAGAAGAGGAAGATGGAGGAGGAGCAGAGGAAGCGGGACTATGAACGCCTTCAAGGCCTAGAAGCAAGTCAAGCGGAATTAGTAGTCAAATTCCAGCGGCAGCAGGAGCAGATCGACTCACTTACCCAGCAAAGGGGGTCTCAGCAGCTGCAGTAGCTAGCGAATGATCCAGCATTGGATAGCACCGCCCCATCCATGCCGAGAAGCAGCGTGGGTTCCGCCCCGGACGATGCAATGCTGGGTAGATACCCCGTGGATGACATCACGGAGAACACTAGCTGCGAGCTACATGTCAAAATGAAGAACATATCCATGAAGGTAGCGGACGCCGTTGCTTTTACAAATCCCCCCGAGGCAACCTTCCATTGCAACCCGATTCCAGCGGGCTATGCTCGTGTCTTGGTTGATGAGGTGGTGGACCCATATTCGGAGCTAGAGCTTGACTATCCTGGAGGTGACGACGAGCGCTTTCTCGGAGACGCCAAACATTGTATCATCCTATGGAAAAAGGATTGCATCATCATTCGAAGGCCACCGACACCGCGTCAGCCGACTCCTCGTCGAAGTCCGCCACCAAGTCAGCAGTCTCCCGCTCCTGCAAGTCCACCAAGTCCGGCAAAGTGTCAGGCCACTCCTCCTCCAAGTCCGGCAAAGTGTCAGGCCACTCCTCCTCCTCCAAGTCCGCCACAGCGTCAGACATCCACTCCTCCTCAAGTCCGGCACAACCTCAGGACACTCCTCCTCCAAGTCCGGCACAGCTTCAGGGGGCCACTCCTCCTCGTCCAACTCAGCCCCGTCAGCCATCCCCGCCGCCTCAGCAATCACAGAAGAGACACCCTGCAGCTATGGTGCGTAGCGGTACGAGTCGAGGTAGCACAGGAAGTACAGGCGGAGGCAAGCGATATAAATACGGTCCAAGCCTCACGCCTCTTCCGCAGAGGGCTTATGACAGGTCCGGGAGGAAATCGCAGCCATATCGAAGTCCGAGGTGGAAGCCCATTTTGCACCGAAACCGCCAACGCCGCCAAGGGAGAAAGTCCCTGAGGAAACGATTGACCACTTCATTCGTATGGCTCAACCACCAGCTCCCAAGCCTGTTGACACAGACTATGAGCGCCACATCAGGAAGTTAAATCGAGCACGTGTACTTAAGGAGGCGAGCTCGGGATCGAGCAAACAAGAAGCAACTGTCAAAAAATGCGGGAAAACCATTCCCCAGCTGGGAGAACAGGCGGCGCAATCGATCCCCTCGCTTGTTGTGCCAACAACACGTGACAGTACGCGCGCCCAATATTATTGTGGGCAAACAGTTTACGTTCCTGAGGTGGGCAATGTGGTGATAACGGAGGAGCATATAATGCAGGCTGAAGTTCTCAAAATCACTGTTGGACAACTCATCGAGATCGAGCCCATGCCTGTGCTTAGAGAGGATGAAATAAAACGGAAATATGTCCGGGGCCAACCTTTGGTCGAGCCAGACAAGGTCAAGAACCTCCCAACGAGAATGTATGAATTGCATCAATGGTACATGGACATTACCAAGACTTCCGATCGATTGTCCCTCATGGTGAATGTCAAGGAGGATCATTACTACCATGAGAAAGCTGTGTCCGTTGAGTATTCTGAACTGTTTCAGTTATACAATCAAGATGCACTCGACAAATCTATCGTCAGTTGCTATTGTCTGTAAGTGATTTGTTTCTATAATTTAAGTCTCAAGCTCGCTGTAGTGATCCTTTTGATCAATCATTACCTGTAATTATCCTCACTATATTCTTTTCTGTGGTATTATATGCAGGATGAAGATGTATGAAATGAGAAAAGGTGGACGCTATGGCATTGGGTTCATTGACCCAAACACCGTTAATGGATACACATGGAAATTAGATGAACGTCATCGAAAGGCCGTAGAGGACAGCATGCTAGAGTTCTTGAAGCGCCTCAAATACAATGAAGATATACTACTTCCTTACAACTTCCAGTGAGTCACACTGTCTTGTACTACAAATTCTCTGTTTTTGCCAACTAGCTAGCTACATGTTTTTGCTTACATATGCCCGCTTAATTAAGACATGCAAACGTGTGTGCACGCAGATATCACTGGGTCTTGTGTATCATTAAAGTTGACGCCGGAACAGTTGAAATACTGGACTCACTACTCAAAGAAAAAACTGACTATAACATCTTGTTTGGGATAGTCAACAGATAATTTCAATCATTATTAACTATATATCTCGGCCTATTTAGTTCGTCATTTCATGATATGAACTATTTAATAACCCCTTTATTCATTTTCTTTTTCGGCGGGCAGGGCTTGGGCAAGGTTCATCAGGGTCACGGACGGCGAATGGAAAGAAAAGCTTAAATGGGGAAGACCCAAGGTAAGTAATTAAGTAGTACTAGCTAGCTAGCTAGCTGCCATCTCTTTAATTATCATGCTTGATTAATTATTATCTGATCAAATTCCATTCTCGTAAAGGCCCTGAAGCAGGCGCAGGGGACTGATCTGTGTGCATTATGCGTTTGCGAGAACATTCGCATGATGGCGTCCGAAAGGAGCAGATCTCAAAGACAGGAATGGGTACGCTTGTCAAAACACTATTCACAATTTTTACACCATTATCGATATCTAGTCACACAACTAATACACATGCATATTGATCTCCTTCTTAACAGTTCAGAGAGGTGCGGGCGAAGCTCCTAGAAACGGAGCGCGTAGAAGCACTTCAAGAGGAAATAGCGGGATTTTTGCTCGACCAGGTCATAAATCCGAAGGAAGAATACTATTACCCGCTACCGCCCCCATGAAAACCACTTCCAATTGTCATCGTGCTCCGAAGGCACCAATTAGGCTATAATGCCATTGGCTCCGAAGGCAATGCATATGTAGGAGAAATTGTATATAGCTATACATGTGTGTATGTGTGAATTAATTAATATGATGGTTTGTGAGACATTGATGATATATATATGCATGATTGGTTCTACTAGAAATTCTATTTATATATATATATATATATATATATATATATGCATAACATGTACAATGTGTAGTATCGTAAAATACCAGCAAACGAAAAAGAATTAAAATGGAAACACAAAATTAAATGAAAAAGAAATCATAAAACTAAAACCCCCCAAACCTTATAGTACCGGTTGGTCTTACCAACCGGTACTAAAGGGCTCCAGGCCCCCGGAGCTGGCTCGTGCCACGTGGTTGCCCTTTAGCACCGGTTCGTGCTGAACCGGTACTAAAGGGGGGGGGCTTTAGTGACCACACTTTAGTGCCGGTTATGGAACCGACACTAAAAGGCCTTACGAACCGGTGCTATTGCCCGGTTCTGCACTAGTGCAAGGTACTCATGGATGGCGGCAGCGGATTAAACCTCATCTACGAAGAAACCCTTCAAAAAATGGAAATTGACTGGAGCCGCATTGAGCGAAGCAGCACAACCTTCAGGGGAATAATCCCTAGTCGAGAAGTACGCTGCACAGGAAAAATCACACTAGATGTAGTGTTCGGCTCGCCGGACAATTACAGGTCCGAGGAGGTCACGTTCCAAGTGGCCCCATTCGGCAGCGGATATCACGCCTTGTTAGGGCGAGAGGCATTCACAATCTTCCAAGCTAAACCCCATTACGGGTACATGAAGCTCAAAATGCCCGGACCCAATGGAATAATCACTCTCGCCAGTGATCCAGATATAGCACTCCGCGCTAAAAATAAGACAGACGCACTGGCCCTAGAGGCATTATCCGAAGCCCTAGCGGCAGAGGAACTAACTGCGTTGTGCTCCATGGTGGATAGGGACGATGTGATACTCGATAAGAGGTCCAAGTCCACCTCTTTTAAACCAGCAGACGAAATAGTCTAATTCCAGGTCCATCCAACAGACCCCACAAAGACGGCCTCCATTGGGGCACAATTAAATCCTGATGTAGAAGCCGCACTACGAGAATTCCTTCGGGAAAATTGGGACATTTTTGCCTGGCACCCTTCAGACATGCCAAGAATCCCACGCAGGCTGGCAGAGCACAGCCTAAATATCCTAAAAGGATTCAAGCCAGTCAAACAAGCTCTTCGGCGATTTTCCGAACCCAAAAGACAGGCAATGGGAGAGGAGCAAGCCAAACTCTTAGAAGCCGGATTCATCAGAGATATAAAACATCCGGACTGGCTAGCCAACCTAGTAATGGTACCAAAAAAGGACAAATCCTGGCGCCTTTGCCTCGATTTCAAAGACCTTAACAAGGCCTGTCCAAAGGACCCTTTCCCTCTCCCTCGCATCGACCAAATCATCGATGGTACCGCAAGTCACGATTCATTGTGCTTCCTCGACGCATACTACGGATACCATAAAATCAAGATGGCGGAAAAAGACCAGGCCGCAACGGCATTCATTACTCCATATGGGCCATTCTGCTTCAACACAATGCCCTTCGGACTCAAAAACGCCAGCGCAACATATCAGCGCATGATTCAGACATGTCTGGCTACCCAGATAGGCAAAACAGTAGAGGCATATGTAGACGATGTGGTCGTCAAGAACAAACACGTCGAAACTCTAGTAGACGACTTGAGGGTGACATTCGACAACCTCCGAGCATATGACATTAAGCTCAACCCGGAAAAATGTGTCTTCGGAGTACCAGCCGGAAAGCTCTTGGGCTTCATTGTATCCGGTAGAGGAAAAGAAGCAAACCCAGCCAAGATCCGAGCTCTGTCACAATTAGATATCCCAAAAGACCTCAAGCAAATACAAAAACTAACTGGATGCGTAGCGGCTCTAAGCCGCTTCATCTCCCGTTTGGGAGAAAAGGCACTGCCCCTCTATCGCCTCCTCTAGCGCACCGAACACATCGAATGGACGGATGCTGCCACGGCCGGACTCAAAGAAATTAAGGACATACTGCCAACAAATCCGGTCCTGGCCGCGCCCAACCTGGGCGAACCTATCTTATTATATATCGCAGCAACACATCAAGTTGTCAGCGCGGTACTCGTCGACGAACAAGAAACAGAAGGGCACAGATTCCCTCTTCAAAAACCAGTGTACTACGTATCCACTGTCTTAACTCCATGCAAGTCCCGGTACCCACATTATCAAAAGATAGCGTATGCGGTGTTCATGGCATCCCGGAAGCTGCGACACTACTTTCAAGAGTGTTCCATAACGGTAGCCTCCGAAGTACCTCTCAACGATATTATAAACAATCGCGATGCAACGGGCAGGATTGCAAAATGGGCCATTGAGCTCTTACCATTTGACATAACCTACAAACCACGGCGAGCTATAAAGTCGCAAGTTCTGGCTGACTTCATCGCCGAATAGACCGAAGACGAACTCCCTAAAGAGTACAGCGCGTACTCCAATTGGATCATGCATTTCGACGGCTCCAAAATGTTGGCTGGCTTGGGGGCTGGCGTCGTCTTGACGTCCCCAACCGGAGACACAGTCCAATACGTACTTCAAATAATGTACATGGACTCCAACAACGCAGCCGAATACGAGGCCCTTCTACATGGCCTCCGGATGGCAATCTCCATGGGCATTCAACGCCTAGAGGTGCGTGGGGATTCAAACCTCACAATATCCCAAGTAAATGGAGACTTTGACGCCAAAGATCCGAAAATGGCAGCCTACCGCAACGCTGTCCTAAAAATGTCAGCTCGGTTCGAAGGACTCGAATTCCACCATGTAGCCCGGGATAATAACCAGGCAGCAGACGTGTTGGCACGCATCGGCGCAAAACGTGACGCCGTCCCTCCAAACATCTTCCTGGAATGGCTCTTTAAGCCATCCGTATTATGGGAAGAGGAGTCCGGAAATAACAATCCGGAACCAGCTGCATCACCTAACTCAGACCATTCTGACACAATCGGCGGCTCAGCCAATGAAATAACACGTTCAGCCCATGAAATAATGGAAGTAATTGCCCCGTGGACGGAACCATTCCTAGCCTACTTAATCAGGCAGCAACTTCCAGAAGACCAAAATGAGGCCCGCTGCATAGTTCAGCGATCTAAAGCCTACAAGGTCCATGAGGGAGAACTTTATAAGAAAAGCACAACCGGAGTCCTTCAAAGGTGTATCTCCGAAGAGGAAGGGCGAAATCTCCTGGCTGAAATTCATGCCGGACTCGGCGGGCACCACGCTGCAGCCCGGGCCCTTATAGGAAAGGCCTTCCGTACAGGATTTTATTGGCCGACAGCCCGGGCAGATGCTCAGGACTTAGTCCAACAATGCGTCGGTTGCCAGCTATTTGCTAATCAGAGCCACATGCCACCCACCACCCTCAAAACTATACCCATCACCTGGCCGTTCGCGGTCTGGGGGCTTGACATGGTTGGACCCCTTAAAGGGGGAACCCACAAGCACAAATACTTATTGGTCATGGTGGACAAATTCACCAAATGGATAGAGGCCAACCCGGTTAAAACGGCAGAATCCGGACCTGTGATAGACTTCATATCCGGGGTAGTACACCGTTTTGGCGTCCCCCACAGCATCATCACTGATAACGGCACGAATTTCACGGCCGACAAGGTTAAACTCTGGTGCAAAAACATGGGCATCAAGCTCGACTACGCTTCAGTCTACCACCCTCAAACTCACGGCCAAGTGGAACGAGCAAATGGTCTAATCATGAGCGGTATCAAACCCAGATTAGTGCGGTCCCTCATGGAATCTAACACGCACTGGGTAGAGGAGCTCGACTCCATACTCTGCGGGCTGCGGACCACGCTAAACCGCACAACCAGATTCACACCATTTTTTATGGTATACGGCGCTGAGGCGGTTTTTCCCTGCGATATAATTCATGACTCACCTCGCGTGCGCATGTACGAGGAAAGAGAAGCCGAGTTAGATCGGCAGGACAATTTGGAGGCTTTAGAGGAGGAGCGCGACGTGGCAAAATCCCGTTCCGCATTCTATCAACAGCAGGCTCGAAGATATCAAAGCAGAGAAGTACGGGCCAAAACTTACAATGTTGGCGAGCTAGTTCTACGCCTGCCGGGCAAGAAAAAGGACAAACTTAAGCCCAAATGGGAAGGTCCCTTCATCATCGACCAAGTCCTTACCGGCGGTGCATACCGTCTACGCAACGCATCTGACAACCGACTCGAGCCAAACCCATGGAACGCAGCCCGTCTCCGAACATTTTACGCCTAGCACCGGACTCAGGGTTTGTCTCCTTCTTCCGTCCACCTTTCATATTCTTTTGCTGTCTTTGTTTTCCCTCCTTTCTCCTCCCCCTTTTTTCAGTACAAACCTCTTGAGGGCTGATCTGCGCTTTGTTCGCATTAACTCGATGTGCTACTCGCACTCGTTATACCTGGGGGCTTCTTTAACAGAAGCTTATTTATATGGGCTTCATGCCCAACACATGTGTCACACTTCTGCATGTACCTTTTGATCACCATTGTATGCATCGATATGACTTAAGTTTTGGCCAAGCTGGGTTGCCTGGCTCCTGTGCTTACCCTTACGTTCCCGATTGTTCGGCTAGGAGGTAAAGGGAGCACCTCTGCGATTGATATTGTCGGGTCAGCCGGATGTGTACCTCAGACTGGGTGAAGCCGAAGTCTAGCGTTCTTAAGGGAATATTCGGTCGGTGACCAGAAAGATGATTTATTACTTACTTATTTATCTGCCCCCAGATGCTTTTTCTGCTATTTTCGCAGTCCGAACATGCACTTTAGGGCATGCCTCCCAGGGAAAGGAACCCTTAACGGAACTATTCTCCCAGGAAGATGTTTCTTACTAACCATGTAATATAACATAGCTAGTTGGGCACTTGTCTGATAAAGCAATTATGACCCCTACGCCTTGTCTCCATGCATGCCCCGGTTCTTTTATAACCGAAAGGGTATTCGAACACACTCCGGACTGTTGGGTCCCGAGGTTGAAGCGAAAAGGTCCGCAAAGACAAACGATCTACAATCCGGCTAGAAGGAATTTTACATGTCATTTTAAAAATTACATCGTCACACTAACTGATTGTATTCCTCTTTAATCCCATCTAACAGGCTGTCTAATTTACAGTCCTGTTGGGAATATTTCGCGGCCAACTCTACTTGGCCGTACATCAGGCTCACAGGGATCTCCTTCCCATCGGGCCCCACAGGTCCGACCTCGGCCATGTGGTTTGGGTCAACCTTCGGGTACCGCGTCTTCACCATGGCCCAGGCCTCCCTGGCGCCTTAACGGCAGGCCGATATCTTCCACAAACGGAGACGCCGCCGTACTCCCTGAAGCTTCTTGGCAAGCCCTGCAAGACCCTCAGGTAGGGAGACGGAAGGCCATAAGGCCTGAACGACGCCGCTCATTGCCTGCCGAACACGTTCGTGCAGTTGCAGCAGCTCGGGAAGAGGGTCTCCCGTGGAACCAGGCATCTCCTCTGTTGGACGACCCGTGAGCACACCTACAGACACATTTCTGTCAATCGACTTCCTCGCCGAACTCTTCTTTTCAAATGAGTTTGCTCAAGCACTTACTATAAATGTCGCGACGAAGCCGCCGATTCTCCTTTACGGAGTTAGACAGCTGGACCCAAACATCTTTTAGTTCTTCGCCCAGCTGGGTGTTGGCATCTTGGAGTTTATTCCTCTCCTGCTGCACCCTCATAAGCACCCTCTCACCGGCCTTCACCTGGCGCAGTAGTTGTTGCTTGTCCGGATCTAGTCCGGCACCCTCTGCAATATTATTGTCAGACTATACAAACACGCCGCAAATTAATTCTCTTTTCGAAATATGAATTACCAGAGGGGGTCTCCGAGGCTCCCTCGGCAGCGGCTAGTGCGGCCTCAAGTTGGGCCTTGCATTCTTGGAGTTCCTGGGACAGGTGGGTATTCTTCTCTGTAAGATCCTACATAAACAAATGATCCTTAAATCAGTTAGTTTAACTATTTTAAGTCTCGGGGGCTACTGGCATATATAACTATTAAAATTCCTTACCCGTATGTCCTTTACATATTGCTCCGTGGCTCTGGTTAAACCATCTTGAGAAGCACGAAGGTGCGCGTCTCCCGCATTAAAGGCATTCAACGCCTCTGGGGAGAAACACGCGTCACGAAGGACTGTCCGACGACGCCTGTGATTCATGGCACTCTCCACCTCAGACCTGGTGGCGGACAACCTGTCGGCATCCTCCGTTGGAGGAGCATCCGGCTCACGCCTTGCGCTCGCCTCCCCCTCCGGACCAGGCGTTGGAGCCTGGCTGGCGAAGGCTTGGTCGGCACCCTCTCCGGATTCAGTCCGGCGAGCGCTCTTTCTCCTGGAAGAATCATGAGCATTAATATGCTTCCCAGGAGTCTTTCCCTTAAAATACAATGGCGCACTATACCTTTGCGGCGACGTTTCGATTCGCGCCGCACTCCTCTTCCGCCTGCTAGGCCGCACTGGCCTTGTTTGGTCAGTCGCCGCGGGCTCGGCTTCCTGCCGTAAAGGCACCTCCTGCGAAGCACCATTGGTACACGGTGGTCAGAAATAAGCATTTAAAAAGTAACGGTGTCAGGACTTCGGTCGTACTCACCTGGGAAGCCAGACATAAACCGGGGTAGTCAGCAGTAATGGCGACTAAAGCATTGTCTATGCTGAGCTGGTGGAACACCCCGTCGATCAATTCCACCTTTATGTCCGGATCCTCTTCGGAGGCTGGATCAAGGGATCTTCCCGGATCCTCGGGTTGTGGAGGTGGGATTTTTATGCCCTCCACATCCCGATGCAGTTCCTGTGTCGAAATCATAAAGTAAGACACTTATCTTTGAAAGCACGGATCAGATATATAAACGTCCGCTTACCCAGCTCCGAGGGTTATTCATGGAGAATCCATTCAATGGATTCATGCGGAGGAAGTCCTCCTCCTCCCCCTTGTACAAGCCGGACATGATCTTCACCAGATCGGTGGACGATCCCGGCCCCGTGCGGCCATGACGGGTGGCGTCATTCTCCCCGTTGAAATCCCACATGGGGTGGCCCCTATATGGGAGCGGCTGCACTCCTCGCATAATGCATGTGCCCATGACTCCGATCATGGTTAATCCGGAATGGGCTAGTAATCGTATCCGGCCCATCAGATAGTGGATGCTCCTGTCATCTTCCCGTTGAGGGCTCCGTGGGCGCCAACTCAGGCGTTTCTTCACAGGAGCATTGCTAAATTCCGGGAGGCTGATCCGAACTGGATCCGGTAATGGGGCGTCTGCCATGTAGAACCACTCCAAAGGCCAGTCCTCGGACGCCTTCTTCGGGGTTCCGGATAGATATCCGGTCCCGGTGATGCGCCATATTTCGGCTCCGCCCACTTGATATATCGACCCCTCGTAAGAGCGGGGTATGAGGCAAAACAGCCTCTTCCACAGCGCAAAATGGGGCTCGATGCCCAAGAACAGCTCACAAAGAGCTACGAAGCCCGCGATGTGCAAAATGGAGGTAGGCGTGAGGTGGTGAAGTTGGAGTCCATAGAACTCCAGGAGCCCCTGGAGAAACGGATGTATGGGAAATCCGAGTCCCCTTATTAAGTAGGGTACGAAGCATACCCGCTCTCCTTTGGAGGGATTGGGGACGCTCTCCGCCTGCTTCCCACCCTCGTAGGTGGCCAGTCCGGCTCGAATCGAAACCATAAAGGCTGGGGGGAGATATCCCTCTGCTTGGAGCGTCACTAACTCGCTATGCGGGACTGAGCATCTCCTCCAATCTCCTGGCTGAGGACTGGGAGCGCGAGAAGAGGAGCCGCGTCGACTATCCATGTTGGAATGGATTTTTTGTCAGATGTGCCTTGATGAGTACTTGCGGAAGGAGGATGGTGTGATTTGGATCTGGATCGCCTCTCTTATAGGCGGCTTATTTGCGCAGCTAGGGGGTAAAACTTAAGAATACCCTGGCTTTTCACATTCGTACAACACATGGAAGAAGGCCATTATTGGACGTGGAAGCCAAGGAGCGCAACATTTATGAAGCAACCGGACACTATCCAGAAAACACATGGAACATGAAGGAGAACCCGCCTTGCAAACGTCGAAGACAATTTACGCGCCGGACTCGTCTACATTGAAGCCTGGTTCGGGGGCTACTGAGGGAGTCCCGGACTAGGGGGTGTCCGGACAGCCGAACTATCATGATCGGCCGGACTCCAAGACTATGAAGATACAAGATTGAAGACTTCGTCCCATGTCCGGATGGGACTTTCCTTGGCATGGAAGGCAAGCTTGGAGATACGGATATGTAGATCTCCTACCATTGTAACCGACTCCGTGTAACCCTAGCCCTCTCCGGTGTCTATATAAACCGGATGGCTTTAGTCCGTAGGACGAACAACAATCATACCATAGGCTAGCTTCTAGGCTTTAGCCTCCTTGATCTCGTGGTAGATCTACTCTTGTAACACACATCATCAATATTAATCAAGCAGGATGTAGGGTTTAACCTCCATCAAGAGGACCCGAACCTGGGTAAAACATCATGTCCCTTGTCTCCTTTACCATCCGCCTAGACGCACAGTTCGGGACCCCCTACCCGAGATCCGCCGGTTTTGACACCGACACTAGGTCATGTGAAATCCTTTGGCAAAAACTCGTGACGTAGAGCCGGCACCAGACATGGGACGCCTCCGGTCCTGGTGGCCACGCCTGCCTCAGTAGAAGTCGTCGGATGAACCGGATAAGGCTGGTAAGCCATCAGCTGAGCCGCCTACTCAGCCGCCTACTGAGCTGCCCGCTCAGCCTCTTGACGTATTCTGTCCTGATCCACCAAGTTAAAGGCTCCATTGCACGCCGGGTCATACCCGCTGAGGGAGTACTGGACTAGGGGGTGTCTGGATAGCCGAACTATCATCATTGGCCGGACTCCAAGACTATGAAGATACAAGATTGAAGACTTCGTCCCGTGTCCGGATGGGACTTTCCTTGGCGTGGAAGGCAAGCTTGGCAATACGGATATGTAGATCTCCTACCATTGTAACCGACTCTGTGTAACCCTAGCCCTCTCCGGTGTCTATATAAACTGGAGGGTTTTAGTCCATAGGACGAACAACAATCATACCATAGGCTAGCTTCTAGGGTTTAGCCTCCTTGATCTCGTGGTAGATCCACTCTTGTACTACCCATATCATCAATATCAATCAAGCAGGAGTAGGGTTTTACCTCCATCGAGAGGGCCCGAACCTGGGTAAAAACATCGTGTCCCTTGTCTCCTGTTACCATCCGCCTAGATGCACAGTTCGGGACCCCCTACCCGAGATCTGCCGGTTTTGACACCGACATTGGTGCTTTCATTGAGAGTTCCTCTGTGCCGTCGCAATCAGGAAGGATGCCTCTTCCCGTCTTTAAAGACGGTTCCATTGCCAAAGGAGCTTTGGCCACCGGCCAAACTATCCAGCTAGGTGGTTTTCTTATGACCATCTTCAAAAGCGATCTTCACGTCAACTCGGAACTCGCCGAGCAGCTAGATCCGATGGAGCTCTCCTCCGTAAACGAGCTCTTGGATTGCATCGCCGCCCTGGGAGTCGCTACAGACTACGATCAGATTGGGCTTAAAACCAATCTGAGAGAGATCAACTCTCCCCAGGCTACCCACCATGTCGTTGTGGTAGAGGAACAGCACGGCGACTCTTCTTCTATATTAAAAACCAGTTATGTCCGGATTCCTGATCCCTTCATGCCGGATTCCCGCGGAGGGACGGACGTCAATCAAGTACTGAACCTAAAGTCAGGCAGCAGACCAGATTCGTTGGAAAACATCCAGTAATCCAAGCTTCCAAATTCGGAAACTTTTCAGCCCTTGAGCCTCCGATTGGGCGGGGTTCCGAATTTAATTCCACCCGCCCACCCAAATACAAGCGATCTATCTCAAATCCGGCAAGAGCCCGCTGAAACAGTACACCATTACTGGGCCAGATTCCTCCTGGTTATGGACAGGATAAAGGACTGCCGTGAGGAAAGCGCAATCTCAATTTTCTGCAACAATTACACGGACAAGGGAATCATGAACGCCATAAGTCGTCGCGAAATTACACGCTTCGCTGCCCTGGCGTCAATAGCACGAAAGTACTGTGCGATGGAGAGCACCTGGAAAACCGAAACCAAGTTTTGGGACAATCCGGCTCCGAACACAACCCCAGTCCGAAATAAAAGGGTGCATCATGCTCAGGCACCTGGAACAAAAACCAAAAAGCAAAAACCCCCTAAAGGGCACGGAACCGTACTGGAGGGATGGCTCAGCAGACCCTGTAAAATCCATAGTGCAGAGGGCACCACTCCAACACATAGCCTTCCAGCATGTTGGATACTACGGCAGGTGGCCAAAAGTGGTGAAGAGCTTCTAGCCCCAGAAAACTACCCCAACAGCACTAGTATGGTATCAACAGTCTTTGAGACTTTCGCATCAAATAATATGCGGAAACGAACACTCCGCAGCCTCGCCGAAGTCTCCCAAGTAGCAACAATAAATCCTTGGAGCGACACGACTATCACCTTCAACGCCAGCGACGAACCTAAATTCCGAACAGCCCGAGCACCAGCCGCATTGGTCCTCAGTCCAATAGTGGACGGCTGTCGTCTTACTAAGGTACTCATGGATGGCGGCAGCGGATTAAACCTCATCTACGAGGAAACCCTTCGAAAACTGGAAATAGACTGGAGCAGCATTGAGCGAAGCAGCACAACCTTTTGAGGAATAATCCCTAGTCGGGAAGCACGCTGCATAGGAAAAATTACACTGGATGTGGTGTTTGGCTCGCCGGATCATTACAGGTCCGAGGAGGTCACGTTCCAAGTGGCCCCGTTCAGCAGCGGATATCACGCTTTATTAGGGCGAGAGGCATTCACAATTTTTCAAGCTATACCCCATTACGGGTACATGAAGCTCAAAATGCCTGGGCCCAATGGAATCATCACTCTTATCAGTGACCCGGACATAGCACTCCGCGCCGAAAATAAGACAGCCGCACTAGCCCTAGAGGCATTATCCGAAGCCCTAGCGGCAGAGGAACTCACTGCACTACGCTCCACGGTGAATAGGGACGATGTGATACTCGATAAGAGATCCAAGTCCACCTCTTTTAAGCCAGCGGATGAAATAGTCAAATTCCAAGTCCATCCAACGGACCCCACAAAGACGGCCTCCATTGGGGCACAATTAAACCCTGATGTAGACGCCGCACTATGAGAATTCCTTAGGGAAAATTGAGACATCTTTGCCTGGCACCCTTCAGACATGCCAGGAATCCCACGCAGGTTGGCAGAACACAGCCTAAATATCCTAAAAGGATTCAAGCCAGTCAAACAGGCTCTTCGGCGATTTTCCGAACCCAAAAGACAGGCAATGGGAGAGGAACTAGCCAAACTATTAGAAGCCCGATTCATCAGAGACATAAAACATCCGAACTGGCTAGCAAAACCTGGTAATGGTACCAAAGAAGGACAAATCCTGGCGCCTGTGTGTCGATTTTAAAGACCTTAACGAGGCTTGTCCAAAGGATCCTTTCCCCCTTCCCCGCATCGATCAAATCATCGATGCCACCGCAGGGCACGATTCATTTTGCTTCCTCGACGCATACTCCGGCTACCACCAAATCAAGATGGCGGAGACAGACCAGGCCGCAACGGCATTCATTACTCCATACGGACCATTCTGCTTCAACACAATGCCCTTCGGGCTCAAAAATGCCGGTGCAACATATCAGCGCATGATTCAGACATGTTTGGCAACCCAGATCGGTAAAACAATGGAGGCATACGTAGATGATGTGGTCGTCAAGACCAAACACGTTGAAACTCTAGTAGACGATTTGAGTCTCACATTCGACAACCTCCGAGCATATGACATTAATCTCAACCCAGAAAAATGCGTTTTCGGCGTACCTGCCGGAAAGCTCTTGGGCTTCATTGTATCCGGTAGAGGAATTGAAGCAAACCCAGCCAAGATCCGAGCTCTGTCACACTTGGATATCCCAAAAGACCTCAAACAAATACAAAAATTGACTGGATGCATGGCGGCTCTAAGCCGCTTCATCTCCCGCTTGGGAGAAAAGGCATTGCCCCTTTATTGCCTCCTCCGGCGCACCGAACACTTCGAATGGACGGATGCTGCCATGGCCGGACTCGAAGAAATAAAGGCCATATTGGCAACAAATTTGGTCCTGGCCGCGCCCAACTTGGGCGAACCAATGTTATTATACATCGCGGCAACACATCAGGTTGTAAGCGCGGTGCTCGTTGTCGAACGAGAAACAGAAGGACATAAATTCCCTCTCCAAAAACCAAGGTACTACGTATCCATTGTCTTAACTCCATGCAAGTCCCGGTATCCACATTATCAAAAGATAGCATACGCGGTGTTCATGGCATCCCGGAAGCTGCTACACTACTTTCAAGAGTGTTCGATAACAGTAGCCTCCGAAGTACCTCTCAACGATATTATAAACAACCGCGACGCGACGGGCAGGATTGCAAAATGGGCCATTGAGCTACTACCATTCGACATAACCTACAAACCACGGCAAGCTATAAAGTCGCAAGTTTTGGCTGACTTCATCGCTGAATGGACCGAAGCCGAACTCCCTAAAGAGTACAGCGCATACTCCAATTGGATCATGCACTTCGACGGCTCTAAAATGTTGGCCAGCTTGGGGGCTGGCGTCATCTTGACGTCCCCAACCGGAGATACAGTCCAATACGTACTGCAGATAATGTACACGGACTCCAACAACGCAGCCGAATACGAGGCCCTTCTACATGGTCTCCCGATGGCAATCTCCATGGGCATTCAACGCCTAGAGGTCCGCGGGGATTCAAACCTCGGAATATCCCAAGTAAATGGAGACTTTGATGCCAAGGATCCGAAAATCGCAGCCTACCGTAACGCCATCTTAAAAATGTCAGCTTGGTTCGAAGGACTCGAATTCCACCATGTAGCCCGGGATAATAACCAGGCGGCCGATGTGTTGGCACGCATTGGCGCAAAGCGCGACGCCGTCCCTCCAAACATCTTCCTGGAGCGGCTCTTTAAGCCATCCGTAGTATGGGAAGAGGAGTCCGGAAACAACAATCCGGAACCAACCGCACCGCCCAACACCGAACATTCTGACACAATCGGTGGCTCAGCCAATGAAATAACACCTTCAGCCCACGAAATAATGGCAGTCATTGCCCCTGGACGGAACCATTCCTAGCCTACTTAATTAGGCAGGAACTCCCCGAAGACCAAAATGAGGCCCGCTGCATAATACGGCGATCTAAAGCCTACAAGGTCCATGAGGGACAGCTTTATAAGAAAAGCACAACCGGAGTCCTTCAAAGGTACATCTCCGAAGAGGAAGGCCGAAATCTTCTGGCTGAAATTCATGCCGGACTCGGCGGGCACCACTCCGCAGCCCGGGCCCTTGTAGGCAAGGCCTTTCGTACAGGATTTTATTGGCCGACGGCCCGGGCAGATGCTCAGGACTTAGTCCAACGATGCGTCGGTTGCCAGCTCTTTGCTAATCAAAGCCACATGCCACCCACCGCCCTCAAAACTATACCCATCACCTGGCCGTTCGCGGTCTGGGGGCTTGACATGGTTGGACCCCTTAAAGGGGGAACCCATAAGCAAAAGTACCTATTGGTCATGGTGGACAAATTCACCAAATGGATAGAGGCCAAGCCAGTTAAAACGGTCGAATCCGGACCTGTGATAGACTTCATATCTGGGGTGGTACACCATTATGGCGTCCCCAACAGCATCATCACTGATAACGGCACGAACTTCACGGCCGACGAGGTTAAACTCTGGCGCAAAAATATGGGCATCAAGCTCGACTACGCTTCAGTCTATCACCCTCAAACTAACGGTCAAGTCGAACGAGCAAATGGTCTAATAATGAGCGGCATCCAACCCAGGTTAGTGCGGTCCCTCACGGAATCTAACACGCACTGGGTAGAGGAGCTCGACTCCGTACTCTGGGGGCTGCGGACCACGCCAAACCGTACTACCGGATTCACACCATTGTTTATGGTATACGGCGCAGAGGCAGTTTTTCCCTGCGATATAATTCATGACTCACCTCGCGTGCGCATGTACAAAGAAAGAGAGGCCGAGTTGGATTGGCAAGACAGTTTGGACGCCTTAGAAGAGGAGCATGACGTGGCGAAAGCTTGTTCCGCATTCTATCAGCAGCAGGCTCGAAGATATCAAAGCAGAGAAGTACGGGCCAAAACTTACAATGTTGGCGAACTAGTTCTATGCCTGCCGGACAAGAAAAAGGAAAAACTCAAGCCCAAATGGGTAGGTCCCTTCATCATCGACCAAGTCCTGACCGGCGGAGCATACCGTCTGCGAAACGCATCGGACAACCGACTTGAGCCGAACCCATGGAACGCAGCCCGCCTCCGAAGATTCTACGCCTAGCGCCGGACTCAGAGTTCGTCTCCTTCCCCCATCCACATTTTATAATTTAGCTATCTCTGGTTTCTCTCTTTCCTCCTCATTTGTTTCGTAAAGCCTTCGAGGGCTGATCTGCGCATTGGCCGCACACACTTGACGTGTTGCTCGCAATCATTGTACCTGGGGGCTTCTTTAACAGAAGCTTATTTATACGGGCTTCATGCCCAACACATGTGTCACACTTCCGCATGTACCTTTTAGTCACCATTATATGCATCGATATGACTTAAGTTTTGGCCAAGCTAGGTTGCCTGGCTCCTATGCTTACCCCTACATTCCCGATTGTTTGGCTAGGAGGTAAAGGGAGCACCTCTGCGATTGTTACTGCCGGGTCAGCCGGATGTGTACCTCAGACTGGATGAAGCCGAAAGCTAGCGTTCTTAAGGGAATATTCGGTCGGTGACTTGAAAGATGATTTTTTACCTATTTATTTACCTCCCCCCAGATGCTTTTCTGCTCTTTTCGCAGTCCGGACATGCACTTTAGGGCATGCCTCCCAGGGAAAGGAACCCCTAACGAAACTATTCTCCCTGGAAGATGTTTCTTACTAACCATGTAATATAACATAACTAGTTGGGCACTTGTCTGATAAAGCACTAATGACCCCTACGCCTGGTCTCCATGCATGTCCCGGTTTTTACATAACCGTGAGGGTATTCGGACACACTCCGGACTCTTGGGTCCCGAGGTTGAAGCGAAAAGGTCCGAAAAGACAAACGATCTACAATCCAGCTAGAAGGCATTTTACATGTCATTTTTAATTACATCGTCAAACTGACTGATTGTACTCCTCTTCAATCCCATCTAACAGGCTGTCTAGCTTACAGTCCCGTTGGGAATACTTAGCGGGCAACTCTACTTGGCCGTACATTAAGCTCACAGGGATCTCCTTCCCATCGGGCCCCACAGGTCCGACCTCGGCCATGTGGTTTGGATCAGCCTTCGTGTACCGCGTCTTCACCATGGCCCAGGCCTCCCGAGCGCCTTGACGGTAGGCCGATATCTTCCATAGACCGAAGCGCTGCCGTGCTCCCTGAAGCTTCTCCGCAAGCCCTCCAAGACCCTCAGGTAGGGAGACGGACGGCCATAAGGCCTGGGCGACGCTGCTCATCACCTGTCGAACACGTTCGTGCAGTTGCAGCAGCTCGGGAAGTAGATCACCCATTGAACCAGGCATTTCCTCCGCAGGACGACCTGTGAGCACACCTACAGACACATTTCTGTCAATTGACTTCCTCGCTGAACTCTTCTTTTCAAAAGAGTTTGCTCAAGCACTTACTGTAAATGCCGCGACAAAGCCGCCGATTCTCCTTTACGGAGTCAGACAGCTAGACCCGAACATCTTTTAGTTCTTCGCCCAGCTGGGTGTTGGCATCTTGGAGTTTGTTCCTCTCCTGCTGCACCCTCATAAGCACCTTCTCTCCGGCCTTGAGCTGGCGCAGTAGATGTTGCTTGTGCGGATCTAATCTGGCACCCTCTGCAATATTATTGTCAGACTTACGCACACGCCGCACTTCATAAACCACTTATCTTTTCGAAAATATATATTACCAGAGGGGGTCTCGGTGGCTCCCCCTGGGGCGGCTAGTGCGGCCTCAAGTTGGGCCTTGCACTCTTGAAGCTCCTGGGACAGGTGGGCATTCTTCTCCGTAAGATGCTACATAACAAATGATCCTTAAATCAGTTATACTAACTATTTTAAGTCTCTGGGGCTACTGGCATATATAACTATTAAAATTTCTCACCCGTATGTCTTTCACATACTGCTCCGTAGCTCTGGTTAGACCATCTCGAGCGGCACGGAGGTGCGCGTCTCCCGCATTAAAGGCATTCAACGCCTCCGGGGAGAAACACGCGTCACGAAGAATTGTCCGGCGGCGCCTATGATTCATGGCGCTCTCCACCTCAGACCTGGTGGCGGACAGCCTGTCGGCATCCTCCGTTGGAGGAGCATCCGGCTCACGCCTTGTGTTCGCCTCCCCCTCCGGACCAGGCATTGGAGCCTGGCTAGCGGAGGCTTGACTGGCAACCTCTCCGGGCACAGTCCGGCGAGCGCTCTTTCTCCTAGAAAAATCATGAGTGTTAATATACCTCCCAGTAATCTTTTCCTTAAATACGATGGTGCGCCATACCGTTGCGGCGATGTTTCGATTCGCGCCGCACTCATCTTTCGCCTGCTGGGCCGAACTGACCCTTGTTGGTCAGCCACCGCGGGTTCGGCTTCCCGCCCTAAAGGCACCTCCTGCGGGGCACCGTTGGTATACGATGGTCAGAAATAAGCATGGATGAGTAATAATGACAGGACCCCAGTCACAGTTACCTGGGAAGCCGGAGATAAACCGGGGTAGTCGGCCGTAATGGCGACCAAAGCATTGTCCATGCTAAGTTGATGGAACACCCATCGATCAGCTCCACCTCTATGTCCGGGTCCTCTTCGGAGGCCGGATCAAGGGATCGTCCCGGATCCTCGGGTTGTGGAGTCCGGCTGTGTATGCCCTCCACGTCCCGACGCAGTTCCTGCATCGAAGTCACAAAGTAAGACACTTAACTTTGGAAATATGGATCAGATAGACAAACGTCCGCTTACCCAGCTCCGAGGGTTATTCATGGAGAATCCATTCAATGGACTCATGCAGAGGAAGTCCTCCTTCTCCCCCTTGTGCAAGCTGGACAGGATCTTCACCAGATCGGCAACTGATCCCGGCCCCTTGCGGCCATGACGGGTGGCGTCATCCTCCCCGTTAAAATCCCACATGGGGTGGCCCCTATATTGGAGCGGCTGCACCCCTCGCATGATGCACGTGTCCATGACTCCGATCATGGTCAATCCGGAATGAGCCAGTAACCTTATCCGGGTCATCAGATATAGGACGTCCCTATCATTCTCCCATTGAGGGCTCTGCGGGCGCCAACTCAGGCGTTTCTTCAAAGGAGCATTGCTGAACTCCGGGAGGCCAATCCGAACTGGGTCCGGCAGAGGGGCGTCTTCCATATAAAACCATTCCGAAGGCCAGTCTTCGGACGCCTTCTTCGGGGTTCCGGATAGGTATCCGGTCCCAGCGATGCGCCATATTTCGGCTCCGCCCACTTGATATATCGACCCCTTGTGAGAACGGGGTACGAGGCAGAACAATCTCTTCCACAGCGCAAAATGGGCCTCAATGCCCAGGAACAGCTCGCAAAGGGCTACAAAGCCCGCGATGTACAAGATGGAGGCAGGTGTAAGGTGGTGAAGCTGGAGCCCATAGAACTCCAGGAGCCCCCGGAGAAACGGATGTATGGGAAATCTGAGCCCCCTTATTAGATAAGGGACGAAGCATACCCTCTCTCCTTTGGAGGGATTGGGGACGCTCTCCGCCTGCTTTCCACCCTTGTAGGTGGCCAGTCCGGCTCGAACCGGAACCATGAAGGCCGGGGGAAGGTATCCCTTTGCTTGGAGTGTCACTAACTCGCTGTGCGGGACTGAACATCTCCTCCAATCTCCTGGCTGAGGGCTGGGAGCGCGAGAGGAGGAGCCGCATCGACTGTCCATGATGGAATGGATTTTTGTCAGAGGCGCTTCGATGAGTACTCGCGGAAGGAGGATGGTGTGATTCGGATCTAAATCCTTGCTCCTCTTATAGGCAGCTTATTCAAGCAGCTAGGGGGTAAAACGTAAAAATACCCTGGCTTTTCGCATTCATACGACACGTGGAAGAGGGCCATTATTGGACGTGGAATCCAAGGAGCGCAACATTTATAAGGAAGCCAGACACTATTCGGCAAGCACATGGAAGTTGGAGGAGAACCTGCCTTGCAATGCCGAAGATAATATGCGCGCCGGACTCATCGTCATTGAAGCCTGGTTCGGGGGCTACTGAGGGAGTCCTGGACTAGGGGGTGTCCGGATAGCCGAACTATCATCATTGGCCGGACTCCAAGACTATGAAGATACAAGATTGAAGACTTCGTCCCGTGTCCGAATTGGACTTTCCTTGGCGTGGAAGGCAAGCTTGGCAATACGGATATGTAGATCTCCTACCATTGTAACCGACTCTGTGTAACCCTAGCCCTCTCCGGTGTCTATATAAACCGGAGGGTTTTAGTCCATAGGACGAACAACAATCATACCATAGGCTAGCTTCTAGGGTTTAGCCTCCTTGATCTCGTGGTAGATCCACTCTTGTACTACCCATATCATCAATATCAATCAAGCAGGAGTAGGGTTTTACCTCCATCGAGAGGGCCCGAACCTGGGTAAAAACATCGTGTCCCTTGTCTCCTGTTACCATCCGCCTAGATGCACAGCTCAGGACCCCCTACCCGAGATCCGCCGGTTTTGACACCGACACCCGCCTTAACCTTGTGGTCGTGGGTTCGAGCCCCACGACGGGCGCCAACTGTCGTGGAATTGTCACGTCAGATGTCCTAGTGAAAGGACTTAGTCGTGGAGCCATCGCAACTAGGAAGCTTAAAGGGGTTAATCAGGACAAAGGACATGGGGTTTATACTGGTTCGGCCCCTTACGGTGAAGGTAAAAGCCTATGATCCAGTTTTGAGTGGGATTGCTTATGACTCGATTACTAGGGAGCGGATCGCTTTACTTAGCTCTCGATCTGATGTTACCTTCCCTGAACCGCCATCGGGTCATCCCTTTATATACAGAGGTCGACGCCCAGCGGTCCCGGCTGGTTTATAAACAGTGTCCGGCTTGGTCTCTTAACTATTCTTGCCTTACAATACAGGCCACGTACATATGGTGGTTTATCACTACGGGCTTAAGTCGCCTCTGGGCCTTGGGCCCTTAACTGAACCGCCATCTTCAACCTTGGTCTTGGGCTTTTAAGAATACTTGTAGGTATAACCCGGCCCCTCCTGGGCGGGTCATACTAATAGTTATATCCCCAACACCTAGTGATCCCCGTACTCAAACAGGTTGGAGCTCCCTTGATGGTGCGTCACACCTCACATCTAGGCACGCTTGTCCCTGTCACGACCGGTTTTCCAATAAAAATATTTATTGAGAAACCAATCTTTTGAGTCCAGTATGAGATAAATCCTCCTCACTGGTAGACAAATTCTTGATACAAGAAGCCAGTAGCATAGGATATATATAGGGTTGAGCTAGTGCTGCTCAACAAATTATTACAAGCGCGCCAATAATTATACATAATGGCGGATATAACACAATGGTGTGGTGGCATACTACTGACTCGAGGATAAAGTGATGGTGGAATAACACAGTGGGGAGTGTGATAACACGACTCTCAAACTGGCATCTCATCGAGCGTCGAGGTGAGGCTCGATAAATTTATTCGGGTTGCGGAAGCGGATATAATACAGTGACCAAATCCAGGGTCGCACGAGACTGACTGGGATTCCTCTAGGCGTCGGACTCGCTATCGAACTCTTCATCCATGAGATCGCCTTCATCAGCATCTGGCCAAATCAACAAGCCAGTGAGTACTTTGAAAGTACTCGCAAGACAGTTCGGACGTAAGATATAACAAATGCATGCATGAATGCGTCATGATTAATTCACCAATGTACATTTAAAGTATTAGCAGGCAAGGTAAGCAAAGAGGGAATCGGCGGTAGTCCACCTGAAATCCCGACAGAAATATAAATGGAAACCGATCGGGTGTCTGAAGCGACGCCTCGAAAGGTGAACAAATAAATAAAGGAGAAAAATCATGCCACAGTCGGGCGTCTTAGCGACACCACATAAAGGGCTTTAAAAGAAATGCCACAGTCGGACGTCGGGGCGATATCACAGAGAGGGCTTTAAAAGAAATGCCATAGTCGGATGTCGGGGCGACATCACAGAAAGGGCTTTAAAAGAAATGCCACAGTCGGACGTCGGGGCGACATCACAGAAAGGGCTTTAAAAGAAATGCCACAGTCGGACGTCGGGGCGACATCACAGAAAGGGCTTTATTCACAAGTAAATAATACTCATAATAAATATTCAATTCATGATAATAAACAGGTTAGTCCACCCACAGGAATAACATTTAACCGGACTTAGCACTCATGGGATTCACCGGAGTCTCTGTCATCAAACTGATACTGTTAGGACAAGATAATACGAATTTGGACATGGAATAGATGATTCAAGGAATGTATGACTCTGCAGAGTTTGTACAAAAATTTTCCCACAGCCAACGGATTTCCGTAGTCACGAAGGACTAGTTCCGTTTACGGTTTTTCGGAAGAAAACACAGCTATCCAGTACACACCCATCCTACCTCTCGATGCCAGGACTCACCCTAGACATCGTCCAAGAACAACTTTTGAGACAGGGAGATCACAATCTCGAATAGCATGGGATCAAATTTATATACGCGCGCTCTAAGGGGTGCCCCCCTCTCGGTCCCAACCGGAAACACCCATGCCCCCTAACCGGATGACTGGCTTTAATCCAGGGCCATGGAACCATCATCCCGGCCTCTCCTTTTGGTGTGTATCAGGAAAGCGGTTTGCAACTTACTAAACCGTATTCCTTGCGGAAAACATGTGGTAGTACAGGGAAGGAAATGAGAGGAACTGGACCGATACGGTTTGACACTGAAGTCATATAGTCTGGCATAAGACTGGCATGCTACGACACTGCCATCTTACCCATCCTCATGCCAACACATGGCCATTCATACTCACATCCATCCACTTATGGATCATCGAACTCACTTACCTCAACATTGCATAAAATAACGTTCATCGGTATGCTCATCAACATGCCATGAAACTAACTAAATGCAAAACATGCCAAGACACTCATCATATCAAAAGTTCAAACATGCTTGCCTGGTTCAGAGTAGTCGGAGCCTAGCTCGGTGAAGTTCGCGGCTCCGTCACCTCCTTCGGTATCTACGGTATAAAGAAAATATATGCGCTATCGTAAATACCAAGGGGTGCACAAAAAGTATTCCAAATAAATCTGATAAAAAACTAGACAAAATTTTAAAGAGAACAGAAAAAGAATCAATCAAAAATACCTTTCTGTTTAAAAGTTATAAGGGTTTTAATCCAGGGACTCATCTGTAATGAAACAGAAAGTTTCCAGGGGCTAGTTTATAAAAACAGAAAACGCTTCGGCAGAAACTATGCCAGCCCAAAGGGAAAGCGCATTTGGCAGAAGGCGTTTACAGAAAATGCTTCGTTTAGAAAGGACAGAGAGGCTGACAGCGGGTCCCACTTGTCATGTTTAAACTTTCAAATGGGAGAGACGAGGCTCGTCGGCGCCCGAGGGCTGCGGTGGTCGCCGACGGCGATCCACGGCGAGGTAAGGGGATTGGAGGTTACCAACGTGCTCACCGTGTCCTTCCGCAACGGTGGGTGGTGGTGTTGGTCCCCGGGGAGCACCACATTGACGGCGGTCTCAACTCCGGCGGACGGTGGTTCGGGCGTGGATGGAGCTCATCGGAGAGGACTGCAAAGGCCAAATTGATGAGGGGGTTAGAGTACTGGGTGTGAGAGAGGGCTACGGACGAGGTTTGGGCGCCGGAGATGGCCTCACCGGAGTGAATCAAGCTGGAGGCCGAGGCGGAGCAAGGCGGCCGGAGTTGGGGAAGGAGACCTCCTCGAGGTCCTCCTGGTGGCTTGGCAGGGTCCTGGGGAGATGAAGTGAAGGTGCGTGCTCGAGGGCGAGCTCGGGTTCCTTTTTATAGGCGATTCGAGGCGGTGGCCGAGAACGGGGTTCTCCGGCGAAGCTTACGGCGGCGCAGGGCATTGGTCGGGGAGGATTAGGGGTCGAGCGCCGTCGTGGGGGTTCAATGGGTCCGTTTAGGTGCTAAACTGGCCGGGGTTTGGGTGTTTGGGTCGAGCTCGATGGAACAGGGGTGGCGCGGCCCGTCGGCGGCAGGGAGCACGTTCCGTGCTTGCCGGGCCACGGTGATGGTGCCACGGGCGTGCGCTGGCATGCATGAGGCCACGCGGAGAGCCAGGGAGCTTTGGGCGGCACTGAACGGCGTTCTGCCGTGGTGTGCCTTCTGTCGGCCGCCACGGGAGGTCCCGACGCCGCAGAAGACGCCGGCGAGGGCGGGCCAGCGCGCCACCGACGCCAGGAAGGCTCCACGCACGCGTGTGAAGCTCCAGACAAGAGGGAGGGGCTGCGAGCATCGAGCCAAACGCACTGTGAGCTTGTGACTGAATTCTGAAGAAAACGACACTGTAAAACTGAATTTTACTGAACTTTACTGAAAATGCAAAGAACAGTGCAGCTCAGGTGTTCGACAGAATGCTTTTGGCATCTAGGGATTTTTACTTGAGCTGAAATTTGGTGGAGTGGCTACTCTTTGCTCCAGTAGGCTGCATGATTTTTGGTGGAATTTTTGGAGGAGTGTAGATATGAATTTCATCAAATTTGTCAAATCTGGTCCAAACTTGCAGTGAGTGAAATTTGAAATATTTGAAAAGAAGAAGAGTGGATCAAGATGGTTCTAGGTTGTGGGTACTAAAGACAATCCAGGGAAGTTGGTTTGGGATAAAAACTCAAAGGCAAAGTGGTACTTGCTTTGAAAATCACTTAGGCTCAAAATAATTGGCAAAAATGTTTTGGGAGATAAAATAATTGAAATAAAATCCAAAACTTGTTTGGACTTGTTGAGACAGAGGATTTAAATTGCTCAAAGGTGGAGGGAGGGGTTTTGAGAAGATTTACTATAGGAGACATGGTAAAACCATGGGTGGTTTCAAAAAGAAAGAAGTCCCAAAACTCCTAGGGTTTCTTTTTTTTAAATGAAAATAAATAAGTTTGAGAGGGTAACAACCAGAAGGAAAAGCTTCCAAAAATTCAACACCAAATTTGAAAGGGAAAAGAAAATCCTTGCCAAAGGAAAGGAAGTTTTTAAGAGGAAGGATTTCTGGAAAAGAAACTTTAAATGCCCTCTTTTAAAATCCAACAAAGTTTTTGATGAAAACCAAATTAAAATTTTGGAGTGTCACAACACCTACCCCCTTAGGAAAAATCTCGTTCCCGAGATTTCAGCTGATCCTTAAATAAGTGTGGATGCTCTGTCCGAAGAAAATCCTCTCTTTCCCAAGTTGCTTCACTGTCGGTGTGATTGCTCAACTGGACTTTGAAAAACTTGATGGTCTTCTGTCGGGTCCTCCTTTCAGACTCCTCTAATATTCTTACGGGACGTTCCCGATAAGTGAGGTCTGGCTGCACGTCAATGCTTTCATGGGATACTTGTTTCTCTGGGTTGCTTACGTACTTCCTCAATTGCGAGACATGGAACACGTCGTGGACATCGGATAATTCCTCGGGTAAGTCTAGCTAGTAGGCTACCGTGCCTCTTCGTGCCCTTATACAGAAAGGTCCGATGAATCTTGGTGCTAGCTTCCCTTTAATCTTGAATCGTTGCAATCCTCTCATAGGGGATACTCTCAGGTATACGAGCTCACCGGGTTCGAAGCTGACCCTACGATGTTTCTGATCATAATAACTCTTCTGTCAACTTTGAGCGGTCTTAAGTCGGTCTCTGATTAGCTTGACCTTTTCCTCGGCTTCTCTGAGCATGTCTGGTCCGAAGATGCGGCTGTCTCCGGTCTCTGACCAATTTAACGGGGTATGACATCTTCGTCCGTATAAAGCCTCAAATGGTGCCATTTGTAGGCTGGCCTGGTAGCTATTGTTGTACGCGAACTCGGCGTATGGCAGGCTTTCTTCCCAACTGGTTCCATATGTGAGGACACATGCTCTCAGCATGTCTTCTAAAACCTGGTTTACGCGTTCTGTTTGTCCATCAGTCTGTGGGTGGTATGCGGTACTGAAGGCTAGTTGGGTTCCCAGAGCCTGTTGCAAATGCTCCCAAAATCTTGAGACGAACTGAGTGCCTCTGTCGGATATTATAGTCTTCGGGACACCGTGCAGACAAACTATGCGGGAAAGATAAATCCTGGCAAGCCTCTGAGTGGTGTGGGTCATCTTTATTGGAATAAAGTGTGCCACTTTGGTTAACCTGTCAGTGATGACCCATATGGCATCATTCCCGTGTCGTGACCGAGGTAGTCCGACAATGAAATCCATCCCTATTTCATCCCATTTCCACTCAGGTATTTTGTTTGGTTGCAGTAGTCCGGCTGGTCTCTGATGCTCAGCTTTTATGCGTTGACATGAGTCGCAACATGCAATGAAGGTGGCTATGTCCCTCTTCATACCGTGCCACCAAAATCTTTCCTGAATATCTTTATACATTTTGGTTCCTCCAGGGTGGATCGAGTACGGGGCGGTGTGGGCTTCAGCTAAAATTTGCTGTTTAAGGTCTTCTATGTTTGGCACGCAGAGCCTTTCTCCGTACCATAATATTCCTTCATTGTCTATGACGAATTCCGATGCCTTGCCCATACTCAACTTTCTTTTGATGCCTTCGATGCTGGTGTGACCGGGCTGAGCTCCTTTAATTTTCCCCACAAGGTCGGGTTGTATTTCCAAGTTTGATATGGTGCCTTCTGCTACCATTATCAAGTTGAGCTTGGCAAATTCTTGTTGGAATTCGGGCCTCAAGCTGTGCAGATTGTTTTCGTCGGAGCTGGGGTTCGGACTAAGGGCATCGGCCACTACATTTGCTTTCCCTGGATGGTAATGGATACCAACATCATAATCTTTTACCAACTCCAACCAACGTCGTTGCCGTAAGTATAGTTCTGGCTGTGTGAAAATATATTTGAGACTTTTGTGATCCGTATATATTTCACATCGATTCCCAAGTAAGAAATGCCTCCATTCCTTGAGTGCATGAATAACTGCTGCCATCTCTAAGTCATGAGTGGGATAATTTTCCTCATGCTTGCGAAGTTGCCTTGAAGCGTAGGCGACAACCTTGCCTTCCTGCATCAACACGCATCCGAGACCCTTTCTGGACGCGTCACAATATACTTCAAAATTCTTGTGTATGTCGGGTACAATTAATACCGGTGCTGTCGTTAACTTCCGCTTTAGCTCTTGGAAACTTTTCTCGCAGGCTTCTGTCCATTCAAACTTCTTATCTTTCTTGAGCAACTGTGTCATAGGCTTGGCTATGGTGGAGAATCCTTCAATAAATTTGCGGTAATATCCTGCCATTCCCAAGAAACTCCGTATGTCTGTTACGCTGGCTGGTGACTTCCAGCCAAGTATGGCCTTGACTTTCTCTGGGTCCACTGCGATACCGTCTTGGGTCAGTACGTGGCCTAGAAAGCCTACTTGTCTTAGCCAAAATTCGCACTTGCTGAACTTGGCATACAATTGGTGTTTTCTGAGCTCTCTTAGCACAATCCTGAGATGTTCTGCGTGCTCTTCTGGTGTCTTGGAGTATACCAGAATATCATCGATGAATACCACGACAAACTTGTCCATAAACTTCATAAATACTTTGTTCATGAGGTGAACAAAATATGCTGGGGCGTTAGTTAATCCAAATGGCATCACTGTGAACTCGTACAGTCCATATCTGGAGGTGAAGGCTGTTTTGGGGATATCTTCCGTTCGTACCTTCAATTGATGGTATCCTGACCTTAAGTCAATTTTTGAGAATACCTTGGCCTGAGCGAGTTGATCAAACAAATCGTTTATCCTTGGCATTGGGTATTTGTTTTTGACTGGGACCATGTTAAGTGCTCGATAGTCAATACACAATCTCAGTGTTCCATCCTTCTTTTTGGCAAATAAAATTGGTGATCCCCAAGGTGAGGAGCTGGCTCGAATGTATCCTTTGTCTAGCAATTCCTTTATTTGTTTCTTCAACTCAACTAATTCGATGGTGCCATTCGGTACGGTTTCTTGTATATGGGGGTGGTTCCTGGTGCGAGCTCAATGCTGAATTCTATCTCTCGGTCTGGTGGCATGCCTGGTAGCTCTTCAGGGAATACATCTGGAAATTCACACACTACTGGAACCTTGTTTAGCTCAGAAACGTCCACCTTATTTAATCTCGGTTGCCGGGGTATTTTTCCTTCCTTGGCTGATACTCTTATTGTCTTCCCTTGGTGGTGTGTGAGAATTACAGTCCTATTGAAACAGTCGATAAACCCCTTGTTGGTGGTTAGCCAATCCATCCCTAGGATGACATCCAGTCCTTTATTTTCCAATACAATAAGATTTGCGTGAAACTCCAAACTTTCGAACTCAATGACCACATTCTGACAGTAATTCTGAGTAACTTGCTGAATCCCAGGGGACTTGATGATTATGCATTTCTCCAAAGGAAGCATCGAAAAATTATTTTGCAAAGCAAAACTTTTCGAAATGAAAGAGTGAGAAGCTCCAGAATCAAACAAAACCATTGCATGTATTGTGTTGACAGGAAACGTACCGAGTACGATATCCGGAGCATTTTGTGCCTCCTCTTTGGTTACGTGGTTCAGATGACCCTTCCTGTGGTTATTGTTGGGATTGAAATTGTTTCGCTTGGGTGCTGAATTATTGCCGCCGTTGTTCGGCTTTGGGGTTGAGTTCCTTGGCTTGGGGCACTGTTTGGCATAGTGCCCTTCTTCTCCACAAGCGTAACAAGTAACGCCGGGGCGATAAGTGAATTCCTTGTCCCTTGCATGAAAATTCTTGATTGGGCGTGAGACATTGGATGAGGATTTGTGTGTCCCACCCTTTTGAAAATCTGTCCTGCTTCGGTGATTGCGAGCATGGTTAGTTTGGTCCCTTTTCGCTTGCGGATATCTTCCAGACTGCGTCTCTCATTTTCCAGAGTAATGGCTTTGTCCACCAGTGTTTTAAAATCAGGAAAAGTGTGCACGACCAGTTGGCATTTAAGCGCGGGCGCCAGACCGTCAAGGAATTTCTCCATCTTCTTGATTTCAGTCATACGCTCTTCATGGGCGTAGCGGGACAATAGAGTAAATTGACTGTTGTAATCTGACACTGTCATGTTCCTTTGTTTGAGGTCATCGAACTCTCTCTTCTTGATTTTCATAATACTCTTAGGAATGTGTGCACCACGGAAACCTTCCTTGAAATCATCCCAGGTTATGTCATTTTCGTTGGGATGCATGTGCAGAAAATTCTCCCACCACGATGCGGCTGCTCCTGTGAGATAGTGCGGAGCATACAATACCTTTTCGGGGTCTGAACATTTTGCAATAATTAATTTCCTCTCCATATCTCGAAGCTAGTCCTCGGCTTCAAGAGGTTTGTCAGTGTGAGAAAATGTTTGGGCACGTGTCTTCTGAAGCTCAGATAACTTGGATTGCTGCTGATACTGTCCATGGTGATTCCCCATGTTGATGACTTGGTTCATCATTTCATGATGTTGTTGCTGACTCTGTTCATAAAGGCGGCACATTTGGGAAAGTGTCTTTTCACTCTTCTGTTGACTCGATTGCCCTTGTGTGAAATTGTTGCCTGGTTGAGTGTCATAATCTTCCTCTGGCGGAGTAGGCATGGTGCGAGTCCAAGGACGAGACATTTTTCACTCTGGGGATATATTTTGTAAAACTCATAAGAAAAGCGAAGATGGTCGCAAAAACAAATCCAAAATTGCACAAGGATGGCAAATAATTTAAATGACCAAGATCACTTAAGAAAACAAATCGAATTGCGCACGGAGAAGGACTGCTCATTACATATCTTACACGCGGGCGATAATTATACAATACATCACTCAGGATATGCGTACATAATCCTGACATGTTATTTAGGCTAGTGCACTTCTCCAGTTCCTACATGATGCGCAAACAGGCTACTCCTCACAACCTATGTACATATCTTACAAAGCGGTACATCGCATGATGGGCAAGCGCACTCAGCCGGAAATGTTGACGATCTCCTTGGCCCTGCCAAGGGTGAGGCGCAGTGAGGCTGGGGACTCGACCTCCTCCTCACTAATAGGCTCCAGACGTGAAGGGCTGCGTCGGGTAGATGGAGCGGGTGCTAGGGGCGGAGCAACACGAATAGGAGTAGGCACAACGGGTGGTGCAGTGCGCGCTGGAGTGGGCGCAATGGCCTGGTTGAACTCTTCGGTGGTAGGCAGGCGACGAGTAGGTGCATAAGATGCTGATGACAAGACAAAAGTCAGTGGTGGTGCGGCGGGCAGGAGCTCCCTCCTGTTGGCGGCACAGCCATGGACTGAGTCCATGCGGGCAGCTACGAAGTCGTCCACCAAGTTGTTGAAGGCTGCCTCCAGAGCCCAGAGATACTCAATAAGCATCTCAAAAGCCTCATCTCGTTCTCCTCTGGGGCAGGAGAATGCGTAGTGACAGGTGTAAGGCACATGGCATGGAAGATAGCGGTAGCGACGAGTCTTCATCGCGGGAAGGACATCCCTGAGGCAAGCTATCGCCTCACGGGCTGCCATCTGCATAGCATGCCTCTCCGTAGGCATGGCTCTTCCCACGAACCGGAAGCGGCGTAACTCACCACGCCCTCCCCTGAATTGCACCGTGGCCTGGTGCATGGTCAGACTGTCGTTCACCTTGTGCTGGTAGAGTGTGAAGACTGGGCGCACAGACGGCCCCATCGCGACCTGAACGATGAAGGAGAGAAGCTTGACGAACCCATCGGGCACGTTGGCGAAGGTCTGAGACTCGCAGCTGTTGTTGGCCATCTACAAAGGTAAGCAAAAATTCTGAATGGTCAGATCATAAATTTATGCTGACAGTCAGAAAATGACTACAATTGCAAAAATATAAATTAGCTCTATCATGCTAATAACCAATTAGCGATCGCACCTAGTGGCTTCCTACAGTCAGCCTGGCTCTGGTACCAAGCTTGTCACAACCGGTTTTCCAATAAAAATATTTATTGAGAAACCAATCTTTTGAGTCCAGTATAAGAGAAATCCTCCTCACTGGTAGACAAATTCTTGATACAATAAGCCAGGAGCATAGGATATTTTACAGGGTTGAGCTAGGGCTGCTCAACAAATTATTACAAGCGCGCCAATAATTATACATAATGGCGGATATAACACAATGGTGTGGTGGCATACTACTGACTCGAGGATAAAGTGATGGTGGAATAACACAGTGGGGAGTGTGATAACACGACTCTCAAACTGGCATCTCATCGATCGTCGAGGTGAGGCTCGATAAATTTATTCGGGTTGCGGAAGCGGATATAATACAGTGACCAAATCCAGGGTCGCACGAGACTGACTGGGATTCCTCTAGGCGTCAGACTCGCTATCGAACTCTTCATCCATGAGATCGCCTTCGTCAGCATCTGTCCAAATCAACAAGCCAGTGAGTACTTTGAAAGTACTCGCAAGACAGTTCGGACGTAAGATATAACAAATGCATGCATGAATGCGTCATGATTAATTCACCAATGTACATTTAAAGTATTAGCAGGCAAGGTAAGCAAAGAGGGAATCGGCGGTAGTCCACCTGAAATCCCGACAGAAATATAAATGGAAACCGATCGGGTGTCTGAAGCGACGCCTCGAAAGGTGAACAAATAAATAAAGGAGAAAAATCATGCCATAGTCGGGCGTCTTAGCGACACCACATAAAGGGCTTTAAAAGAAATGCCACAGTCGGACGTCGGGGCGACATCACAGAGAGGGCTTTAAAAGAAATGCCACAGTCGGACATCGGGGCGACATCACAGAAAGGGCTTTAAAAGAAATGCCACAGTCGGACGTCGGGGCGACATCACAGAAAGGGCTTTAAAAGAAATGCCACAGTCGGACGTCGGGGCGACATCACAGAAAGGGCTTTATTCACAAGTAAATAATACTCATAATAAATATTCAATTCATG
>NC_041381.1:207369791-207374676 GCF_002162155.2 Triticum dicoccoides | reverse complement strand
GGACGTTGGGGCGACATCACAGAAAGGGCTTTAACAGAAATGCCACAGTCGGACGTCGGGGCGACATCACAGAAAGGGCTTTAAAAGAAATGCCACAGTCGGACGTCGGGGCGACATCACAGAAAGGGCTTTATTCACAAGTAAATAATACTCATAATAAATATTCAATTCATGATAATAAACAGGTTAGTGCACCCACAGGAATAACATTTAACCGGACTTAGCACTCATGGGATTCACCGGAGTCTCTGTCATCAAACTGATACTGTTAGGACAAGATAATACAAATTTGGACATGGAATAGATGATTCAAGGAATGTATGACTCTGCAGAGTTTGTACAAAAATTTTCCCACAGCCAACGGATTTCCGTAGTCACGAAGGACTAGTTCCGTTTACGGTTTTTTGGAAGAAAACACAGCTATCCAGTACACACCCATCCTACCTCTCGATGCCAGGACTCACCCTAGACATCGTCCAAGAAAAACTTTTGAGACGGGGAGATCACAATCTCGAATAGCATGGGATCAAATTTATATACGCGCGCTCTAAGGGGTGCCCCCCTCTCGGTCCCAACCGGAAACACCCATGCCCCCTGACCGGATGACTGGCTTTAATCCAGGGCCATGGAACCATCATCCCGGCCTCTCCTTTTGGTGTGTATCAGGAAAGCGGTTTGCAACTTACTAAACCGTATTCCTTGCGGAAAACATGTGGTAGTACAGGGAAGGAAATGAGAGGAACTGGACCGATACGGTTTGACACTGAAGTCATATAGTCTGGCATAAGACTGGCATGCTACGACACTGCCATCTTACCCATCCTCATGCCAACACATGGCCATTCATACTCACATCCATCCACTTATGGATCATCGAACTCACTTACCTCAACATTGCATAAAATAACGTTCATCGGTATGCTCATCAACATGCCATGAAACTAACTAAATGCAAAACATGCCAAGACACTCATCATATCAAAAGTTCAAACATGTTTGCCTGGTTCAGAGTAGTCGAAGCCTAGCTCGGTGAAGTTCGCGGCTCCGTCACCTCCTTCGGTATCTACGGTATAAAGAAAATATATGCGCTATCGTAAATACCAAGGGGTGCACAAAAAGTATTGCAAATACTTTTTAAATAAATCTGATAAAAAACTAGACAAAATTTTAAAGATAACAGAAAAAGAATCAATCAAAAATACCTTTCTGTTTAAAAGTTATAAGGGTTTTAATCCAGGGACTCATCTGTAATGAAACAGAAAGTTTCCAGGGGCTAGTTTATAAAAACAGAAAACGCTTCGGCAGAAACTACGCCAGCCCAAAGGGAAAGCGCATTTGGCAGAAGGCGTTTTCAGAAAACGATTCGTTTAGAAAGGTCAGAGAGGCTGACAGCGGGTCCCACTTGTCATGTTTAAACTTTCAAATGGGAGGGACGAGGCTCGTCGGCGCCCGAGGGCTGCGGTGGTCGCCGGCGGCGATCCACGGCGAGGTAAGGGGATTGGAGGTTACCAACGTGCTCACCGTGTCCTTCCGCAACGGTGGGTGGTGGTGGTGGTCGCCGGGGAGCACCACATCGACGGCGGTCTCAACTCCGGCGGACGGTGGTTCGGGCGTGGATGGAGCTCGTCGGAGAGGACTGCAAAGGCCAAATTGATGAGGGGGTTAGAGTACTGGGTGTGAGAGAGGGCTACGGACAAGGTTTGGGCGCCGGAGATGGCCTCACCGGAGTGAATCAAGCTGGAGGCCGAGGCGGAGCAAGGCGGCCGGAGTTGGGGAAGGAGACCTCCTCGAGGTCCTCCTGGTGGCTTGGCAGGGTCCTGGGGAGATGAAGTGAAGGTGCGTGCTCGCGGGCGAGCTCGGGTTCCTTTTTATAGGCGATTCGAGGCGGTGGCCGAGAACGGGGTTCTCCGGCGAAGCTTACGGCGGCGCAGGGCATTGGTCGGGGAGGATTAGGGGTCGAGCGCCGTCGTGGGGGTTCAATGGGTCCGTTTAGGTGCTAAACTTGCCGGGGTTTGGGTGTTTGGGTCGAGCTCGACGGAACGGGGGTGGCGCGGCCCGCCGGCGGCAGGGAGCACGTTCCGTGCTTGCCGGGCCACGGTGATGGTGCCACGGGTGTGCGCTGGCATGCATGAGGCCACGCGGAGAGCCAGGGGGCTTTGGGCGGCGCTGAACGGTGTTCTGCCGTGGTGTGCCTTCTGTCGGCCGCCACGGGAGGTCCCGACGCCGCAGAAGACGCCGGCGAGGGCGGGCCAGTGCGCCACCGACGCCAGGAAGGCTCCACGCACGCGTGTGAAGCTCCGGACAAGAGGGAGGGGCTGCGAGCATCGAGCCAAATGCACTGTGAGCTTGTGACTGAACTCCGAAGAAAACGACACTGTAAAACTGAATTTTACTGAACTTTACTAAAAATGCAAAGAACAGTGCAGCTCAGGTGTTCGACAGAATGCTTTTGGCATCTAGGGATTTTTCCTTGAGCTGAAATTTGGTGGAGTGGCTACTCTTTGCTCTAGTAGGCTGCATGATTTTTGGTGGAATTTTTGGAGGAGTGTAGATATGAATTTCATCAAATTTGTCAAATCTGGTCCAAACTTGCAGTGAGTGAAATTTGAAATATTTGAAAAGAAGAAGAGTGGATCAAGATGGTTCTAGGTTGTGGGTACTAAAGACAATCCAGGGAAGTTGGTTTGGGATAAAAACTCAAAGGCAAAGTGGTACTTGCTTTGAAAATCACTTAGGCTCAAAATAATTGGCAGAAATGTTTTGGGAGATAAAATAATTGAAATAAAATCCAAAACTTGTTTGGACTTGTTGAGACAGAGGATTTAAATTGCTCAAAGGTGGAGGGAGGGGTTTTGAGAAGATTTACTATAGGAGACATGGTAAAACCATGGGTGGTTTCAAAAAGAAAGAAGTCCCAAAACTCCTAGGGTTTCTGTTTTTTAAATGAAAATAAATAAGTTTGAGAGGGTAACAACCAGAAGGAAAAGCTTCCAAAAATTAAACACCAAATTTGGAAGGGAAAAGAAAATCCTTGCCAAAGGAAAGGAAGTTTTTAAGAGGAAGGATTTCTGGAAAAGAAATTTTAAATGCCCTCTTTTAAAATCCAACAAAGTTTTTGATGAAAACCAAATTAAGATTTTGGAGTGCCACAGTCCCTGGCCTTGTTGTGGGCGGCTAGCCATTGGGGAGAGCACCACTCATCCACCAACCTCTTCCAACAGTCCATCTTATCCGCATACCATCTCGGGGGCACCTAAGTTAGAAAAAGTGAAATTTCAGCGCTATGCATATGTATCAAATCAAGGAAACTGGTACAAGGCCTTAAGAATAGGTAATTACCGCCATGTACTTGTCCTTACTCAGATACTTGAGGCGACACTTCTTCTTCTGCCTCCTGATGTTGGTCAAGGCATAGTAGTCTCAGACATCCTAGACCCGAGCCTCGTGCTGTGTGTTCTGAAATAGGCGCTTGCACTCGGCTTCGAGAACCATAGCCGCGTCCACCTCGTGTTCCTCAAGACACATGTAGAAGGTTTGCAATCAAACAAGACAACACCAATCATTAGTACAATCACTAGGTACTATTGATTTTAAATTTTGTAAAGCAGAACTTACCCAAAACTGTTATCTCACAATGTCGGCCACCGTCTCGCACACGACACCGCCAACCATCTCTCCCAGCGGGGCCGGGGCAGCCTGGTACAGCTCCCAGATGAGTTCTGGTTGTGGAATCTCACCCTCACCAGGCAACGTGACCCACCCTGGAAGTGGTACCAGACTAGAGTACCAAGGACCTGGTTGGGCCTGCGGACACCATCTGCGTGTACCCAACCCCTGCAGTATGACAAGGCCAACACATTAGATATTAATTTGAACAAACATGAAGGCAAAAGGTTAAAAAATACTAAATTAATGCACTTACTTCTCCCTATTAAGCTGAATCAACCACCTCTGGTCGCGGGTCGCCGGCACGGACGGTAGCTTTGTACCACCATGCTGGTAGACCTTCTTGCCCTCCTCAACCCGCTCGCTCTCTCTCTAGCTATCCTCAGATAAGGTCTCCTCTAGATCATCATCATGGTCGCTAGTCTCCGGAGTCATGTGTGGCGAAGACTCTGGGACCCTAGTCTCCTGGGAGGAAGACTGTTGGACCCGAGTCTCCTGGGAGGAAGACAGTGGGAGCCGAGGCTTAGCGACCAGAGGCTCGTCGACCCGTGGCTCGGCAACCAGAGGCTCGTCGTCCTGAGGCTCGTGGACTGGAGTCTGACACGGGTCCAGGTCAGACGGGTCCAGCTGAAACGGAGCACTCCGGTGGTCCGGGGACTCAGCGGGGGGTGGCGGCGAGGAAGGTAGAACAACCTTCCTACTTCTGCCAGCGCCCCGTCCACCTATACCTGCAACCCTCTTCTTCCCCGACCCCCTCTCCCAGCCAAAGAAGAAGCGCTCGCCGAAGGTGCTGGGGGTGTGTGCATGTTGTCTACAAGCGCCCTCCAAAGGTTCTGCGGTGGAATAACAACACCCCACCCACGCGCCGAGGTAGGAGGCTCGGAGCGCTCTCGACCCAAGCCCACCATCTGTCAACACCTGCAATGATAAAGATTAAACAAAATTAGTACAACATAAACATTAAAAATAGTGTGTATCATCATCATTAACATAATAAAAAACGGGGTCTCGTGTCGGGGGTCGGGGTGTCGGTGGTGTCGTGTCCGGGTGCTGTGTCGGGGTCAGGGTGCCCCTCGGCAACCCTCGACCATCGGCAAGCCGCGGGGGTTGGGGTGTCGGTGGTGTCGTGTCGAGGGTCGAGGGGTCAGGGTGTCATGGTGTCATGTCGAGGATCGAGGTGTCGGGGTGTCGTGGTCAAGGTTCGAGGGGTCGGGGTGTC
>NC_041381.1:207368665-207369287 GCF_002162155.2 Triticum dicoccoides | reverse complement strand
CACCCCAACCCCTCGACCCTCGACACGACACCACCGACACCCCAACACCCCGACCCTCGACACGACACCCCGACCACTCGACCCTCGACACTAAACTAAAAAACCTAAACTAATTAAACTAAATAACCTAGACCAATTAAACCTAAACTAACTAAACTACCAAACCAAAACCAATTAAACCTAAACAAACTAAACTAAACAACCTAAACTAATTAAACCTAAACAAATTAAACTAATTAACCTAAACAAATTAAACCTAAACTAAATAACCTAAACTAATTAAACATAAACTAAATAACCTAAACTAATTAAACTAATTAACCTAAAAAATTAAACCTAAACTAAATAACCTAAACTAAATAAACCTAAACTAACTAAACTAAATAATCTAAACAAATTAAACCTAAATTAAATAGCCTAATAAAACCTAAACCTTAAATAAAAAACCTTAATTAATTGAACCTAAAAACTAACTAAACTAAAAACAGAAAAAATAACAGGGTGTGGCAGGGGCTCACCATGGGGGCGGCGACGGGGCGCGGTGGCGACAGGGCGGGGAGGGGGCGGCGACAAGCGGCACTCCTCGGGGGCGGTCGACCGACGGCTGCAGCGGGGAGGCGGC
>NC_041381.1:207322504-207368393 GCF_002162155.2 Triticum dicoccoides | reverse complement strand
GATGGGGAGGCAGGGAGGGGGCAACGACCGGGCGGGGTGGGGGAGGGCGGCGACGGGGCGATGACGGAGAGGTGGTGGGCTGGTGGGGGCGGTGGGGCGGTGTAGGGCGACGGGGCGGCGACGGTTCTTGTCAGGCGAAGAGGAGAGGAGGAGAAAGAGAGAGGGCAACAGTGGGGGCGCGGGTCGTTATCTTATTTTGAAGCATTGTCGTTCGTGTCACCTTTGCCATCCGCAAGCTGATGGCAACGGCCTCTTTGGCGTCAGCTGGTGGACGGCAAAGAGGGGGCCCGTTATGGCTTAATAGCCAGTGGGCCAAACACCCTCTTTGCCATCAGCTAGCAGACAGCAAAGAATCGGCCAAATAATGGCTGATGGCAAAGCATTACTTTGTCGTCGGCTTTCTCGTGACTGATGGCAAAGAATTTCTTTGTCGTCCGCTAGCAGACGACAAAGAGGTGGCAGACGACAAATCTTCTGATTCTAGTAGTGGAGAGAGCATCATGAAGAATATGACTAGCACATTTAATTCTAACCCACTTCCTATGCCTAGGGATTCTAAGAGCAAACAATTCATGGGAGCAAGAATCGACTAGCATAGGAATGCAAAACAAGCAAAACTTCAAGATTTTAAGCACATAGAGAGGAAACTTGAAATTATTGCAATTCCTACAAGCATATATTCCTCCCTCATAATAATTTTCAGTGGCATCATGAATGAATTCAGCAATATAACCATCACATAAAGCACTATTTCCATGATCTACAAGCATAGAAATTTTATTACTCTCCACATAAGCAAATTTCTTCTCATTCGGAATAGTGGGAGTATCATAAGAAACTCGAATGCTATAAATTATTTCCACATTAAAAGAGTAATGTTCAGAAAAAGGGTATTCATAATCATGACAAGTTTTATTAATATAATCATCACCTCTTTTATAACATAAGTGTCATCACAATAATCATCATAAGTAGCAACTTTGTTCTCATCAAAATCGATTCAGACCTCTTCCAAAATAGTGGAATCATTACTAAATAAAGTCATGACCTCTCCAAATCCACTTTTATAATTACCACATTAAGATTCAACGCCCTCCGAGATATGGGGATTATTACTTCCTAAAGTTGACACTCTTCCAAACCCACTTTCATCAATATAATCATCATAAATAGGAGGCATGCTATCATCATAATAAATTTGCATATCAAAACTTGGGATACTAAAATATCATCTTCATTAAGCATAACATCCCCAAGCTTGGGACAAACATTAATTGTAACAATTGAATTCTCAAACATGTCATTCTCATCAAACATAGCATCCCCAAGCTTGGGCCTTTGCATATCATAAGAATAATCACTCTCATCATTAGTAGTATGGATAGCACCAATAGTATAGCAATTATTGTCATCACGATGAGTAATAGGCATAACAATAATAGGAACAACATCATTTGGGAGGGATACCTTTTACCTTTGCTTCTCCATCTTTTCTTTTTCTTCTCCAAATTATGTGTGGGTTTAATCCTCTTTTTGGACTTCCTTAGTAGTGGGATTTGTTGAATAGAAGGCTCCTCCTCGTTACCTGATTCATCATAAGAAATAATAGGAGGATATTGGGAAACCTCTTCCCTTTCATTAGTATTCTGTTCATCTTCTATTTGTTTCCTTGTCTTTATGTAATTGGCAATATAAGGATTTTCAATGCACTTCACCGCACAATACATATAAATTTCCTCTAGATCAAAAGCAAGAAATCTCTCAAGGTTATATTCTAGAATGCCCTTAGTTATACGTTTCATTTCTTCATATCCATAAGCAAACTAAGTTCATTATGATGTGAAAGGGAAATCAAGTCATCACAACTTTTGGAAATGATTCGATCATGAAATAATTTGCATTGGAGTTTTAAATGACCATGTTCATTGCAAAGTTCACAAGGATGGCTAAAAATATTAAGTTTTTCAGCACAAGCATCTAGCCTATCTTGCAACCATTTAGTTTCTAAATACTTATGCATATTGCAAAATCTATCTTCCCTATTTGGTGTGTATTTGCAAACTCTATGCACTCCACAAAAGTTGACATGCTTATAAGAGGCATTTTTATCATGACTAGTTCAATCATCATTAGTACTATGGATATTCAAAGAGTTCATACTAATTACATTGCAATCATGCTCATCATTCAAAGATTGTATACCAAACATTCTATTGCATTCTTCTTCTAACACTTTGGCACAACTATCAGAATCCTTATTTTCACGAAAGACATTAAAAAGATGAAGCATATGAGGCAACCTCAATTCCATATTTTTTTGTAGTTTTATTTTGTAAACTAAACTAGTGATAAAACAAGAAACTAAAAGATTCGATAGCAAGATCTAAAGATATACCTTCAAGCACTAACCTCCCCAACAACACCGCCAAAAAATAGCTTGATGTCTACTACGCAACCTTCTTGTAGACGTTGTTGGGCCTCCAAGTGCATAGGTTTGTAGGACAGTAGAAAATTTCCCTCAAGTGGATGACCTAAGGTTTATCAATCTGTGGGAGGCGTAGGATGAAGATGGTCTCTCTCAAACAACCCTGCAACCAAATAACAAAGAGTCTCTTGTGTCCCCAACACACCCAATACAATGGTAAATTGTATAGGTGCACTAGTTCGGCGAAGAGATGGTGATACAAGTGCAATATGGATGGTAGATATAGGTTTTTATAATCTGAAAACATAAAAACAGCAAGGTAGAAAGTAACAGAAGTGAGCGAAAACGGTATTGCAATGCTTAGAAACAAGGCCTAGGGTTCATACTTTCACTAGTGCAAGTTCTCTCAACAATTATAACATAATTGGATCATATAACTATCCCTCAACATGCAACAAAGAATCACTCCAAAGTCACTAATAGTAGAGAACAAACGAAGAGATTATTGTAGGGTACGAAACCACCTCAAAGTTATTCTTTCCGATCAATCCATTGGGCTATTCCTATAAGTGTCACAAACAGCCCTAGAGTTCATAGTAACGTAACACCTTAAGACACAAATCAACCAAAACCCTAATGTCACCTAGATACTCCAATGTCACCACAAGTATCCGCGGGTTTGATTATACAATATGCATCACACAATATCAGATTCATCTATTCAAACCAACACAAATAACTTCAAAGAGTGCCCCAAAGTTTCTACCGGAGAGTCAAGACGAAAACGTGTGCCAACCCCTATGCATAAGTTCACAAGGTCACAGAACCCGCAAGTTGATCAACAAAACATACATCAAGTAGATCACGTGAATATCCCATTATCAACACAGTTAAGCACATGCAAGACATACATCAAGTGTTCTAAAATCCTTAAAGACTCAATCCGATAAGATAACTTCAAAGGGAAAACTCAATCCATTACAAGAAGGTAGAGGGGGAGAAACATCATATGATCCAACTATAATAGCAAAGCTCGCGATACATCAAGATCGTGCCATATCAAGAACACAAGAGAGAGAGAGAGAGAGAGAGATCAAACACATAGTTACTGGTACATACCCTCAGCCCCGAGGGTGAACTACTCCCTCCTCGTCATGGAGAGCGTCGGAATGATGAAGATGGCCACCGGTGATGGATCGCCCTCCGGCAGGGTGCCGGAACAGGGTCATGATTTGTTTTTCATGGCTATAGAGGCTTGCGGCGGCGGAACTCCTGATCTTCATTCTGTTCTAGAAGTTTGGGGATATGTAAGAGGTGTTGGCGTCGGGAACAAGTCAGGGGGGTCCATGAGGTAGCCACGAGGTAGGGGGCACGCCTAGGGGGTAGGGCGCGCCCTCCACCCTTGTGGTGGCCTCGGGACTCCTCTGGTCCATCTCCGATGCTCCGTGGGCTTCTTCTGGTCCAAAATTAAGCTCCATAAATTTTCAGGTCAATTAGACTCCATTTGATATTCCTTTTCTGCGATACTCAAAAACAAGGAAAAAACAAAAACTGGCACCGGGCTCTAGGTTAATAGTTTAGTCCCAAAAATCATATAAAGTAGCATATTAATGCATATAAAACATCCAAGATGGATAATATAATAGCATGGAATAATGAAAATTTATAGATACATTGGAGACGTATCATAGTGCAACTATTTTTGCTAAGGAACACATTTTCCACTTGTCGATAACATGCAGCCCACCGATGAAGGCCCAATAGAGGAGTACATAATTAACTAGAAGGGAGGCTCTCACATGAATCCGGCCTAGGTACATGCTCATGGTCTCCTAAACATAAATAAGTAAATAAATATATAAAGCTAAATGCTCATGCACCAGTTCTTTAAATTCATGATTTGAAAAGTCGAAATTTAACAGGAGGATATTATTTCCTATGAGAGTGTCATTATAGTCAGTCGATATTATTCTTAGGCAAAGATAGTGACCAGTCTTTTTTCTCCCACCATTTTCTTCCTGCAACCATCAGACACATGAATATCATAGTCAATGTCGTAAATAGTTCTGGTCCCTTTTTATTTTTCAATAGGAATGCCCAACCCAGCCGAACACATTGGCGACACCACCTTATCCTCCGCCTTGGTGCGCTCACTGCAGCGCCGCTGTCCGGCCCAGTCAACATAGTGAATCGGGAGAGGGCTGTAGTTGTGCGTATGACAGTACGGACCCACCAAGTCCACTCCTGAACACAATCAAGCGCCTCTTTTACTACTCAGATGCACCCCCTCGTTTTTTTACTCTAATCTACCCTGCTGATATCCGAGACCCACATCATTGTCAACGTATAGTCAATTAATGACATAATTGCACAACTTTTTTTGTGGATTTGTTCAGAGGAGCAGCCTATAAACTGGGTTGTGCGGTCTCTGTGGCCCGTCTAACAACATGACCAGCCCAGTAGTTTTTCTTTGGGAAAATAGGTAGCCCACTATTTCTTCTTAAAGAATAGCCAAGCTAGGCCTATTTTTTCCGACTTACTAGCTGCAAATCTTTCAAGGCGATGAGGGATGCATTCCGGCCTGGACGAAGAGTATGGGCAGTATATCTTAAAATTAATATGAAAGGGGTTGCAAATTCCAAAAACATATAGCAAATGGGCAATTAGTTTCATTTCTTGTTTTTGTTCTTCACTGATATTTTATATTTCATTGGATTTTAAGATGACATAGTACTAATTTATTTTTAAATTTGTTTTAGTATGACTGCTAATTTTTGGATTAAGAATATTTTGTTCCCCGGCAAAAATATGCGAATATTTAAAATTTCACACATTTTTTAGTTCAAATTTTTAACCTTGGCACTGGCAAGAAAATTGGAAGCAATTCTAAAAATGGATAATGGACTGCAATAAATTCCATGTGAATTAGCAAATGGGCAGTAAATTATAAAAATAATAGCAAATGGGTTGTACATGCCACAGATTTCGAGGCTGACTTGTTTACGCAAGGCTTTGTCAGTCAACACATAATTCTAGCAGAAGTGACTGTTGGATGTCCATCCAATGGCCGACGTGCTTCTTCAGTCTCTGATCTTCCTGCTCCAGCCGCCTAAACCAGTGCCGGCGGGACTGCCTGCTCCCTCCTCTTGTCGTGAGCTGTGATGCCGCGCAGGCTTCACTGGCCCACCATACTCCCTCCGCTGGCCTGGCCATACCTCTACCCATCCGCACCTCATGTTATTCTTCGGTGATGGCAGTCTCGCGCCGCAGTCGACCAGTCAACCGTCATATGCTCCTCAGCGTGGGCATCCACTGTTGTGTCTTCGCCGGCTCCGGGTCGTTCCATTCGTAGGCCTCACCGTCGTCCACCGCGTTGGTGCTCTAGGCATGGTGTGCTCAACATTTCAACAAACGACTGTCATCGAAATAGGGATGTACATGGAGAGGCTGACAGTAGGGACCCCCATGGTCCACGGCCGCACGCAAGCAACTGCCTCCTGATTACGCCAAAAATAATGATTCCTCCCACTAACATCTGGGGCGCACCGGTTCGGAGGCTTACCTGTGGGCATACTAAGTTGACGCGTACGTAGGGCTTTCTCAACTTAGTCAACAAACAGTTCTAGCGGTAGTGACTGTTGGATTTTAATCGAATGGTGCTGCTGCTTCTTCAATCGCTGCTCTTCTTGCACCAGCCACCCAAACCAGCTCTGGTGACACCGCCTGCTCGTGCCTCTAGTGGCCGGTTGTGCTGCCACGTAGGCCTCACCGCCCCACCCTACTCCCACTGCTAGCCAGGGCATCCCTCTAATGTCTACTCACCCACAACCCATGTTATTCTGCAGCGATGGCAACCTCACACTGCAGCCGAACTAGTCAACCCTCGTACTCTTCTCCGCGTGGGCATCCACTACCGCGTCTTCCCCGGCTCCGCGTCGTCCCCTTATAGGCCTCGCTGTCGTCCACCGCCTTGGTGCTCCCAGTGCGGCGTGGTCAACTTGGTCAAGGAACGACTTCCATCGAAAGAGGACTGTACGTGGAGAGGTTGGGTCCACGGCTACAGCAAGGAAGTGCAATCTTATTACACATAAACTAATTATTCCTCCACCTGACAGCGGGGACCCACTTGAAGGGACTCTGTATTTTGCGAAAAAAATGTTTCCCCCCTAACAGGTGGGACCTACCAGCTACATCTTCGCACGCAAGGAAGTGTGTCCATATTATGGGCAAAAACAATGATTCTCCCCCTGACCACTGGGACCCACCATCAATAACTTCACACACAAGGAAGTGCCTCCTTATCCTCCCTGACAGTTGAGACCCACATGGTCGACGCGTACGTAGCATTGTCATTCTAGTCACGAACATGTACGTACATACTAGTCGATCGGTCTCTCTGCAACAATGAACCGTGGCTGAGCAAGCAGCGGCACGTCTAGTAGTAGAGCCCCCAACGTAGCAGTTCACGCAGTCCAGTGAAAACCATGTACATGTACGTACAACCGGATGCCAAAAAATATGACCATGTACGTACATACGGGCGGGGTCTCGAATGTCTACTCGCGCATTTGTACGACCAGGGCTCATGTACATGGACATGCAATGGACGGCAGCAACGGCGTCCTGTTCATCGGAAGCCAACCGGCTAGGTCGGAACAGAGAAACCGTGTCGTGTTCATGGGGAGGCAACGAAATGTGTCATGTTCAACGGGAGGCAACGAAATACGTCGTGTTCATCGGCAGCCAACCGGCATAGATGGAACAGCCAAAACGAGGTCTGGCGTACCGCAGAATGGAGGAAACGGGCCTTCTATTAGACCGCTACCACAAAACGGTGGAAACGGACTTCTGTTCGAGCTCCTACGGTCGAAACGGCTCCTGTTGATCGGGAGGGGTGTGGCGTACCGCAAAACCGAGGAAACGGACTTCTCTTCGACCTCCTACGGTCCAAATGGGGGTCCTGTTCATCGGGAGGGGTGTGGTGTGACGCAAAACGGGACTCCACGGGCTACTGTTCATCCACCGTCGACTTCCTCTAGCGTCCACCAGCTACTGTTCATCCACGGGGGTCCTGTTCATCCAGCCCTCCACAGGGTCCTGTTCATCCAGCCTCCACCGACTACTATTCAACCAGCCCACCACGGGGTCCTGTTCAACCAGCCCCTCCACGGGGTCTGTTCAACCAGCCCTCCATGGGCTCCCTCCACCGGGTACTACTCCTCGATCGAGGTCCTGTTCATCCAGCAGCAACGACCTCTACTACCATGGCATCCAGTTCATCCAACCCACACCGGGAACTGTTCATCCAACCCCCACCGGGAACTGTTCATTAAGAGGCAGCAGGTTCGATCGGCTTCAGTTAGCAGCAGTGGTGAAGGAATCACTTGGGTTCAGTTAATAGCAAGGGATCGATCGGGTCTCAGTAACATAGCTAGTGCAATCGCTCGGGTTCAGTTAGAGCTCGACGCCTCGCTTGGGTTCAGGTAGAGTGCCACGCCTCGCACACACGCGTGTACGTGTACGAGAGAAACACGCAAACCTCCATGCATCGCTCGACCCAACCACCCACTGTAACCGGGAACTCCCCGAAATTTTCCTTGCCCTCGCTTCTACCACGATATTTTCTGTCACGGACGGCCCAAAGAATGTCATGCAGGTGCGTCTCTAGCCCGCCTAGGACGAAAAGCCCATTTTCGGTCATGATTTTTTGTCATAGAAGTAGGAGCCCACCACAGCTATGATGATACTAGGTTTTGTCACAACTATCATCGTAGAAGTGTCATAAGATGACAGGAAAAAAATTCGCTCGGCCCAAAATGTCACGGATGTGTCTTTTTTAGTAGTGCTTCGGCATGTGCTGCCACGCATCACGCTCGGCATTGACAGTACACGGTTGACGTGTTCATGTGCAAACACACTTTTTGGTGACTCCGCTGGGGACAAAGCTTCGAACGTTCTCCATCACGTTCTTGCTATCAAGAGATCGTCATCTAGGGTTTGCTATCTACAAAGATAATATGAATACCCAGCCCAATCCCCTTGTGTAGATGCAAATAATTCATATGGTGTTACTACATCGTTCAATGAATAGACTCCATCGGCCAACCCTAGTTTTTTCAGTCATGCATCTAATTACGTGCAAGGACCAATTCAAAGTAATTTGCATGCTTCAACTACTTATGATACTAGTAACATAGGCACCATATGTATTCCAACTCTCATGCATCGGCAACCCCACAAATCATTATGCCGATAAATTTAAAACACCACATGTTAGAAGATGCCATGCGAGAAAGTGTTTCGCCCTTTTATTCATCGGCAACTAATTTGCAATATACTAGTCCAACCATGTCGATGAATGGGAGAACTGACCATGCTACCACTAGCTATTCTACCAGTTACTCTTAACCGTCATATGCTACACCTCATGTCAGTAATTTTTTGGCATCGCGCACAACTGTAAATGTCAATAATTCGGCTCTGCATCTTCATGCTAATAGCCGAATAAGTGAAACTTTTGCAGGAATGCACATGCCATCATCTAATATTGTAGCATATAATGCATGCTCTACGCGATTGCAGAATTTCGACAACACTCACAAATCATTACCGAAAGAATCTAAAAGTATCATGGAGCAATTCCTTCTAGAAGCAGTTGTAGCTGCATTAAAAAAGAGCTTAGTACAAAATGGGGATTAGTGCTCTTCGTCTTGAACAACATGAAAAGAGGTTGTTTCCTAATTCTGATGCAATGAAAGTTAGAGTTTTGCAGAAAGATGAATCTTTGTCAATTGATAGTATTGGCGAGCAAGGGGACTGTGAAGTGTTATACCGAACATCGGTGACACTAAGGTTCGGTAGGGTAACATGGATCATATCCTTAGGGATTCATGAAGTGTAGTCATTGAACACCCAAAGCTTTTGTCTGATATTATTATCTTAATTATCGGGCAACCCCGCGAGACAGGTATGGCCTTCGGTAGGACAACTGATTCTTGATGCAGGACTCGTGCCGATTAGGATGTTATTTGGACACATCCCCCATTCCAAATGAAGCAATCACCTCTTGGTGGGTGGCTTCTCGAGCACAAACTAATATCATTTTTTATCCCAACACCAATACATGGTTGTAAGCATTAAGACATCATCCCGTACCATCTTTTTATTATAAGTGTTTGAATTACTATTTGCTTGTTGATTTGGTCAAAAGCTAGATTTGACACTTTAACAAAAGCTTGCTAGAGACCAATGCTTCAAGGGAATCTTCCTCCCGTGGGTTCGATAACCCAGGGTCACCTCTAGGGAAATAGGTGTTGGATACTCTTTTTAGTTCCAATATCGGGTCAATAAAAAGGAGGTTCAAATGCTACCTCACATGTCTATCATGTTATCTTTCTTTTATGGTATGAATATTAAGATCTGGATGATTCAAAGAAATAGTCTATAATTTGACATAAAGACATCAATACTCAGGCATACCAACAAACAATCATGCCTTACAAAATAAAAATGCTAAAGAACACTATCCCTACAAAAACCATATAGCCTTTTCATGCTCATCTTCTTAACACAAAATATAAATCATGTACAACCCCGATGTCAACCGAGAAATTGGTTCATACTTTTTGACACGCTTCAGCTTTTTTTAACCCCCGCGCAATACATGAGCGCAAGCCATGGATATATCACTATGGGTGGAATGGAATGTGGTAGTAGAGATTAATAAGGAGAAGATAAAAAAGTAAGATAAGTCTCACATGGACGCGGCTAATCAACTGGCTATGGAGATGCCCATCAATTGATGTCAATGCGAGGAGTAGAGATTGCCATGCAACAAATGCACTAAGAGCTATACGTGTATGAAAGATCAAACTGAAAACTAAGTGGGTTTGCATCCAACTTGCTTGCTCATGAAGACCTCGGGCATTTGAGGAAACCCATCATCGGAATATACAAGCCAAGTTCAATAACGAAATCTTCCCACTAGTATATGAAAGTGATAACATAGGAGACTCTCTACATGAAAAACATGGTGCTACTTTGAAGCACAAGTGTGGAAAAGGATAGTAACATTGCCCCTTCTTTTTTTCTCGGTTTTTTGTTGGGCTCTTTTTGGCCTCTTTTTTTATCTCTATCATGTTTTTATTTTCTCGATGGACAATGCTCTCATAATAGTTATCATCACACTTCTATTTAGTTACAACTCAAAATTATAACTCAATAAAACTGAAACATATGACTATCTGAATGCCTCTAGCAGTGTACCAGGATGTGCAATGATACTAGTGTAACATGTATGATAATGATGAACGGTGGTTGAGCCACAAAAACTATCAGCTATATGATCATGCAAAGCAATACTCCCTCCGTTCCTAAATATAAGTCTTTTTAGAGATTGCACTACAAACTACATACGAATGTATATCGACATATTTTAGAGTGTAGATTCTCTTATTTTGCTTCGTATGTAGTCCATAGTGGAATCTCTAAAAAGACTTATATTTAGGAATTGAGGGAGTTTGACAATGAAGTTGTATGTCATAATAACCGAACGGTGGAAGTTGCATGGCAATATATCTCAGAATGGCTATGAAAATGCCATAATAGGTAGGTATGGTGGCTGTTTTGAGGAAGATATAAGGAGGCTTATGTGTGATAGAGTGTATCATATCACGGGGTTTGGATGCGTCGATGAAGTTTTGACCACATCTCAAGGTGAGAAAGGGCAATGCACGATACTAAAGAGGCTAGCAAATTGCGGAAAGGTGAGAGTGCGTATAATCCATGGACTCACATTAGTCATAAAGAACTCACATTCTTATTGCAAAAGTTTATTAGCCCTCAAAGAAAAGTACTACTACGCATGCCCCTAGGGGATAGATTGGTAGGAAAAGACCATCGCCCGTTCCCGAACGCCACTGATAAGGAAGACAATCAATAATAAATCATGCTCCAACTTCTTAGCATAACGAGATGCCATACGTGCATGCTACGGGAATCACAAACCTCAACACAATTATTCTTACTAAACCATTACTCACTAGCACAACACACATATTACCACCTTTATATCGCAAAACTATTGCAAGGAATCAAACTTATCATATTCAGTGATCTACATAAAATTTTGTATTATATCCCTCTTGAATACCTATCATATTAGGATCAAATTCATAACCCATACTAATTGCCATTACTATTATTGACTCTCAAAAATATATAAGTGAAGCATGAGAGTGCAACTATTTCTTTAAAATATAACCACCGTCTTAGATGATAGTTTGTGCAAAGGTACTTGATAGGTTTTGATGATGTCTCCCTGGCAATGGTGCCAGAAATTCTTCCTGCTACTTGTGTGTTCATTGGGATTTCCTCGAAGAGGAGAGGATGATGCAGCACAGTAGATATAAGTATTTTCCTCAGTTAAGAACCAAGATTATCAATCCAGTAGGAGAATCACACAAAGCCTCGTGAACAGCACCTGCACACACAAAAGACAATACTTGCACCCAACGCAAACAAGGTGTTTGTCAATCCCCTCGGCCCAAGGATTAAATCTCATAGGGGTAGATAGATAAATTATGAAGATAAAATTAAAAATAAACTTGTAGCATGGTATTTCTGTGTTTTTATATATGATAAAAGTAGACCTGTGGGCCATTCTTTTCACTAGAGGCTTCTCTCTCGAACACATAGCATACGATGGGTGAACAAATTGCTGTCATGCAATTGATATAAAAACACATAGTTATGATGATAATCTTGGCAATGATCATGTATATAGGCATCACATCCGAGACAAGTAGACCGACTCCTGCTTGCATCTACTACTATTACTTCACCCATTGACCGCTATCGAGCATGCATCTAGGGTATTAAGTATAAAACAGAGTAACGCCTTAACTAAGATGACATGATGAAGACAAAATAAACCCAATCAATATGAATAATTTTGGGAAATGTAGTAGAAAACAAAAAAAATCGCCCTACGATCACCAGGAACAATATGAAGATGCATAATGGGTTGTGATCAACGATCGTTACCGACTCCGGGAGTGCAGCGGAAGTTGACGAGTCGATGTAGATCATACTTGGAGTCCCTCGGACATTGATGACGATCCCGCGAAACGCCATCGAATGATCTCTCAAATAGAAGACCGAAAGCATGGCTCTCTACTTGGTTGCAAGCGTACGGTCTTCACGATCCGGCAGTGCTTCACCGTCCAGAGCCAATCATCGCCGGAGAATTAGTGGGAGAAGAATAGAGCCACATTGGGCTTCTAATTATGAGGATTATAGGTGGCTAGGCCTAGCTCTAATTAGTCAACTAGGACCAACTAGAACTAGTACTAGATGAACTAGAGGAGGCTCCAAAACTTGTGTACCAATAGGGAGAAATCCTCTAGTATATATGGTTAGGAGGGGAAGAGGGGGCTGCCAACAAGGGGGAAAGAGCCCCTTGGGGCGCCGGCCAAGGGAGTGGGGTAGGACTCCCCTTCCAAGTAGGATTCGCCCCCCCCCCAATAGGAAAGCGGGGCGCCACCTCCACTTGGCCTTCATGGCCCAAGTTTCCTTCCACCTCTTGGCCTTATTAGGCCCATTGATATTAAATTAAAAAAATATTTGTTCTAAACATTTTCAGACCATTATATATAACTTAACATTCCTGAAAACATTTTCCTGCTATATATATATTAATTAGTAATACCCGATATTCACCGAAACCCTTTCGGTGACAGCGAAACGCTTCCGGAACCTCTCGAAGCTATTCCGGATATTAATGAAACAATTCCACAAATATATTCTCATCACTCCTGTCCTACTAATACTCATGAGATCATGATTAACTTAATCTTGTGACCTGTAGGTTCGGTAAACCATAGACATTAATGAAACTCCTTCATTCAATGACCGATAGCGGAACTGTGGACATCTATATTTGTCCCTATGATTACACGAATGATATTCGAGTGAACCTTTGGTTATCATGTGTTGTTCCCTTTTCTTTGCGATACTTTAGAAAACCCGATGTGCATCAGTATTCTCCTAAGTCATCACCATGCTCACTATACCGTTGCTCTCGTTACCGGTTTTGTTCTTCTTTATCGCTGATGTGTTCTAACATCCCCGTGACGTAGTCACCTCTGTCTGGCCGGACGATAATGGATGTCATCACACCAAGAGGGACTAAGAATATCTCTCCATTGTTGGAGGAGCAAATCCCACTCTCGACTTGTCTGGTCACTTGTCAAACTTCCTGGTGTGCCTGAAAGTTGTTGTTATGATCACCTTGTTATAGATGACGTTTGAACCACCCCAAAGCCCACCGCCTGGTAGGAAGTGGCTGAGACACTCTCATGGTTTGAGGAACTAAAAACACATGCTAACACTCTGTGTTATAATAGTTGATTTCAGACGATATAATCACATTGTATAACAAACAAGTATTGGGTCGATTCAGTATGATCGTTCTTCTAACGTCATACCCTCAATGTTGTTTTAGGACTATTGTTACACTTAACAATATCCTAAGATCGGGGAAATGTGATCACCAACAACACTTGATCTAGTCTTAGAGGCGAGACCGGGAACCTATTTATTCTGTTTATCATTCCACACGTGCATATGAGTTTTCCACTGAATCGCATATTCCAAGATCATAGCAGTTATAGCACGGAATATAAACTCTTAACTATGAATATGGAAATATAATAATACAATATTATTGCCTCTACGGCATATTTCCAATAGTCTCCCACTTGTACTAGAGTCAATAATCTAGTTGCATGGTTTTACAAACACCCATGGATAATCTGGTGTTGCTCATGATTTGCTTGTGGTAGAGCCTTTGTCATTTCTTTTGACATACTCAAAACTCAGTAATATTTGTGTCAGTGTTGTCTGTTTTTAGGATCTTAATCCATTTTTCTTTGAGCTATAACATTTTATTCAAAGTAAAATATCATTTAAACTCATTGCATTTAGAATCACATCAACTATATCAAGACTCTTCTTGACTATGTATTGTAATCATATTTCGGATTCGTCCATTCATATCAAGATTTTCCTTGACTGGCCATATCCATAAATTAATGCTTATGGGTTTACTACAACTTTTCTAATATCCATTATATCAAGACACTTCTTCATTATTGGATCAAGACTCTTCTTAATTGTTCATAATGTTTATGGGTTTCTTACAACTTTTGTAATATCCAGTTATATCAAGAAATTTCTTGATTATTGGATCTTTACCCATTTATATCAATACTCTTCTTGATTGGCCATACTCATAATATAATCTTAATGGGTTTCTTACAACCTTTGTAATATCCAACTATCAAGACACTTTTTGATTCAGACAACATTAAAACATCTAATGTTTTCAAAACACAAATTATCGTTATAGAATTAGCAATATTGTTCATGAAATAATTTTATCATAGCCCTAATTATATCAATCATGAAGTTGATATTTATATATTCTCAATAATGAACTTATAACTTAATATACTCAAAATAATACATTTACTCTTTTGAGATCCTTGATATCTTTTACAAACACTTAGTAAAATTCTTTGTCCTTTCATATATATTATAACTATCAAGATCAATTTCTATCATCATTCTTATTAAAAAAAATCTCATAAGCATCTAGTTATATGACACTAAGAGAAACAATTTCTCTTATTTAAACATTTTAAGTTTTCGTCAGAATATATATACACCTTTTAGCTTTATAAGACATATTGATCTATCTTTCGAGATTCTTTTATGCCCAATATTTTGCCTTGCTCATTTGATGAAAACATGTTTCAAGACTATTTTATTTTGTTCTAAGAAATTATATTATTTCCATTCCTCAGTATGTCATATGACATTAGGAATACTATATAGCTCCCACTGAGTTATATGTATACACAAAGTTCTTTTGATAAGATCATAATCTTAATATCAGCTCACTTGTTATAATCTTCAAAAAAAAACTCTTTTGAAGTTTGCACTTTGTATCCGATGTTGATGTTTTTATACTTTTCTGGTTGTATCATCCATACATCCTTTCCTTTTAGGAAACTAATTTTGATATCCATTTTCTTCAAAAAAAACTTTTGAAGTATCAACCAAGTTCCAAACTTGTTTATTACAATTAAGTTCTAAACTAAATTGTATATGAATTTTTCATACCGGTGTGCATGGCTATGAGCCATTCCTTTGAGTTGGGCGCTGATATTGCTTTCTTGTACTGTGCTAGTTCATATCTTTTCCAAGATGAATGCTAGTTCAACTTTCTTCCAAGAAGAATAGCTCATCGTAAAATTTGAAAATTTCAACGATATTCCTGATTTGTATAAACCTATTAAAAGCTTTAGAATATCTACATCTAATGTAGTAATCTATGATTTCTTTTGTAGATATACTATTGAAACAATTTTCGGTTTGCTTATCACCGTTAGAGATTCAATAATCCTTTCTAAGCTATAATATGCTCCCACTTATTTCTTTGACAAGAAAGCCTTTTCCTAAAAAATCAAATGTGTCAAATATTTTGCCTTCTTGAACACTTCAATGGAAGGAACCCAAATCATTTTATTTGAGATATCCTAAAACATTTATCTGGTTTAATAATTTCCATAACTCTTATGGTTTCGTTAACCACATTAACATGTGGTGCCCTGTTTAGTGTACATCTTGATGTTTCAATTTATTGCCCAAAGTAAAAAAGCAGATTAGTAATAAATAATTCCATAATTATTCAAATATTTTTGCTAAACTTATGACTCAAATAATCACTTTATCTTTTGTCATAATGATCCTTATCTTCATTATTAAATATTTGAACTCTTCAAATACATCCCAAAATTCATTTGAACAATTCATATTTCAATTTTTATTTATAAGTAAATCATTTTACCTAATCTTTAGTGAAGCATTATTTTCCACCAAGCCCTGTTTTGTTCATCGGACTTCATACATCATTATGTATTCTATTATCTAATTTCTCAGTTAAGAGAATTCAATAATTCATCTATATGAATATTAATTCCCGATATAGCCAAGCAATGACACACTTAAGTGGATCTCATCGGTCTTCTCAAGACATTTAACATTAAGGTAAAAATTCAAATCAAGATTCATGAATAAACCATAAAAATCTGAGGTAAATCTAAACATATTCTTATAATCACTTTAAATTGTATAAGAATATTCGTCATATAATCCAAAATATAATGTCTTATAAAACTCCTGAACGGAATGACTATTATTCGATCCTAAGATGAATCTTGAAAACAAAGCAATGATTCCATCTGTCCTAAGTAGCAATCCCATCACCATCCTTGACAGCATCACATCTTTATTTCTTCTTAACTTGCGAGCTTTCTATAGTCCCCGCATAAGATTGCAAATGAGAGAAATCGATCAGTATCAAATACTTGTGACTTATAGAAACAAGAGTAATAGCATTCACTTTGTATAACTTTTATACCTTTACCGAAAGAACCATTCTTCTTATCTGCCAGATATTTCTTGCAGTTCCGCTTCCAGTGACCCTTATGTTTGCAGTGGAAACATTTAGTCTCCTTAGAGTCTCCACCCTTGTTCTTCTCCAGAGAGACGGTCTTACCGGCACCAGCAGATTTCTTCTTAGACTTCCCTTTTTTTAAACTGGTAGTTTTGTTAACCATGAACACTTCTTTGTTCTTCTGCATTCCAGCTTCCGCAGTTTTCAGCCTAGCAAACAACTCGTTTGAACTTTTCTCCATCCCGTTCATGTTGTAATTCATGACAAAACCATCGTAAGATGCGGGGAGTGAAGCAAGCACAATATGTGAGTGTTGGCGGAATTCCATATTCCAGTGAAGCAAGTCTATCAACATAGCAAGTAAGCTTCACTATATGCTCACTCATTGATGAACCCTCTTTTATCTTACATTCGATCATGGCCTTTGTTAATTCAAACTGTTTGGTCCTTGCATATTTCTTTGTACAGAACTTCTAGTGGCCCAATTATAAATTGATTGGTAAATCGTTCAAAACGCTTCCGTAATTCAGGATCCATGCAAGTTAACATGAGACACTGGACTGCCTCATCACTGCGAGCAGTATAAGTAACAACTTCTTTTGGTGGCGCATCCATTGTGGAACCATCACCTAGGGGTTGATCTAGAACATACTCCTTCTTAGCACTCCTAAGAACAAATCTCAGGTAGTGGATCCAATCCACATAGTTTCCACCATTTGCAGCCAACCTTTCTTTCTCAATCATAGGAGCTAAGTTGAACATATTGCGATCCATTTAATCTAAAACGATAAACACAAATGATTTTAGACAATTCATAATTAATATTGCAGTGTCATTAAAACAAATTTTAATTTAAAGTGTGCTCCCACTCAAATTAATATTTCTCATAATTAATAGTGAGTGATTCAAGATCCAGGTCTAGTTCTTAGCCATTAATGTGTACATCACTGATGACGAGAATTTTGACCGGTGAGCAAGCTTTTGCCGATCATATCTCCATATGAATCTTGTTCATCTTTCGATGCTTTATGCTTCGGGCTTAGAACTATTCTGCTAGAATTTCAAGACAACTGAGTGCTATCTGCATGCACGGTCTAGCCATCTATCGGGGTTATGATCCTTACAATGAGTACTAGAGGTATGAATAAGGGGGCAGAGACTAGCTACAACGTAGGTGTAACACTCGATGTTTAACGAGTTTAGGCCCCTCAATCGGTGGAGGTAAAATCCCTATGTCTCGTGCCCTGAGGCTTGCTTTGATTTGATGGATATGGTCATAAGGGTTGAACGTGCCCAGATATGGAGAGGGCAGCGGCTTATATAGAGTGCGCTGCAGCCCCATGTCTCCCACGCCGTCTGGGTAATTATTGCCATTGAATGAGATAGTTACTAGTGTAATGAGCCTCTACTACAGCAGTTACAGGTAACGGTAGCTATAACTCTATTTAGTGGATGACTTAGGATTCTTCGACCGATGCAGCTCCCATGACGCCTCCCTGTCCGGTACGTCCAAGTGGTAGCTCATCCGCCGTGTGACGTGTGGTTGTCCGAGTGCTGCAGAGCCATCCGAGTGATCCTCCTGATGTATCATCGGAATGCTGACATGGTCCAGAGACCTACCTATGATGGTGATGGGCCCCTTGTGGGTCCCGGATGATGGCCCCTTGACCCCACCTATAATAGGTGACAACATAATTAGCCCCCGAATCAGTTAGGATTTCGTAGGACAAACAAACCAATCCTTCGGTTGGGTCCGAGTGCTGCAGGGACGCTCGGGATATGTTTCCGGACCGTGATTTGTAGTTCCTTGGACGAAAACACAATGGATTCTGGACTTTAGTTTTACCCAGATGACCAGGTGATGTTCATCATCCAGAAAAAACCCGGTGCCATTCGTTTTGTCTCCCGGAGGAGACGGACTAGGAGCCCAAGTGAGGGCATGCCATGACAACTCGAGTGGCGACCCCGGCGCATGGTCTGACTCTCTAGAGAGACGCCACTCCTTATCCCAGGGGAACGCCAACGCAGGCCTCCTACGAATCTGGGTTTACGAGTCATGCGCCTTGGAGCCTACCAGAGGGCCAAGTGAACCCGCAGAGGGGCGTCAAGCGTGCCACGTAACGATCCTGAAGGGGACTTCAGTCGGGTGTTTCACATGGCCGAGTGCATGGGTCCCCATGGAAGGTGGTCAGTCAGACTAACGCACGTACTTTATGAAAGGAATCGCTGGTAATCAATCGGATTGCTCTGTCCTAGAAATCTCGGGATTTGAATTTGTGTGTTCGGCGCTGAAGCGGTAACGTCGTACGTTAGTGGGAAAGTGGGGGCGTGGTTCCTCGATTTGTGTGCACAATACCCATCACATACCGCGCCTGTCCTGTGCAAAGCGTTTTCGCACGGGCCTTCGATCCGGGGATCCGTGCTGACAGATCCGGCCAGAAAATTTTTTCTGGTGGCATAAAAGGTTTGCGGACAGAGGTCTGGCCCTCAGATCCCCTTCTCCTCGCTCCGACTCCTCTGCCACCTTCCTCCTCTCGAGTGTGCAGCAATGGCAAGGGATTCCATGGCCAAGGCAGATAAAGCGAAGAAGGCGGGGAAGGCTTCCTCCTCTGGCTCCGGTGCGGCAGCCGGCGGCACGGCGGGGGCCTAGATCCCGTCGCGCGTCTCAGCCCGGTGACTGGAGGAGTTGGTGCAGGAGGGGCTGATTCCGCTCGAGGGATGGCGTCTGATGACCCACAAGTATAGGGGATCAATTGTAGTCCCTTCAATAATTAAGAGTGTCGAACCCAACGAGGAGAAGAAGGAAATGACAAGCGGTTTTCAGCAAGGTAATGTCTGCAAGCATGGAAATTATCAGTAACAGGTAGTTTGATAGCAAGATAATTTGTAACAAGCAAGTAACGGTAGCGGTAAATAAAGTGCAGCAAGGTAGCCAAATCCTTATGAGGAAAAGGATAGGCCAAAACGGTCTCTAATAATAAGCAAAGCGTTCTTGAGGGTACACGGGAATTTCATCTAGTCACTTTCATCATGTTGGCTTAATTCATGTTCGCTACTTTGATTATTTGATATGTGGGTGGATCGGTGCTTAGGTGTTGTTTTTAATTGAACAAACCTCCTACTTATGATTAACCCCCTCGCAAGCATCTGCAACTACGAGAAGTATTAAGACAAAATCTAACCATATCATTAAACTTTTGGATCCAAATTGGTCCCTTACGAAGTAGCGCATAAACTAGGGTTTAAGCTTCTATCACTATAGCAGCCCATCATCTAATAACTACTCCACAATGCATCCTCTTAGGCCCAAAAATGGTGAAGTTTTATGTAGTCGACGTTCACATGACATCACTAAGGGAATCACAACATACCTATCATCAAAATATTGAACACATATCAAGTTCACATGATTACTTGGAACATGACTTCTCCCGTGACCTCAAGAACAAAAGTAACTACTCACAAATGATAATCATGCTCAAGATCAGAGGGGTATTAAATAACATAATGGATCTGAACATATAATCTTCCACCAACTAAGCCATATAGTAATCAATTACAAGATGTAATCAACACTACTAGTCACCCACAAGTACCATTCTAAGGCTCTGGTATAAAGATTCAACACAAGAGATGAACTAGGGATTGAGAGGAGATGGTTCTATTGAAGATGTTGATGGAGATTGCCCTTGCAAAGATGGAAGAGTTGTTGGTGATGACGATGCCGATGATTTCCCCCTCCAGGAGAGAAGTTCCCCCGACAGAATCGTTCCGCCGGAGAGCAAAAGTGCTCCTGCCCAAGTTCCGCCTCGAGATGGCGGCGCTTCATCCCGAAAGTCCCCCTATGACATTGTTCTAGAGCAAAATGACCTATATACCATAAGATGGGCACCGAAGGTGGGCCAAGGAGGGAAAAACCCACCAGGGCGCGCCTGGGGGGCCTGGAGCGCCCAGGTGGGTTGTGCCCACCTCATGGGCCTCCTCGGTAGTTATTTGCTCCAGTATTTTTCATATATTGCAAAATAATTCTCCATAAATTTTCATCTCATTTGGAGATGTGCAGAATAGGTAACTCTGACGCAGCTTTTTCAGGTCTAGAGTTCTAGTTGCCGGTATTCTCCCTCTTGTGCAAACCTGGCATATTATGAGAGAAAAGGCATTAGAAATACTCCAAAAAGCATTAATAGCATAAAACATTATAAATAATAGTAGGAAAACATGCTACAAAATGGACATATTAACTCCCCCAAGCTTAGACCTCGCTTGTCCTCAAGCAAAAAAACAAAATCGAAAAACATGTCCACATGCTTAGAGAGAGAGAGAGAGAGTTTTCGTTAAAACAAAATAAAAACATACAAGCATCATGTTTATTATTATAACAGCAAAGAACTTTAACATAAACTTTATCATATAAATTCTCATTAACAAGTAACAGTTCATCACATCATTGAAGTATAAAGCATAAACCTTATTGAAAAACGACAAATTGTGTTCTCAGTCAACATTCCAACTACAATTCATCATATTTTCAGGAAGGGTCACGTGTCGGAGCCTTTTGGCAAGTCCACATACTACCATCATTTAACCTTTCATGATTGCTAACATTCACAGCATACCCATGAACAAAAAGTTTCAACCGGACACATAGAAAGATAGGCGCTTATAGTTTCGCCTCCCAACGTATTCACCTCAAGGTTGATGTCAACAATAATAACTCATGCCCACTCATATCCAACTGGATATATGTGCCTAGATCTTTCCTCGCCACATGATGCTTGCAAAAAGAGAAAATAAAAAGGAATAGGGAAGAATACTTTGACTCTAACATAAAAGTAAATGCATAAAAGTAAAAGATAGGCCCTTCGCAGAGGGAAGCAGAGGTTGCCATGCGCTTTTTGTTTGTATGCAAAATCCCTTAATGCAAAAGATCGTCATATTGTATTGCCCCTTATGATAGCAACCTTCATTATGTAGCCTATTACTTTTATTATTTTGCCATCACAAGTTCGTACAACGCTCAATTTTCTCTTACACTAAATGATCCAACACATTTAGAAGCAATTTTTATTGCCTTATTGCACCGATGACAACTTACTTGAAGGATCTTACTCCGTCAATAGGTAGGTATGGTGGAATCTCAAAATAAGATTTTGGGTTTAAGGTTTTTGGATGCACAAGTAGTATCTCTACTTAGTGCGGAGTTGTTGGCTAGCAAAGATGTTGAGCAAGCACCACATATTGAAGTATCTAAGACAATATAACTTCTATGGGAATATGAACAAACATAAATCGTTACGTTGTCTTCCTTGTCCAACGTCAACAATTTTGACACATAATATTCAATGGAGGCTCACAATCATAAAAGATGTCCAAGATACTATATTTGCATGTGAATCTTCTCTTCCCTTATTAATTCTTTAATGAATTGCATCATTGGCCAATGCTATGTTTGTCAGTCTCCAATAAATTTTACCCCTTATACTATTCTTTATGTGATGTCATTACTTACCATAAGATTAGCATATGATCATTTTCATTTATTTTCCTTTCTTTTTATTGAAAAAAGGGTAAAGAAACAAAACTCAAACTACTCTTTATTATATATCTCGCAAACGATTACATAGATAGAAAGACCACTAAACAAAAACTCAAAAAGAAAGGATCGGACTAAACTTTTATTCCACTAAATCATGGATAACTAAAGATCAAACTAAAATAGATAAAGTCAAGGATAGTGGTTGTGATATGATACCGGGGCACCTCCCCCAAGCTTGGCACAAGCCAAGGGGAGTGCGCATACCATGAACTCAAGTTTCTTTTGTTGGGGAAGATGATGTTGGTGGTGGTGATGTAGTATGAGTGTTCTTCTTCCTCAGCTTATGCTTGAGGATGGATTTTTCTTCCCTCAAATCATCGATCTCCTGCTCAAGCTTCAAGATCTTCTTGCATAAGGCTCCTCTACTATCTTGCCGAAATCAGGGAGGGATATCCTCTGAATCACTGTCTTCCTCCTCACCCAAGAACCAAAAATATGGGAAGGTTTCCTTCAAGAAATTTGGATCCAGAGGCCAGTGAGAAACAGGGCTCTCCTCCTCCAAATCGTGAGACGACATAATTTTAGCTATGTCAGAAAATAGCAAGAAAGAAGAACGGAAGATTTCTCTACGATATGATGGTCAATTCGTTCGGGGGGTATATAAAGATTTTTTATCTTGGGAAACAAGCAAACAGGAGGAAAATGGAGTCGGGAAGGTTCCCGAGGTGGGCATAACCCACCTGGTCGCGCCAGGGGGCCTGGCGCGCCCTGGTGTCTTGTGCCCTCCCTCGGGTGCCTTCCTGATTGTTTCTTAATTTTTGTAATATTCCAGAACTGACAAAAAATATTTTTGCGGATTTTTCGGAGTCCATTTACTTACCGTATCACGTACCTCCTCCTTTTAGTATTCTGGAGTGTTTCGGAAGGTTTCCTTTATGTGTTCCTCCGGTGTCATGGTTTGAATAATATTGTTTTCAACATTAAAAGGTGCACCTGAGATATAGTGCTTAATTCTTTGCCCATTGACCACCTTCGGATTTGTACCGTCAGCATTATTGATCTTAATGGCTCCGGAGTGATAAAACTCCTCGATAACATATGGTCCTTCCCATTTAGAGAAAAGTTTTCCTGCAAAGAATCTGAAACGAGAGCTGTACAAAAGAACATATTCTCCAACTTTGAATTCCTGCTTTTGGATTCTTTTGTCATGCCATCTTTTAACTTTTTCTTTGAATAATTTGGCACTTTTATAAGCTTGGGTTCTCCTTTCATCTAATGAGCTAATATCAAATAACCTCTTTTCACCGGCAAGTTTGAAATCATAGTTGAGTTCTTTAATTGCCCAATATCCTTTATGTTCTAACTCAAGAAGCAAATGACAAGCTTTTCCATAAACCATTTTATAAGGAGATATACCCATAGGATTTTTATATGTTGTTCTGTAGGCCCAAAGTGCATCATCCAATTTCTTAGACCAATTCTTTCGGGACCTATTAACAGATTTTTGTAATACGAGTTTTATTTCTCTATTGCTAAGTTCAACTTGACCACTAGATTGAGGATGATAGGGTGATGCAATTCTATGGTTAACATCATATTTAGCAAGCATTTTACAGAAAGCACCATGAATAAAGTGTGAACCACCATTAGTCATTTGATATCTAGGGACTCCAAACCATGGGAAAACAACTTCTTTAAGAATTTTAATGGAAGTGTTATGATCATCACTACTAGTTGGAATAGCCTCCACCCACTTAGTAACAAAATCAACAGCAACCAAAATATGTGCATACCCATTAGAGGAAGGAAAAGGTCCCATATAATCAAAACCCCAAACATCAAATGGTTCAACAACAAGTGAATAATTCATAGGCATTTCTTGACGCTTACTGATATTACCAATTCGTTGACATTCATTGCAAGATAAAACAAACTTACGGGCATCTTTGAAGAGAGTAGGCCAATAAAAATCATATTGCAATACCTTATGAGCAGTTCTATCTCCCGCATGATGCCCTCCATAAGCTTTGGAGTAACATTTCCATAGGATTTGTTCATGTTCATGCTCAGGTACACAACATCTAATAATATCATCTACTCCTTTATAAAGATATGGGTCATCCCAAAAGTAATGTCTTAAATCATAGAAGATTTTTTTCTTTTCTTGGTATGTGAAACTAGGTGGTATGTATTTAGCAAAAATATAATTAGCATAGTTAGCATACCAAGGAGTATTACGAGAAACATTTATTGCAGCTAGTTGTTCGCCAGGAAAGCTATCATCAATAGGTAGTGGGTCATCAAGGATTTCTCTAACCTAGACAAGTTATCAGCTATGGAGTTTGTCGGATTTCAGGTTCCGGCAGACCCTTGAGGTTCGAACACTGGGGTGCACGCGGAGATTTCGCCCTCTGCCTACCTGCTCTCGCTGAATCGCTAGGATCTAAACTACGGAAGAAACAACACAAGAGACACAGAGTTTATACTGGTTCAGGCCACCATTGTGGTGTAATACCCTACTCCAGTGTGTGGTGTGGTGGATTGCCTCTTGGGATAATGATGAACAATACAAGGAAGAACAGCCTCGCGAGGGTCTGTTCTTGGCTGGTGCGATGAACTTCAAGGAGGAGTTCAATCGCTCTATCTACTGGTTTCTTGGTGAGGATCCAGATGCCCCTACCCTGCGGGTGGCTAGTCCTATTTATAGGCAAAGGCCCTGGGCCTCTTCCCAAATATTGAGCGGGAAGGGCGCCAACAATTGGCCATTTTGAAGGGGAACAGCGGGTACACTTATCCTGACTAAAGTTGGTCCTCGCCTGCCAAAGGCTCTGGTGGTGACGCCTGCTTAGGCTCCACAATGAGTTCCTTCCTGCCGTTGGGCTGGTCTTCGTCTTGTTGCACCGAAAAGGATGCCTTTGCTTGATGCTCTCGCCTACGCTTGCTCCCTTTGCACCAAAGAGGAAAGGAGGACACTGCGCAGGCTGGCGCCCGATTGGTGCCCCTGGTCGTCATGGCTTGCGTCATGGGCACCTCGCGAGGTACCCCGCCTTGAACTCTCTGCCTCCTCGCGAGCCAGCCTGATGAGGTCGTGCCTGAGGAAGCTCCTTGTCGTCCGCCCCGCGAGGCTTGGCCCCTCGCGAGGGTCTTGAGCTTGAGTCGATGAAGATGGGCTGTGCTAGGCCCCCCTTTGAGCCAGGCCGCAGGTCCCAGGCAGGCAAGTCTGGGGACCCCCGTTCCCAGAAGGCCGACAGTAGCCCCCGGGCCCATGGCGCGCCTGGACTTGGCCGAGCAGAGAGGCGAAAGGGCAAGTGCGAAGCGTCGCGGGCCCTAACAGCCTGCGGCCTTGGGCGCCGCGTGGCGGTTGATTGTACGTGGGCAGCACTGTTCCCCATGACGCCTCGATAACCGCACAGAGTCGACAAGTCCCTGCATGCAAAGCGGGTCATGATAACCTGCGATCGTGGAGGTCGATGGTTGGCCTTCGCCGGCTATAAGTACGGAACGGCGCGCGCCCTTCAAGTCTATCTCTCCTTGCTTCTCCTTCTTCCTGGTCCTTGCTCCGTCTTGCTGCAATGGCTCCGATCCGCTGGTTCTCCGCGACAGAGAAGGGAAAGGCTCCCCAAGAGGATCCTGACCCGCTTCCACCGAAGAAATGGCTTTCCCTCTGCCATTGGGGTGAGGGCGCCCGCCAGGAAGTGCCGAGGCCCTGGTGCGAGAGGCCACCACCGGGGTTCCCACTTCCTTTGTACGCCCATATCGGGGGCTCTGGAGGAGTCGACGTCGAACGCCACGGGCGGCGCCGCCGTCGGCGCCGGCGGGTCACGAAGGTGTGCGTCTTTCCCCCGGGAGTCCACGCTGAAGGCTCCTCCCGAGAGTTCGTGCTTCGCGCCGCCACACCTCCTATGTCTTGGATTCGTCTTCCCCCTTTCTTCGCCTCCGCCGTACCGCGGGGGGAACCCCTGGGGCTTTGGCTTCAGCATGCCGGCTGCAGCACCCTCGCGACCGGGGCAGAGGTCGTGGTCGTTGCCCCGGGCGAGGTCTTCATGACTCGAGGCTGGGGCGAGATCGCCCGGGTCTGTAGAGCAAGGGGCGCCCTCGCGATCCATCTGGAGTACAACGGTGCTTCGATGATGTCCTTCAAGGTCTTCGATGAGGAGGGTCGCCGGCTGGAGTGCTGCCCCGGAAGAGGTGGTCGGGACCCTGCGGCAGTGAGACAGAGGCCAGCCGACCACTCCCTTGGCAGCTCCTCAGGCGACGGGAGCGCCAGAGGATCCAGCGACTCCGTCGAGCTCCTCGCGACTCCGGAGACGAGCGACGACAGCTACGAGCCCCCGAGCCTGCACCGCTCCCGGAGCAGGGCGGGCTCGTCAGGCCGTCGCCGCCCCTGATCTGGATGGGGTTGCGCCGGTGCCGGACAGCCCACTGTTGATGATGGCGTCTGCCGCAGTGGTCCCTGTAGGTAGGACTCCTTAGGATTTGCGTCTTTTGTTCCTGCGAGGAGTCAAGAATGTACCCCGCGAGGGCTTGTAAGATGTTTGTAGCTCTGTTTGTCAATATGATCCTCATTGTGAAGCAGTGCGAGATGCTTATTCCGTCTTAGCTTAGTTTCTTCCTTTCAGACCTCGTGAGGGCCTGATGCTGTGCACCGGCGGATCCCAGTCCCAAGGCGGCTTCAGCCGTCGCTGGTATGCCAGGTCGCGATGCCGTGGTCAAGGCTAGGAGGTGAGCGGCCTGAGGTCCGGTAAGAGCCCCTGAGTCATGATGCTCAGGAGGTCCCCCTTAGCGTTCAAGCAGCCATCATTCGGTGAGAAAGGAGAGCGACGTTGCTGACACGGGATTGCATCAGGTGCGGGGACGGTGCTGCGATAACTAGCGTTTCCGGAGAGTGACTTATCTCGAGGGTCAGGAAACGCTTCCTGGTGCGGCGCTAAGTCCGTGCCTTGGCCGACGAGGGGTTGCTTGGCGAGGTCCTTGCGTGCTCCTCCCCTCTCGCCTTTGCTCCCCTTTCTGCTCTATGTCCTCGGGTCCCGGCCCCCAAGCGAGTCTCAGCCGTCACTGGTATGCTAGGTCGCGATGCCGTGGACAAGACCAGAGGGTGAGGGCTGGAGAGCCGGTAGGAGCCCTGAGTCATGGTGCTCAGGTACCCCCCTTTTAACGTGCAAGCGGTTCGCGCAGACGAGGGTGAAGAAGACATCGTGAGGGCCTCGCCTGACGATGCTCCTTGGAGTGACCCTGCATGCTCATCACGAAAGGAACGAGAGTTCGCCGTGGCAATCGACAGTTAGCCGTTAGCTGCTTTGGAGAAGCGATGAGGCGCGAAAGGCTTGGCGAGGTGTATTGGTGCACTCGTGAGCCAGCGCGGGACTACGGGGCCCAACCCCAGGGCGGGTTGTGCCCGGCCCTGGGCCTTATCTTGGAGTGTGTTCCTGCAAAATTGGCTAGGTGCAGGTGCTCTACGTCCTCGGGTCCCGGCTCTCGAGCTGGTCTCAGCCGTCGCTGGTATGCCAGGTCACGATGCCGTGGACAAGACCAGAGGGTGAGGGCTGGAGAGCCGGTAGGAGCCCTGAGTCGCGATGATCAGGCACCCCCCCTTTAACGCGCAAGCTGGGTTAGATGACGAAACTCTACGTCCTCGGGTCCCGGCCCTCGAGCTGGTCTCAGCCGTTGCTGGTATGCCAGGTCGCGATGCCATGGACAAGACCAGAGGGTGAGGGCTGGAGAGCCGGTAGGATCCCTGAGTCGCGATGCTCAGGCACCCCCCCTTTAACGTGCAAGCTTCCGACATCCAAGAAGAAAAGGTGCCACGGACGGGCACCAAATAACAAGCATGATGGGTCGAAAGCATGGCCCTAAGATAAACGCAAGAAGGGTACACGCCGCTGGGTCAGACCCGAGCGACTTGGGGATGATGCAGCCCGCGAGGCGCCCACCATAAGGTAAGCTAAGAACATGAAATAAAAGGGATACACGCCACAGGGACGGACCCACGCGGCCTGGGAATAATGCGGCCCTAAGGGCGCTCCCAGCTGGAAATGAAACTTGAAAGATGTCACTTGATGATGTTGGGGATGAAGGGGTGTTGGTGTCGCAGACTCGGTGGGCTGCGGGAACCGATCCTCACGAGCCCCCAGGCTCAGGGGCCTCGGGAGGCTCCTGAGGTGCTGGTGGCTCCTCACGGACCATCTCCATCTCCACCAGGGCTGCGGAACGCCTGACCTCTTGAGCTTCCAGGATGGCCCTCATGAGGCGCTGGTACGCGGCTGCCGCGTTCGGCAAGCCATAAGGCATGCGAACATAGCTGTGGGGCGGACCCTCGCAACGTCCCACTTGTGAGGGCTAGAGGCGCTCCTGAGACGCGGCTTGGTTGAACCCTGGTATGTCGATGCAGACACGCAGCCCACCATCCTCGCCTGGATGGGGGGCCACAGCGGGTAAGCGGCGGTTGCCTCTCATGACTCTTGACTCCTATAGCTCCTGGATGGCCTTGCTGATGAACTCCTGAGGGTTTGGCCCTCCTTGCCTTGCTCCTTCTTGAGGGAAACGTTCTTCGAAACACGCCTCCACATGGTGCCCAAGCACCTCCCTCGTGACCTTGGCGAGGTCGGCGGCCCTCCAGGGGAGAGCCCCCGAGCCCTGCCTGAGGAGGGCGCCGGGCGCGCCTCCCTATGCGATGGAGGGAGGCTCCCCCTGAGCAGGCGCGGACCCTGAGGGGCCTGCCTCTTGAGGGGCCGGGCCGGACGATGTCTTCTTCTTCTTGGGGGCAGCCTCGGGAAGCCTCCTGCTTCCGCGATCCGGGTCTTCCAGTGATGCGGCCTGAAAGGCTCGCTCCAGGGAGCACACTGCGTCTCTCTCCTCGCAGGGCACCGTGATAACCCCGCCACTATTTGGCATCTTGAGGACGTTGTAGCCATGGTGGGTTACGGCCATGAACTTGGCCAGCGCCGGGTACCCGAGGATGGCGTTGTACGGCAGGCGAATGTGTGCGATGTCGAAGTCGATGAGATCGATGTGGTAGTTGTCGCGTGCCCCGAAGGTGACGGGGAGGCGGACCTGCCCAATCGGGACCGTGGAGCCATCGGTGACTCCGGAGAAAGGCTTGGTTGGCTGAAGCTGACTGTAGGGCACTTGGAGATTGTTGAACGTTTCCACGGATAGGACGTTGAGCCCTGCCCCGCCGTCGATGAGGGTCCTGGTGACTAGCACGTTGCTGATGATTGGGGAACAAAGCATCGGGAGGACTCCTGCTGTGGCCGCGCACTTGAGCTGATCCGCAGAGCTGAATGTGATGGCGCATGCTGACCACCTGAGAGGGCGCGTGGCCTCGAGCTTGGGGAGGGATGCATTCACTTCGTGGGCGAACTGCTTGAAGATGCGCTGAGAGGCTGGGGCTTGAGCTCCGCCCAGGATGCAGGCGATTGCACCTGGTTCCTGGAAGCCCCCAGCCCCCTCGTCCTGATGGCGGTCTTCATTTCTCCTTGGCTACGGCGGCAGCGGAGGGAGGCATGCGTTCCCCTGCGGGCGATCCTCGCGACGCTGATCCCTCCAGCCTCCCTCGCAAGGCGGGTCTTGCCAGTGGTCCTCGCGAGGTTGGTCGTGCCACCCTTGACGCGGGCCGCGGTCTTCCCAACGTCCTGCGTTCCTTCCTCCTCCTCGGTCGTAGCCCCGGTCGCTGCGGTCGGGACGTCGGCCGGCTCTTCCTTCATGCATGGCCCAGAGTTCTTGGCATTCATTGGTGTTGTGGGTGTGGAGGTCATGGTACACACAGTACCGACTGCCCTTGGAGGATTCGGGCTGATCTTTGCCTCGCTTGGTGTCGGGCTCTGCCGCGAGCACGGCAGCCCCCTTGCGCTTCACGTCCTTGGCCTTGGGCTTCTTCTCTTCTGGGTCTGCGGCAGGCAGCTCGAGGAGGGAGAGGCGTCCTTCCTCAGTCCTGGCGCACTTGGTCGCCAAGTTGAACAACTCCAAAGAGGTGCACAGGTCTTCATGCATCGCCAGCTCCTCCTTCATCTTGACGTCGCGCACGCCGTCGGAGAAGGTTGAGATGATGGCCTCCTCCGTTACCTTGGGGATCTTGAGGCGCGTGTTGTTGAAGCGCTGGATGTACTTCTGCAGGGTTTCCCCTGGCTACTGCTTGATGCGGCGCATGTCGCTCATGGCGAGTGGCCGGTCGTGAGTACCCTGGAAGTTGGCGATGAAGCGGGTGCGCATCTCGTCCCAGGAGGAGATCGTGCCTGGAGCCAGATTCAAGAGCCAGGTACGGGCCCCGTCCTTGAGCGCCATGGGAAACCAGTTTGCCATGACCTTTTCGTCTCCGTTGGCGGCCTCGATGCCCAGCTCGTAGGGCTGGAGGAACTCTGCAGGGTCAGCCGTGCCGTCGTAGCGAGGAGGCAAGTCTGGCTTGAACTTGCCGGGCCACACAATGCTGCGTAGCTCGGAGGTGAAGGCACGGCAGCCCGCTGTGGCCACAGGAGGCCTTGGGCGACGAAGAGCTTGGTCCTGTGGGTCCCCATGCGCTGCAGCTGGGGGCAGCGCAGGGTCTTGACATGCTGGAGCAGGGAGCGCTCGGGCAGCTTCCCGAGGGTGAGGGACTTCTTGGCAGCTCTGCTCTTGCCGCGCTGGCGCCTGACGGAGCGGGTTCCGCCCAGGGGCCGCGCGCCTTGGGGCCAGGGCGCCTTCTTGAGGGGGGGCGGCTGAGGCGCCCCAGGAGCTTCATTGCCCGCGCAGGGCGAGGCACAGTGCAGCGAGAAGGACGGCGCGGGGGAGCCCCCAGCGGCACGGACAAGCTCGGCGACTTGGTCGAGCCACTCTTCATAGACGTCGTCGATTGGGCGGTAGTGCAGGAGCTTGTTTGCCTCGATGAGTGCAGCACGAGCCTCCATGGCCGCGCGGGGCGCGCGGGACGAAGAACCAGCGGGGGTGAGCGAGGGTGTAGCGGTGCGGCCGTCTCGCCTCATGGATGGATGCTGGGACGATGCTTGATGCTCGTTCCCCACCGGGCCGGTGGCGGCGTTGACAGCAGGTGATGGGGAACGACGAGGGCGCCCGCCGATGGGAGCCGTCTAGGCGACGCGGGAAGCGAGGGCGGCTCGGCGCTCGGCACGAGCCCGACGAGCGTCAGACATGGATGCGATGGTCGGAGAAGAACAAGGCGACGGAAGGCGAATTCTGGCGTACCCCTACCTGGCGCGCCAAATGTTGGATTTCGGGTTCCGGCAGACCCTTGAGGTTCGAACACTGGGGTGCGCGCGGAGATTTCGCCCTCTACCTACCTGCTCCTCGCCGAATCACTAGGATCTAAACTACGGAAGAAACAACACAAGAGACACAGAGTTAATACTGTTTCAGGCCACCATTGTGGTGTAATACCCTACTCCAGTGTGTGGTGTGGTGGATTGCCTCTTGGGCTAATGATGAACAATACAAGGAAGAACAGCCTCGCGAGGGTCTGTTCTTGGCTGGTGCGATGAACTACTAGGAGGAGTTCAATCACTCTATCTACTGGTTTCTTGGTGAGGATCCAGATGCCCTACCCTGGGGGTGGATAGTCCTATTTATAGGCAAAGGCCCTGGGCCTCTTCCCAAATATTGAATGGGAAGGGCGCCAACAATTGGCCATTTTGAATGGGAACAGCGGGTACACTTATCCTGACTAAAGTTGGTCCTCGCCTGTCAAAGGCTCTGGTGGTGACGCCTGCTTGGGCTCCACAATGACTTCCTTCCTGCCGTTGGGCTGGTCTTGGTCTTGTTGCACCGAAATGGATGCCTTTGCTTGATGCTCTCGCCTGCGCTTGCTCCCTTTGCACAAAAGAGGAAAGGAGGACACTGCGCGGGCTGGCACCCGACTGGCGCCCCTGGTCGTCGTGGCTTGCGTCATGGGCACCTCGCGAGGTACCCCGCCTTGAACTCTCCACCTCCTCGCGAGCCAGCCTGATGAGGCTGTGCCTAAGGAAGCTCCTTGTCGTCCGCCCCGCGAGGCTTGGCCCCTCGCGAGGGTCTTGAGCTTGAGTCGATGAAGATGGGACGCGCTGGGCCCCCCCCTTTGAGCCACGCCGCAGGTCGCAGGCAGGCAAGTCTGGGGACCCCTGTTCCCAGAACGCCGACAGGGTTCTCAACTCCTTTTCTATCAGTAATATGCAAATGAAATTTTGTAGCAAGAGAACCCACCTAATGAGTCTAGGTTTAGCATATTTCTTTTCCATAAGATATTTTATAGCAGCATGATTAGTGTGAACAATTACTTTGGAATCAACAATATAAGATCTGAATTTGTCACAAGCAAACACAACTGCTAAAAATTCTTTTTCAGTAGTAGCATAATTCCTTTGGGCACTATCTAGAGTTTGGCCAGCATAATGAATAACATTCAATTTCTTATAAACTCTTTGTCCTAGAATAACACCAACAACATAGTCACTAGCATCACACATATATTCAAAAGGCAAGTTCTAGTCAGGTGGTTGAACAATAGGTGTAGAAGTTAAGGCTTTCTTAAGTGTTTCAAAGGCTTCTACACAATCATCATCAAAAACAAATGGAACATCCTTTTGTAAAAGATTTGTAAGAGGCCTAGAAATTTTAGAGAAGTATTTAATAAACCTCCTATAGAAACCAGCATGACCAAGAAAACTACGAATACCTTTTAATGTCTCTAGGACATTGCATCTTCTCAATTGCATCAACTTTAGCTTTATCCACCTCATTACCTCGTTCGGGAATTTTATGCCCCAAGACAATACCTTAATTAACCATAAAGTGCCACTTCTCCCAATTCAAGACAAGGTTAGTTTGCTCACATCTCTGCAAAACTCGATCAAGGTTGCCCAAGCAATCATCAAAAGTAGTTCCATAAACAGAAAAATCATCCATGAAAACCTCAACAATCTTTTCACAAAAATCAGAGAATATAGCAGTCATACATCTTTGAAAGGTAGTAGGTGCATTGCATAAATCAAAAGGCATATATCTATAATCATATGTTCCAAAGGGGCACGTAAAGGTGGTTTTCTCTAGATCTGGTTGTGAAACAGGTATGTGAGAAAAACCAGAATATCCATCAAGAAAGCAAAAGTGTGTGTGCTTAGATAATATTTCCACCACTTGATCAATAAAAGGCAAGGGGTAATGATCTTTTCTAGTAGATTTATTTCATTTTTTGAAATTAATTACCATTCTATAGCCAGTAACAATTCTTTGTGTAATAAGTTCATTTTTATCATTACAAACAATAGTAATACCTCCTTTCTTAGGGGACACAATGAACAGGACTTACCCATGTACTATCAGCTATCGGATAGATTATACCCGCTTCTAGAAGATTTAATATTTTAGTTCTTACCACTTCTTTCATTTTGGGATTCAAACATTGTTGGTGATCAACAACGGGTTTAGCATCAAGTTCCATATGTATCTTATGCTGATAGAGAGTGGGACTAATTCCCTTAAGATCATCAAGAGTATATCCAATGGTAGCACAGTGCTTCTTCAGAATTTTCAATAATCTTTCTTCTTCATGTTCTGAAAGGTTAGCGCTAATAATAATAGGATATATCTTTTTCTCATCAAGATATGCATATTTAGAAGTGTCAGGCAATTGCTTTAGTTGAAACACAGGATCACCTTTAGGTGGAGGAGGTCCTCCAAGAGTTTCAATAGGCGAATTATGTTTGAGCAGAGGTTGTTGTTCAAAGAAGATTTTATATATTTCGTTCCTTCCATGCATATGCATATCATTTTCATGGTCTAGCATATATTGTTCTAGTGGATCAGTAGGAGGCATGGTAATAGAAGCAAGACCAATTATTTCATCCTTACTAGGTAATTCTTTCTTATGAGGTTGTCCATTAAACATGGAAAAATTAAATTCATGAGACTCATCACCAAAGCAAACACTGACAGTTTGTTTATGACAATCTATAGTAGCATTGATAGTGTTCAAGAAAGGTCTACCAAAGATAATGGGGCAAAAGTCATCTTGCGGGGAACCAAGAACTAGAAAATCAGTGGGGTGTTTTATTTTCCCACAGAAGACTTCAACATCTCTAATAATCCCGAGTGGTGTGATGATGTCTCTATTAGAAAGTTTAATAGTGACATCTATGTCTTCTATTTCAGCGGGGTCTATATCATTCATAATTTCTTGGTATAAAGTAAAAGGAATAGCACTCACGCTAGCACCTAAATCACATAAACCATGATAACAATGATCTCCTATTTTAACTGAGACAAGAGGCATGCCAATAACAGGTCTATGTTTATATTTTTCATCAGGTTTGGCAATTCTAATAGCTTCATCATAGAAGTAAATAACATCCCCATCAATATTTTCTACCAGGAGATCTTTGACCATAGCGACACAAGGTTCTACTTTAATTTGTTCAACCGGTTCAGGTGCTCTATTATAACTTTTGCGAACCATAGTTGAAACCTTAGCATGTTCCTTTATACTAAAAGGGAAAGGTGGTTTTTCAATATAAGAAGTAGGCACAACTGGATCAACATTGTAAATAATAGTTTCATCTTTAACTACGTCCGGTTCTTTAATTTCTTCTTTAACTGGGGGATAATATTTAAACCACTTCTCTTTAGGGAGATCAACATGAGTAGCAAATGATGTTGGGGAACGCAGTAATTCAAAAAAAATCCTATGGTCACGCAAGATCTATCCAGGAGATGCATAGCAACAAGACGGGAGAGTGTGTCCACGTAACCTCATAGATCGAAAGCGGAAGCGTTTAGTAACGCGGTTGATGTAGTCGAACGTCTTCATGATCCAACAGATCCAAGTACCGACCGTACGGCACCTTCATGTTCAGCACACGTTCAGCACGATGATGTCCCTCGAGCTCTTGATCTAGTAGAGGGTCGAGGAGAGTTCCATCAGCATGACAGACTAGCGACGATGTTGATGATGTTACCGACACAGGGCTTCGCCTACCGAGGTGTTAAACTATGGAGGGGGGGCACCGCACATGGCTTAGAGATTGTCTGTTGTCCTTTGGGGTGCCCCTTCCCCCGTATATAAAGGAGGGAGGGAGGAGGCCGGCGGCCAGGGGGCGCGCTCCATAGGGGGTGTCCAACTAGGATTCCCATTCCTAGTTGGAGACCCCTTCCTTTTCCAAGAGGGGGGGAAGGAGTAGGAGAGGGAGAAGGAAAGAGGGGGGTGCCGCCCTCTCCCTAGTCCAATTTGGACTTGCCATGGGGCGGCATGCGGCCACCCTGCAGCCCTCCTCTCCTATCCACTAAAGCCCATGAAGGCCCACTACTTCCCCGGGGGGGTTCCCTTAACCTCCCGGTACTCCGAAAAGTGTTTGAACTCTTCCGAAACCTTTTCGGTGTCCGAACGTAGCCTTCCAATATATCAATCTTTATGTCTCGACCATTTAGAGACTCCTCATCATGTCCGTGATCTCATCTGGGACTCTGAACAAACTTTGGTCATCAAATCACATAACTCATAATACAAATTATCATCAAATGTTAAGCGTGCGGACCCGACGGGTTCGAGAACTATGTAGACATGATCGAGACACATCTCCAATCAATAACCAATAGCGGAACCTGGATGCTCATATTGGCTCCTACATATTATACGAAGATCTTTATCGGTCAAACCGCACAACAACATACGTTGTTCCCTTTGTCATGGTATGTTACTTGCCCGAGATTCGATCGTCGGTATCATCATACCTAGTACAATCTCGTTACCGGAAAGTCTCTTTACTCGTTCCGTAATGCTTCATACCATAACTAACTCATTAGTCACATTGCTTGCAAGGCTTATAGTGATGAGCATTACCGAGAGGGCCCAAAGATACCTCTCCGATACATGGAGTGACAAATCCTAGTCTTGATCTATGCCAACCCAACAAACACCTTCAGAGACACATGTAGAGCATCTTTATAATCACCCAGTTACGTTGTGACATTTGATAGCACACAAGGTGTTCCTCCGGTATTCGGGAGTTGCATAATCTCATAGTCAGAGGAACATGTATAAGTCATGAAGAAAGTAGTAGCAATGAAACTGCAACGATCATAATGCTAAGCTAACGGATGGGTATTGTCCATCACATCATTCTCCTAATGATGTGATCTCGTTCATCAAATGACAACACATGTCTATGGTTAGGAAACATAACCATCTTTGAATAACGAGCTAGTCAAGTAGAGGCATATTAGGGACACTATGTCTTGTCTATGTATTCACACATGTACTAAGTTTCCGGTTAATACAATTCTAGCATGAATAATAAAGATTTATCATGATATATGGAAATATAAATAAAAACTTTATTATTGCCTCTAGGGCGTATTTCCTTCAGTCTCCCACTTGCACTAGAGTCAATAATCTAGATTACAAGGTAATGATTCTAACACCCATGGAGTCTTGGTGTTGATCATGTTTTTCTCGTGGAAGAGTCTTAGTCAACCGGTCTGCAACATTCAGATATGTATGTATTTTGCAAATCTCTATATCTCCCTCCGCGACTTGATGTCGGATGGAATTGAAGCGTCTCTTGATGTGTTTGGTCCTCTTGTGAAATCTGGATTCTTTTTCCAAGGCAATTGCACCAGTATTGTCACAAAAGATTTTCATTGGACCCGATGCACTAGGTATTACACCTAGATCGGATATGAACTCCTTCATCCAGACTCCTTCATTTGCTGCTTCCGAAGGAGCTATGTACTCCGCTTCACACATAGATCCTGCCATGACGCTCTGCATGGAACTACCCCAACTGACAGCTCCACCATTCAATACAAATACGTATCCGGATTGCGACTTAGAGTCATCCAGATCAGTGTCAAAGCTTGCATCGATGTAACCATTTACGACGAGCTCTTTGTCACCTCCATAAACGAGAAACAAATCATTAGTCCTTTTCAGGTATTTCAGGATGTTCTTGACCGTTGTCCAGTGCTCCACTCCTATATTACTTTGGTGCCTCCCTGCTATACTTATAGCCAGGCACACATCAGGTCTGGTACACAACATTGCATACATGATAGAACCTATGGCTGAAGCATATGGAATGACTTTCATTTTCTCTCTATCTTTTGAAGTGGTTGGGCATTGAGTCTGACTCAATTTCACACCTTGTAACACAGGCAAGAACCCTTTTTTGAACTTCTTCAAAACTTTATCAAGGTATGTGCTTTGTGAAAGTCCAATTAAGCATCTTGATCGATCTCTATAGATCTTGATGCCCAATATGTAAGCAGCTTCACCGAGGTCTTTCATTGAAAAATTCTTATTCATGTATCCTTTTATGCTATCCAGAAATTCTGTATCATTTCCAATCAACAATATGTCATCCACATATAATATTAGAAATGCTACAGAGCTCCCACTCACTTTCTATTAAATACAGGCTTCTCCAAACATCTGTATAAAACCATATGCTTTGATCACACTATCAAAGCGTTTATTCCAACTCCGAGAGGCTTACACCAGTCCATAAATGGATCGCTGGAGCTTGAACACTTTGTTAGTACCCTTTGGATCGACAAAACCTTCTGGTTGCATCATATACAACTCTTCTTTAAGAAATCCATTAAGGAATGCAGTTTTGGCATCCATTTGCCAAATTTCATAATCATAAAATGCGGCAATTCCTAACATGATTCGGACAGGCTTAAGCATCGCTATGGGTGAGAAGGTCTCATCGTAGTTAACTCCTTGAACTTGTCAAAAACCTTTCGCAACAAGTAGAGATTTGTAGAAAGTAACATTACCGTCAGGGTCAGTCTTCTTCTTGAAGATCCATTTATTTTCTATGGCTTGCCGATCATCAGGCAAGTCCACCAAAGTCCACACTTTGTTCTCATACATGGATCCCATCTCACATTTCATGGCCTCAAGCCATTTCGAGGAATCCGGGCTCATCATGGCTTCCTCATAGTTCGTAGGTTCATCATGGTCTAGTAACATGACTTCCATAACAGGATTACCGTATCACTCTGGTGTGGACCATACTCTGGATGACCTACGAGGTTCGGTAGTAACTTGATCTGAAGTTTCTTGATCATCATCATTAGTTTCCTCACTAATTGGTGTAGGAATCACTGGAACTGATTTCTATGATGAACTACTTACCAATTCGGGAGAAGGTACTATTACCTCATCAAGTTCTACTTTCCTCCCACTCACTTCTTTCGAGAGAAACTTCTTCTCTAGAAAGGATCCATTCTTATCTTGCCTTCGGATCTGTGATAGAAGGTGTACCCAACAGTTTCCTTTGGGCATCCTATGAAGACACACTTCTCCGATTTGGGTTCAAGCTTATCAGGCTGAAGCTTTTTCACATAATCATTACAGCCCCAAACTTTAAGAAACGACAACTTGGGTTTCTTGCCAAACCACAGTTCATATGGCATCGTCTCAACGGATTTCAATGGTGCCCTATTGAAAGTGAATGCAGCCGTCTTGAAAGCATAACCCCAAAATGATAGCACTAAATCAGTAAGAGACATCATAGATCACACCATATCCAATAAAGTACAGTTACAACGTTCGGACACACCATTACGCTGTGGTGTTCCAGGTGGAGTGAGTTGCGAAACTATTCCACATTGTGTCAAATGAATATAAAACTCATAACTCAAATATTCACCTCCACAATCAGATCTAAGAAACTTTATTTTCTTGTTACGATGATTTTCCACTTCACTCTGAAATTCTTTGAACTTTTCAAATGTTTCAGACTTATGATTCATTAAGTAGATATACCCATATCTCCTCAAATCATCTGTGAAGGTAAGAAAATAACAATACCCGCCACGAGCCTCAATACTCATTGGTCCGCATCCATCGGTATGTATTATTACCAATATGTCAGTAGCTCGTTCCATTGTTCCGGAGAACGGAGTTTTAGTCATCTTTCCCATGATGCATGGTTCGCAAGCACCAAGTGATTCATAATCAAGTGATTCTAAAAGCCCATCAGCATGGAGTTTCTTCATGTGCTTTACATCAATATGACCTAAACAGCAGTGCCACAAATAAGTTGCACTATCATTATCAACTTTGCATCTTTTGGCTTCAATTTTATGAACATGTGTATCACCACGATCGAGATTCAACAAAAATAGACCACTCAACAAGGGTGCATGACAATGAAATATATTACTCATATAAATAGAACAACCATTATTCTCTGGTTTAAATGAATAACCATCTCGCATCAAACAAGATCCAGATATAATGTTCATGCTCAACGCTGGCACCAAATAACAATTATTCAGGTATAAAACTAATCCCGAAGGTAGATGTAGAGGTAGCGTGCCGACGGCGATCACATCGACCTTGGAACCATTTTTGATGCGCATCGTCACCTCGTCCTTAGCCAATCTTCGTTTAATCTGTAGCCCCCGTTTCGAGTTGCAAATATGAGTAACAGAACCAGTATCAAATATCGAGGCGCTACTACGAGCATTAGTAAGGTACACATAAATAACATGTATATCAAATATACCTTTCACTTTGCCATCCTTCTTATCTTCCATATATTTGGGGCAGTTCCGCTTCCAGCGACCAGTCCCTTTGTAGTAGAAGCACTCTGTTTCAGGCTTAGGTCTAGACTTGGGCTTCTTCCTGGGAGTAGCAACTTGCTTGCTATTCTTCTTGAAGTTCCCCTTCTTCCCTTTTCCCTTTTTCTTGAAACTACTGGTCTTATTAACCATCAACACGTGATGCTCCTTCTTGATTTCTACCTCCGCAGCCTTTAGCATTGCGAAGAGCTCGGGAATTGTTTTCGTCATCCCTTGCATATTATAGTTCATCACGAAGCCTTTATAGCTTGGTGGTAGTGATTGAAGAACTCTGTCAATGATATTATTATCAGGAAGATTAACTCCCACTTGAGCCAAGTGGTTATGGTACCCAGACATTCTGAGTATGTGTTCACTGACAGAACTATTCTCCTCCATTTTGCAGCTATAGAACTTGTTGGAGACTTCATATCTCTCAACTCGGGCATTTGCTTGAAATATTAACTTCAACTCTTGGAACATCTCATATGCTCCATGACGTTCAAAAAGTCTTTGAAGTCCCGATTATAAGCCATAAAGCATGGCACACTGAACTATCGAGTAGTCATCAACATGCGTCTGCCAGGCATTTACGATGTCTGCAGTTGTTGGCGCAGGTGGTACACCTAGCGGTGCTTCCAGGATGTAATTCTTCTGTGCAACAATGAGGATAATCCTCAAGTTATGGACCAGTCAGTGTAATTGCTACCATCATCTTTCAACTTAGCTTTCTCTAGGAATGCATTTAAATTCAAGGGAACGGTAGCACGGGCCATTGATCTACAACAACATAGACATGCAAAAAACATCAGGAGTAAGTTCATGATAAATTAAAGTTCAATTAATCATATTACTTAAGAACTCCCACTTAGATAGACATCCCTCTAGTCATCTAAATGATCACATGATCCAAATCAACTAAACCATGTCCGATCATCACGTGAGATGGAGTAGTTTCAAAATGGTGAACATCTCTATGTTGATAATATCTACTATATGATTCACGTTCGACCTTTCGGTCTCAGTGTTCTGAGGCCATATCTGCATATGCTAGGCTCGTCAAATTTAACCCGAGTATTCCGCATGTGCAAAACTGGCTTGCACCCGTTGTATGTGAATGTAGAGCTTATCACACCCGATCATCACGTGGTGTCTCGGCATGACAAACTGTAGCAATGGTGCATACTTAGGGAGAACACTTATACCTTGAAATTTAGTAAGGGATCATCTTATAATGCTACCGCCGAACTAAGAGAAATAAGATGCATAAAAGATAAACATCACATTCAATCAAAATATGTGACATGATATGGCCATCATCATCTTGTGCTCATGATCTCCATCACCGAAGCATCGTCATGATCTCCATCGTCACTAGCTTGACACCTTGATCTCTATCGTAGCATCGTTGTCGTCTCGCCAACTATTGCTACTACAAATATCGTTGCCGCTTAGTGATAAAGTAAAAAAATTACATGGCGATTGCATTTCTACAATAAAGCGACAACCATATGCCTCCTGCCAGTTGTCGATAACTCTGTTACCAAACATGATCATCTCATACAACAATGTATATCACATCATGTCTTGACCATATCACATCACAACAAGCCCTGCAAAAACAAGTTAGACGTCCTCTACTTTGTTGTTGCAAGTTTTATGTCGCTACTACGGGCTTCTAGCAAGAACCGTTCTTACCTACGCATCAAAAACCACAACGATTTTTCGTCAAGTGTGTTGTTTTAACCTTCAACAATGACTAGCCGTAGTCAAACTCAATTCAACTAAAGTTGGAGAAACAAACACCCGCCAGCCACCTGTGTGCAAAAGCACTTTGGTAGAGCCAGTCTCATGAACACAATCATGTAATGTCGGTCCGGGCCGCTTCATCCAACAATACTGTCGAATCAAAGTAAGGAGTTGGTGGTAAGCAATATGACTATTATCGCCCACAACTTATTGTATTCTACTCATGCATATATCATCTACGCATAGACCTGGCTCGGATGCCACTGTTGGGGAACGCAGTAATTCAAAAAATTTCCTACGATCAAGCAAGATCTATCTAGGAGATGCATGGCAACGAGATGGGAGAGTGTGTCCATGTACCCTCGTAGACCGAAAGCGGAAGCGTTTAGTAACACGGTTGATGTAGTTGAACGTCTTCATGATCCAACCGATCCAAGTACCGAACGTATGGCACCTCCGTGTTTAGCACATGTTCAGCACGATGATGTCCCTCGAGCTCTTGATCCAGTAGAGGGTCGAGGAGAGTTCCGTCAGCACGACGGCGTGGCAACGGTGTTGATGATTTTACTGGTGCAGGGCTTCTCCTAAGCACTATGATGATATGACCGAGGTGTTAAACTGTGGAGGGGGGCACCGCACAAGGCTAAGATATTCTCTGTTGTCCTTTGGGGTGCCCCTTGCCACCATATATAAAGGAGGGAGGGAGGAGGCCGGGGCCCAGGAGGGGCGCGCGCCATAGGGGGAGTCCAACTAGGATTCCCAATCCTAGTTGGAGTCCCCTTCCTTTTCCAAGAGGGGGAGAGAGGGAAGGAGTAGGAGAGGAAGAAGGAAAGAGGGGGGGCGCCGCCCCCTCCCTTGTCCAATTAGAACTTGCCATGGGGGGGCGCCCCCCCTGCAGCCCTCCTCTCCTTTCCACTAAAGCCCATGAAGACCCACTACTTCCCCCGGGGGGTTCCGGTAACCTCCTAGTACTCCAAAAAATGTTTGAACTCTTCCGAAACCTTTTTGGTGTCCGAACATAGCCTTCCAATATATCAGTCTTTATGTCTCGGCCATTTAGAGACTCCTCGTCATGTTTGTGATCTCATCCGGGACTCCAAACAAACTTCGGTCATCAAATCACATAACTCATAATACAAATCGTCATTGAACGTTAAGCGTGCGGACCCTACGGGTTCGAGAACTATGTAGACATGATCGAGACACATGTCCGATCAATAATCAATAGCGGAACCTAGATGCTCATATTGGCTCCTACATATTCTACAAAGATCTTTATTGGTCAAATCGCACAACAACATACGTTGTTCCCTTTGTCATCGGTATGTTACTTGCCCGGGATTCGATCGTCGGTATCATCATACCTAGTTCAATCTTGTTACCGACAAGTCTCTTTACTCATTCTATAATGCTTCATCCCATAACTAACTCATTATTCACATTGCTTGCAAGGCTTATAGTGATGAGCATTACCAAGAGGGCCTAGAGATACCTCTCTGATACACAGAGTGACAAATCCTAATCTTGATCTATGTCAACCGAACAAACACCTTCGGAGACACCTGTAGAGCATATTTATGATCACCCAGTTACGTTGTGAAGTTTGATAGCACACAAGGTGTTCCTCCGGTATTCAGGAGTAGCATAATCTCATAGTCATAAGAACATGTAAAAGTCATGAAGAAAGCAGTAGCAATGAAACTGTAACAATCATAATGCTAAGCTAACGGATGGGTCTTGTCCATCACGTCATTCTCCTAATGATGTGATCCCGTTCATCAAATGACAACACATGTCTATGGTTAGGAAACATAACCATCTTTGATTAACGAGCTAGTCAAGTAGAGGCATACTAGGGACACTATGTTTTGTCTATGTATTCAGACATGTACTAAGTTTCCGGTTAATACAATTCTAGCATGAATAATAAACATTTATCATGGTATAAGAAAATATAAATAGCAACTTTATTGTTGCCTCTAGGGCATATTTCCTTCTAATGATTCACAAAAGGAGGTTACTATCTCAGTGTCAGGTCCATATTTAGTGCTAAACTTGTGAAAAGCAACATTATTCATAAAAGATTTAACAAATCAAATTCAAGCTTAATACCTGACTCTTTACCTTCTTTGAATTCCCAATCTTCAGAGTTGCATTTAGTTATTTCTAAAAGATCCCACCTGAATTTAGTAGTCTTCTTCATAAAAGAACCAGTACAAGAAGTATCGAGCATGGATCGATCATCATGTGAAAGACAAGCATAAAAATTCTGAATAATAATTTCTCTAGAGAGCTTATGATCAGGGCATGAATATACCCCAAGCTAGAGCGATACTTTCTCCTTCACGAGGCCAAAAATTATATATATATATATATATATATATATATATATATATATATATATATATATATATATATATATTTCGATCACGATGAACTATTCCAGTTCCAAGATCCAATATCATCACATAGCCTATACCATGTCAATGCTTTTCCCTTCAAATATTCCCCCTATACCAGAGGGCACACCAAAAATACTTTCGGCCGCTGCAAGCTTCTATTCCTGTGATATCCCATCTTGGGGCCTTTTCCGACACTCCACCGGAGCGGGGTTCGATCACGGAGGGCCTCTACATCAACCTTGTTGCCCTTCCAATAAAGCGTGAGTAGTTTACCACGGACCTAAGGGTCCATAGCTAGTAGCTAGAAGGCTTCTTCTCTCTCTTTGATTTTAAATACAAAGTTCTCCTCGATGTTCTTGGAGATCTATTCGATGTAATCTTCTTTTAAGGTGCGTTTGTTGAGATCCGATGAATTGTGGATTTATGATAAATTATCTATGAATATTATTTCGGTCTTCTGAACACTTTTATATGATTGAGATATCTTAGTAATTCTCTTCGATCTATCAATTTGGTTTGGCCAACTAAATTGGTTTTTCTTGCAATGGGAGAAGTGCCTTGTGATGGGTTCAATCTTGCGGTGTCCTCTCCCAGTGTCAAAAGGGGCAGTATTGTATTGTTGCCACTAAGGATAAAAATATGGGGTTATATCATATTTCTTGAGCTTATCCCTTTACATCATGTCATCTTGCTTAAAGCTTTACTCTGCTCTTATGAACTTAATACTCTAGATGCAGGCAGGAGTCGGTCGATGTGTGGAGTAATAGTAGTAGATGCAGCATCATTTCGGCCTACTTATCACGAACGTGATGCCTATATTCATGATCATTGCCTTAGATATCGTCATAATTATGTGCTTTTCTATCAATTACTCAATAGTAATTTGTTTACCCACTATATGATTTATTCAAGAGAGAAGCCTCTAGTGAAACCTATGGCCCCCGAGTCTATTTTCCAGCGTATATTTTTAGATCTAGAAACCAAAAGACCCAAAAATACCTTGTTGCAATTTATTTATATTTACTTTAGTTTGCTCTTTTATTTATATTTTATACCTATCTCTATTAGATTTCACTCTTGTTCATGATCGTGAAGGGATTGACAACCCCTTTTTCGCGTTGTGTGCAAGTGTTTGTTAGTTTGTGCAGGTGCACATATTGGAGACTTGCTTGTGCCTCCTACTGGATAGATACCTTGGTTCTTAACTGAGGGAAATACTTATCTCTACTTTGATGCATCACACTTCCCTCTTCAAGTGAAAAATCAATGCAAGCTCAGGAAGTAGCATAGTCCCTCGAACGTTGATGACGATCCCGTGAACCGCCCTCAAACAATGCCTTGAACCGCCCTCGAACGATCCCTTGAATAGAAGACCAAAAGCACTGCCTCTCTACTTGTTTGCAAGCGTACGGTCTTCACGATGCGGCAGCGCTTCACTGTCTAGAGCTAATTGTTGTCGAAGAATTAGTGGGAGGAGATTAGAACCACATTGGGCTTCTAATTACAAGATTAGAGGTAGCTAGGGCTAGCTCTAATTAGTCAACTAGGACCAACTAGAACTAGTACTAGATGAACTAGTGGAGGCTCCAAAACTTGTGTACCAATAGGGAGAAATCCTCTGGCATATATAGGTTAGGAGGGGAAGAGGGGGCTGCCACCAAGGGGGAAAGAGCCCCTTGGGGTGCCGGCCAAGGGAGGGGGAGTAGGACTCCCCTTCCAAGTAGGAT
>NC_041381.1:207302082-207321982 GCF_002162155.2 Triticum dicoccoides | reverse complement strand
AAAATATATTTGTTATAAACATTTTCAGACCATTATATATATAATTTAACATCCCTGAAAACATTTTACACACACACACGCACAAACACACACAGACACACACACACACAGAGAGACACAGATATATATATATATATATATATATATATATATATATATATATATATATATATATATATATATATATATATATATATATATATATCAGTAATACCCGATATTCACCGAAACCCTTCCGGTGACCTCGAAACGCTTCCAGAACCTCTCAGAACTATTCCGGATATTAATGAAATAATTCCACAAATATATTCTCATCACTCCCGTCCTACTAATACTTAGCAGATCATAATTACCTTAATCTTGTGACCCCGTAGGTTCGGTAAACCATAGACATGAGCGAAACTCCTTCGTTCAATGACCGATAGCGGAACCATGGACATCCATATTGGTCCCTATGATTACACGAATGATATTTGAGTGAACATTTGGTTATCGTGTGATGTTACCTTTGCTTATCAATACTTTACAAAATCCGGTGTGCATCGGTATCCTCCTGAGTCATCACCGTGCTCACTATACCATTGCTCCTATTACCAATTTTGTTCTTCTTTCTCGTTGACGTGTTCCGACATCCCCATGACACAGTCACCTATGTATGGCCAGACGATGATGGATTCCGTCACACTGAGAGAGCCCTAAGAATATCTCTTCATCGTCGGAGGAGCAAATCCCAGTCTCGAGCTGTCAGTCAATTGTCAAACTTTCCGGTGTGCCTGAAAGTTGTTGTTATGATCACCTTGTTACAGATGACGTTTAAGCAACCCCAAAGTCGACCGTCGGGTAGGAAGTGACAGAGACACTCTCATGGCCTGAGGAACTAAAAAACACATGCTAACACTCTATGTTATAACAGATGTTTTCAGACGATATAGTCACATAGTATAACAAACAAGTATTGGGCCAATTCGGTATGATCGTTCTTCTAATGTCATTCCCTCAATGTTGTTTTAAGACTATTGTTACACTTCACGATATCCCAAGACTGGGGGCAACAAGAGAAAACAAAGTCACTTTTGCACAATTATTAGATAAATATCAAAAGAAGAGTGAACAGAAAAGTGCTTATCGGCCAAGTAATTCAAAAGCATCAAGATCACCCCCTAGGCGCAAATATGAGCGTCGGTTTTGGCAAAGTGATAATTTTAATACAACATATTCATATCCTAATTATGGGCTGCCAATGTCGTGAATACATCCCTTGTTGGGGAACATAGCAGAAAATAAAAAAATTCTACGCATCACCAAGATAAATCTATGGAGTCATCTAGCAACGAGAGAGAGGAGTGCATCTACATACCCTTGTAGATCGCGAGAGGAAGCGTTCAAGAGAACGGGGTTGATGGAGTCGTACTCGTCGTGATCCAAATCACCGATGATCCTAGCGCCGAACGGATGGCACCTCCGCGTTCGACACACGTACAGTTGGGGAAGACGTCTCCTCCTGCTTGATCCAGCAAGGGGAGGGAGAGGTTGATGGAGATCTAGCAGCACGACGGCGTGGTGGTGGAAGTAGCGGCGATCTCGGCAGGGCTTCGCCAAGCTCAGCGAGAGGGACAGGTGTTACGAAGGGAGAGGGAGGCGCCAGGAGCAGGGGTGCGCAGCCCTCCCTCCCCCCTCTTTATATAGGGGCCCTGGGGGGCGCCGACCCCTAGAGATTGGATCTCAAGGGGGAGCGGCGGCCAAGGGGGGGACTTGCCCCCCAAGCCAAGTGGGGCGCCCCCACCCCTAGGGTTTCCAACCCTAGGCGCAGGGGGAGGCCCAAGGGGGGCGCACCAGCCCACTAGGGGCTGGTTCCCCTCCCACTTCAGCCCATGGGGCCCTCCAGGATAGGTGGCCCCACCCGGTGGACCCCCAGGACCCTTCCGGTGGTCCCAGTACAATACTGGTGAACCCTGAAACTTTCCCGGTGGCCGAAACTGGACTTCCCTACATACAAATCTTCACCTCCGGACCATTCCGAAACTCCTCGTGACGTCCGGGATCTCATCCGGGACTCCGAAAAACTTTCGGGTTACCGCATACTAATATCTCTACAACCCTAGCGTCACCGAACCTTAAGTGTGTAGACCCTACGGGTTCGGGAGACACGCAGACATGGCCGAGACGACTCTCTGGCCAATAACCAACAGCGGGATCTGGATACCCATGTTGGCTCCCACATGCTCCTTGATGATCTCATCGGATGAACCACGATGTCGAGGATTCAAGTAATCCCGTATACAATTCCCTTTGTCAATCGGTACGTTACTTGCCCGAGATTCGATCGTCGGTATCCCAATACCTTGTTCAATCTCGTTACCGGCAAGTCACTTTACTCGTACCGTAATGCATGATCCCGTGACCAACCACTTGGTCACCTTGAGCTCATTACGATGATGCATTACCGAGTGGGCCCAGAGATACCTCTCCGTCATATGGAGTGACAAATCCCAGTCTCGATTCGTGTCAACCCAACAGACACTTTCGGAGATACCTGTAGTATACCTTTATAGCCACCCAGTTATGTTGTGACGTTTGGTACACCCAAAGCACTCTTATGGTATCCGGGAGTTACACGATCTCATGGTCTAAGGAAACGATACTTGACATTAGAAAAGCTCTAACAAACGAACTACACGATCTTGTGCTATGCTTAGGATTGGGTCTTGTCCATCACATCATTCTCCCAATGATGTGATCCCGTTATCAATGACATCCAATGTCCATGGTCAGGAAACCGTAACCATCTATTGATAAACGAACTAGTCAACTAGAGGCTCACTAGGGACATGTTGTGGTCTATGTATTCACACATGTATTACGATTTCCGGATAACACAATTATAGCATGAACAATAGACAATTATCATGAACAAGGAAATATAATAATAACCATTTTATTATTGCCTCTAGGGCATATTTCCAACAGTCTCCCACTTGCACTAGAGTCAATAATCTAGTTACATTGTGATGAATCGAACACCCATAGAGTTCTGGTGTTGATCATGTTTTGCTCGCGGAAGAGGTTTAGTCAACGGATCTGCGACATTCAGATCTATGTGCACTTTACAAATATCTATGTCTCCATCTTGAACATTTTCACGAATGGAGTTGAAGAGACGCTTGATATGCCTGGTCTTCTTGTGAAACCTAGGCTCCTTGGCAAGGGCAATGGCTCCAGTGTTGTCACAGAAGAGAGTCATCGGCCCCGATGCATTGGGAATAACTCATAGGTCGGTAATGAACTCCTTCATCCAGATTGCTTCATGTGCTGCCTCCGAGGCTTCCATGTACTCCGCTTCACATGTAGATCCTGCCACGACGCTTTGCTTGCAGCTGCACCAGCTTACTGCCCCACCATTCAAAATATACATGTATCCGGTTTGTGACTTAGAGTCATCCAGATCTGTGTCGAAGCTAGCATCGACGTAACCCTTTACGACGAGCTCTTCGTCACCTCCATATACGAGAAACATATCCTTAGTCCTTTTCAGGTACTTCAGGATATTCTTGACCGCTGTCCGGTGTTCCATGCCGGGATTACTCTGGTACCTTCCTACCAAACTTACGGCAAGGTTTACATCAGGTCTGGTACACAACATGGCATACATGATAGACCCTATGGCCGAGGCATAGGGGATGACACTCATCTTTTCTCTATCTTCTGCCGTGGTCGGACATTGAGCCGAGCTAAATTTCACACCTTGCAACACAGGCAAGAATCCCTTCTTGCACTGATCCATATTGAACTTCTTCAATATCTTATCAAGGTATGTGCTTTGTGAAAGACCTATGAGGCGTCTCGATCTATCTCTATAGATCTTGATGCCTAATATGTAAGCAGCTTCTCCAAGGTCCTTCATTGAAAAACACTTATTCAAGTAGGCCTTAATGCTGTCCAAAAGTTCTATATCATTTCCCATCAAAAGTATGTCATCCACATGTAATATGAGAAATGCTACAGAGCTCCCACTCACTTTCTTGTAAACGCAGGCTTCTCCATAAGTCTGCATAAACCCAAACGCTTTTATCATTTAATTAAAGCGAATGTTCCAACTCCGAGATGCTTGCACCAGCCCATAGATGGAGCGCTGGAGCTTGCATACCTTGTTAGCATTCTTAGGATCGACAAAACCTTCCGGCTGCATCATATACAATTGTTCCTTAAGAAAGCCGTTAAGGAATGCCGTTTTGACGTCCATTTGCCATATCTCATAATCATAGAATGCGGCAATTGCTAACATGATTCGGACGGACTTCAGCTTCGCTACAGGTGAGAAGGTCTCATCATAGTCAACCCCTTGAACTTGTCGATAACCCTTAGCGACAAGTCGAGCCTTATAGATGGTAACATTACCATCCACGTCCGTCTTCTTCTTAAAGATCCATTTATTTTCTATCATTCACCGATCATCGGGCAAGTCTGTCAAAGTCCATACTTTTTTCATACATGGATCCTATCTTGGATTGCATGGCTTCAAGCCATTTGTTGGAATCTGGGCCCGCCATCGCTTCTTCATAGTTTGAAGGTTCACCATTGTCTAACAACATGATTTCCAGGACAGGGTTGCCATACCATTCTGGTGTGGAACGTGTCCTTGTGGACCTTCGAAGTTCAGTAGCAACTTGATCCGAAGTACCTTGATCATCATCATTAACTTCCTCTCTAGTAGGCACCACAGGAACATCTTCGTGAGCTGTGTTGCTTTCCGGTTCAAGAGGTAGTACTTCATCGAGTTCTACTTTCCTCCCACTTACTTCTCTCGAGAGAAACTCTTTCTCCAGAAAGGACCCGTTATTGGCAACAAAGATCTTGCCTTCGGATCTGAGGTAGAAGGTATACCCAATGGTTTCCTTAGGGTATCCTATGAAGACGCATTTTTCCGACTTGGGTTCAAGCTTTTTAGGTTGAAGTTTCTTGACATAAGCATCGCACCCCCAAACTTTTAGAAACGACGGCTTAGGTTTCTTCCCAAACCATAATTCATACGATGTCGTTTCAACGGATTTAGACGGTGCCCTATTTAAAGTGAATGTAGCTGTCTCTAGAGCGTATCCCCAAAATGATAGCGGTAAATCGGTGAGTGACATCATAGATCGCACCATATCCAATAGAGTGTGATTACGACGTTCGGACACACTGTTACGCTGAGGTGTTCCAGGCGGCGTGAGTTGTGAAACGATTCCACATTTCCTTAAGTGCGTACGAAATTCGTGACTTAAATATTCTCCCCCACGATCTGATCGTAAGAACTTTATCTTTCGGTCACGTTGATTCTCTACCTCATTCTGAAATTCCTTGAACTTTTCAAAGGTCTCAGACTTGTGTTTCATCAAGTAGACATACCCATATCTACTCAAGTCATCAGTGAGAGTGAGAACATAACGATAGCCTCCGCGAGCCTCAACGCTCATTGGACCGCACACATCAGTATGTATGATTTCCAATAAGTTGGTTGCTCGCTCCATTGTTCCGGAGAATGGAGTCTTGGTCATTTTGCCCATGAGGCATGGTTCGCATGTGTCAAATGATTCGTAATCAAGAGACTCCAAAAGTCCATCAGCATGGAGCTTCTTCATGCGTTTGACACCAATGTGACCAAGGCGGCAGTGCCACAAGTATGTGGGACTATCGTTATCAACTTTACATATTTTGGTATTCACACTATGAATATGCTTTGACCAGCGGGGCATGACCATAAAACATATCTCTCATATAAATAGAACAACCATTATTCTCGGATTTAAATGAGTAGCCATCTCGTATTAAACGAGATCCAGATACAATGTTCATGCTCAAAGCTGGCACTAAATAACAATTATTGAGTTTTAAAACTAATCCCGTAGGTAAATGTAGAGGTAGCGTGCCGACGGCGATCACATCGACCTTGGAACTATTCCCGACGCGCATCGTCACCTCGTCCTTCGCCAGTCTCCGCTTATTCCGCAGCTCCTGTTTTGAGTTACAAATATGAGCAACCGCACCGGTATCAAATACCCAGGAGCTACTACGAGTACTGGTAAGGTACACATCAATTACATGTATATCACATATACCTTTGGTGTTGCCAGCCTTCTTGTCCGCTAAGTACTTGGGGTAGTTCCGCTTCCAGTGTCCGCTTCCCTTGCAATAAAAGCACTCAGTCTCAGGTTTGGGTCCATGCTTTGGCTTCTTCCCGGCAACTGGCTTACCGGGCGCGGCAACTCCCTTGCCGTCCTTCTTGAAGTTCTTCTTACCCTTGCCTTTCTTGAAACTAGTGGTTTTATTGGCCATCAACACTTGATGTTCCTTTTTGATCTCCACCTCCGCTGATTTCAGCATTGAATATACCTCAGGAATGGTTTTCACCATCCCCTACATATTGAAGTTCATCACAAAGCTCTTGTAGCAGGTAGGAGCGACTGGAGGATTTTGTCGACCACCGCGTCATCCGGGAGATTAACTCCCAGCTGAGGTAAGCGGTTGTGCAACCCAGACATTTTGAGTATGTGCTCGCTGACAGAACCATTCTCCTCCATCTTACAACTGTAGAACTTGTCGGAGACTTCATATCTCTCGACCCGGGCGTGAGCTTGGAAAACCATTTTCAGCTCTTGGAACATCTCATATGCTCCTTACTGCTCAAAACGCTTTTGGAGCCCCGGTTCTAAGCTGTAAAGCATGCCGCACTGAACCAGGGAGTAATCATCACTACGCGACCGCCAGGCGTTCATAACGTCTTGAGTTGCTGGGAAAACGGGTGCTTCGCCTAGCGGTGCATCTAGGACATATGCTTTCTTGGCAGCTATGAGGATGATCCTCAAGTTCCGGACCCAATCCGTATAGTTGCTGCCATCGTCTTTCATCTTGGTTTTCTCTAGGAACACGTTGAAGTTGAGGGCAACATTAGCGTGGGCCATTTGATCTACAAGACATATTGCAAAGATTTTAGACTAAGTTCATGATAATTAAGTTCATCTAATCAAATTATATAATGAACTCCCACTCAGATAGACATCCCTCTAGTCATCTAAGTGATCCATGATTCGAGTCAACTAGGCCGTGTCCGATCATCACGTGAGATGGACTAGTCATCATCGGTGAACATCTTCATGTTGATCGTATCTTCTATACAACTCATGTTCGACCTTTCGGTCTCTTGTGTTCCGAGCCCATGTCTGTACATGCTAGGCTCGTCAAGTCAACCTAAGTGTTTTGCATGTGTAATTCTGGCTTACACCCGTTGTATGTGAACGTTAGAATCTATCACACCCGATCATCATGTGGTGCTTCGAGACAACGAACTTTCGCAATGGCGCACAGTTAGGGGGAACACTTTCTTGAAATTATTATGAGGGATCATCTTCTTTACTACCGTCGTACTAAGCAAATAAGAAGCAAAACATGATAAACATCACATGCAATCAAATAGTGACATGATATGGACAATATCATTTTGCTCCTTTTGATCTCCATCTTCGGGGCGCCATGATCATCATCGTCACCGGCATGACACCATGATCTCCATCATCATGATCTCCATCATCGTGTCTTCATGAAGTTGTCACGCCAACGATTACTTCTACTTCTATGGCTAACGGTTTAGCAATAAAGTAAAGTAATTACATGGCGTTATTCAATGACATGCAGGTCATACAAAAAACAAAGACAACTCCTATGGCTCCTGCCGGTTGTCATACTCATCGACATGCAAGTCGTGATTCCTATTACAAGAACATGATCAATCTCATACATCACATATATTTCATTCATCACATCCTTTTGGCCATATCACATCACAAGGCATATGCTGCAAAAACAAGTTAGACGTCCTCTAATTGTTGTTGCATGTTTTTACGTGGCTGCTATAGGTTACTAGCAAGAACGTTTCTTACCTACGCCAAAACCACAACATGATATGCCAATTTCTATTTACCCTTCATAAGGACCCTTTTCATCGAATCTGATCCGACTAAAGTGGGAGAGACAGACACCCGCTAGCCACCTTATGCAACTAGTGCATGTCAGTCGGTGGAACCTGTCTCACGTAAGCGTACGTGTAAGGTCGGTCCGAGCCGCTTCATCCCACGATGCCGCCGAAACAAGATAAGATTAGTAGTGGCAAGAAAATTGACAAAACCAATGCCCACAGCAATCTTGTGTTCTACTCGTGCATAGAAACTACGCACAGACCTAGCTCATGATGCCACTGTTGGGGAACGTAGCAGAAAATAAAAATTTTCTACGCATCACCAAGATCAATCTATGGAGTCATCTAGCAACAAGAGAGAGGAGTGCATCTACATACCCTTGTAGATCGCGAGTGGAAGCATTCAAGAGAACGGGGTTGATGGAGTCGTACTCGTCGTGATCCAAATCACCGATGATCCTAGCGCCGAACGGACGGCACCTCCGCGTTCAACACACGTACGGTTTGGGAAGACGTCTCCTCCTTATTCATCCAGCAAGGGGAGGGAGAGGTTGATGGAGATCCAGCAGCACGACGGCGTGGTGGTGGAAGTAGCGGCGATCTTGGCAGGCCTTTGCCAAGCTCAGCGAGAGGGAGAGGTGTTATGGAGGGAGAGGGTGGCGCTAGGAGCAGCGGTGCGCATCCCTCCCTCCCCCCTCTTTATATAGGGGCCCTGGGGGCGCCGGTCCCTAGAGATTGAATCTTAAGGGTGGGCGGCCAAGGGAGGGACTTGCCCCCCAAGCCAAGTGGGGCGCCCCCCACCCCTAGGGTTTCCAACCCTAGGCGCAGGGGGAGGCCCAAGGGGGGCGCACCAGCCCACCAGGGGCTGGTTCCCCTCCCACTTCAGCCCATGGGGCCCTCCGGGATAGATGGCCCCACCCGGTGGACCCCCGGAACCCTTCCGGTGGTCCTGGTACAATACCGGTGAACCCCGAAACTTTCCCGGTGGCCGAAACTGGACTTCCTATATACAAATCTTCACCTCCGGACCATTCTGAAACTCCTCGTGACGTCCGGGATCTCATCCGGGACTCCAAAAAACTTTCGGGTTACCGCATACTAATATCTCTACAACCCTAGTGTCACCGAACCTTAAGTGTGTAGACCCTACGGGTTCGGGAGACACGCAGACATGACCGAGACGACTCTCTGGCCAATAACCAACAGCGGGATCTGGATACCCATGTTGGCTCCCACATGCGCCTCGATGATCTCATCGGATGAACCACGATGTCGAGGATTCAAGTAATCCCGTATACAATTCCCTTTGTCAATCGGTACGTTACTTGCCCGAGATTCGATCGTCGGTATCCCAATACCTCGTTTAATCTCGTTACCGGCAAGTCACTTTACTCGTACCGTAATGCATGATCCCGTGACCAACCACTTGGTCACCTTGAGCTCATTATGATGATGCATTACCGAGTGGGCCCAGAGATACCTCTCCGTCATACGGAGTGACAAATCCCAGTCTCGATTAGTGTCAACCCAACAGACACTTTCGGAGATACCTGTAGTATACCTTTATAGCCACCCAGTTACGTTGTGACGTTTGGTACACCCAAAGCACTCTTACGGTATCCGGGAGTTACACGATCTCATGGTCTAAGGAAATGATACTTGACATTAGAAAATCTCTAGCAAACGAACTACACGATCTTGTGCTATGCTTAGGATTGGGTCTTGTCCATCACATCATTCTCCCAATGATGTGATTCCGTTATCAATGACATCCAATGTTCATGGTGAGGAAACCGTAACCATCTATTGATAAACGAACTAGTCAACTAGAGGCTCACTAGGGACATGTTGTGGTCTATGTATTCACACATGTATTACGATTTCTGGATAACACAATTATAGCATGAACAATAGACAATTATCATGAACAAGGAAATATAATAATAACCATTTTATTATTGCCTCTAGGGCATATTTTCAACATCCCTATGATCATGTAAATCCATATCCATCATGGGGCAAGTATGATACAAGGGCACATTCTCCATCTTATTTTATACCATCTCACCAACATTATGCACCTCCAAGAAGATAAACATGTGACGAACAATCACATGTCAAAGACCGTTTCAATCATAAGAAATCGGTCTAGAGCTCAAGAAATAATAAAGAGGTGGCCAAGCAAGTTTACTGTGTTAAAAGAGATGGTCGTAAGAGTGCTACTTCAGATTTGATCTCAAATGAGAAAGATTCAATCAAAGTGTTGGCATTGGCTACTAAAGTCAATGAAAAAAGTCAATCGCGTGCCAAATTTGAAGATAAGAAGTTGGGAGTGTGATATGTCCATTTTGCATCATGTTTTCCTACTGTTATTTTTATTGTTTTGAAGTTCTATTCCACTTTTTGATGTAATTCTAATGCCTTTTCTCTTAAGCTGCAAGTTACATCACAAGAGGGAATTGTAGATAGCTGGAGTTCTGGACCTAAAAAGAGTTACAGTAGAGATAGCTATCCTCCGGAGTTCCAAATGATCTGAAAAGTTACAGAGATTTATTTTGGAATACAAACAAATACTGGAAGAGAAATATACTGGAGAGGACCTAGAATGGTCCCACAAGCTTAGGTGGCGCCCCCCTGGGGCATGCCATGTGAGCTTGTGGGGACCACAGAAGGCCTTTGAAGCCCATCTCCTACTATATGAAGCAATTTTGAAAAAAAAATCAGAAGAAGACTTTCAAGATGAAGTGCCGCCGTCTCAAGGCGGAACCTAGGTAGGAGCAGTTTTGCTCTCCGGCGGAAACTGGAGCGATTTCACCGGCGATACTTCCCTCCGGGAGGGGAAAATCGAAGCCATCGTCATCATCGATGATCCTTTCATCATGGGAGGACTCATCTCCATCAACATCTTCACCAACACCATCTCATCTCCAAACCCTAGTTCATCTCTTGTAACCAATCTTTCTCTCCAACTCCTCAGATTGGCACTTGTGGGTTGTTAGTTATTGATTACATCTCGTAGTTGATGCTAGTTGGTTTACTTGGTGGAAGATTATATGTTTAGATTGTTTATCATATATTTATCTCCTCTGATCATGAACATGAATATGATTTGTGAGTAGTTCCTTTGTTCTTGACAACATGGGAGAAGTCTTGTTATAAGTAATCATGTGAAGTTGGTTTTCGTTTAATGTTTGGACGATGTGTTATGTTGTTCTTCCTCTAATGGTGTTGTGTGCACGTCAACTACATGACACATTACCATGCTTGGGCCTAGGGGAGTGCATTGTGAGATTACTTAGTAGATGATGGATTGTTGGAGTGACAGAAGCCTGAACCCCAGTTTATGAGCTATTCCATAAGGGGATGATTTGGATCCATATTTTCATTATATGGTTAGATTTATCTTAATTCTTCTCTTGTAGTTGTGAATGCTTGCAAGTGGAGGCAATCATAAGTAGTTGTTTATTCAAGTAAGAGCAGAACCTCAACACCCGTTCACCCACATAAGGGCATATCCAAGGCAGACCCACAAACCTCCCGCATCCGTCCGAACTACATTGTCCAGACCGAGCAAGCCATCCAACGTGGGCGTGTATCGGTCTGCGGGGTGGTCCGGACGCGATTTCTCATGCAAATTGGAGATAAAGTGGTGGAGGTTTGCGGGAGTCCAGACACCCAAATGTAGGACTCTGACACCCATGACCACCCAATCCCCCCTCCCAGTCCCATTTCCTTCCACTCTGCCCCTTCTCCCCCCTTGCTTTGCATCTGCACCCTCCACCTCCATCGCCGTTGTTGTACATATCCAGCCTCCATAGAGGCATTGCCGGACGTCCGCAACCAGCACCGATGCGCCCGCTCGCCGTTACGATGGAGCTTTCCACCCTGGAGCCATCCATACCTAGGTACACTCCGCCCCTATGGACGACCTCCATGGCGGACAGCACGCCCGACGGGTATTCGCTCAAAAGACATTGAGCTTATTTTCAAATGATATGTCATTTTTAGAGTACGAAGGATGGTCAGCTACTCGGCCATGGAGGATGAGTTGTTGTGCAATGCGTGGCTGGCCGTATCTACGGATTTCGTAGGCAAGAGCAGAGGTGAGCCCTTTTGGGAGCAAGTGCATGAAAATTTTCACGCACGAAAGCACATTGTGCCCTACGACATGTACATCATTCAACCTCGCAACATGAGCTCGTTGTCGTATCGCTGGCACTCTATCCAGATCAGTATCACCAAATTTTGCAACGTGGTTCGTCAGCTCGAGGCAAGATGGCCATTGTGTGCGGCAGAGGACGAGATCGTAAGGTATTTCTTCCTCTTGCTCAACTTGTTGATTGATTCATTCACTTAATGTTGGTCTACACGTTATATGTAGCCCACACGAGCTGTCGTGATGTACCACAGGATAGAGGGATAGCCATTTATGTGCACACACTGTTGGATGAAACTGAAGGGGGAGTATGTGTGGGACGACATGATCTGTTCATGAAAAACTTGTTGGACATCCGGGATCTAGTCGCATTTGAGACCTTGTTGTACTAGACTTAATTTGCATGGTATCTTTGGATGATCTGTGCTATTTTTTATCCAAACTTTGATGAACATCGGTCGATTTGCATGAATTTCATCCAATTTGTCAAAATGCGGGTTGAAATGTATGCGGCTAGCATTGGATGGCGTCCTCCCGCATCCATGTCGGCGGACTGGCCCTCCTATCTATGGACGGATGTAGGAGGAAATTTGCGGGTTGCCATTGGATATGCCTTAACAACTTATCAAAGCAGTGAACACGTGTCAATGAATCATGATGAAGTTAATAGGAAAAATTACCATGTGTCCTTGAGAACGCTTTAATAACTATAAGAAGTACTTCCAGCTTGTCCTTTGCAATAAAAATGATTGGGCCATCTTGCTGCATCTTGTTACCTTTTTTACTTGTCACTTGTTACAAATTATCTTGCTATCAAACTATCTGTCACAACTACTTTACAACACTTATATAGAATACCTTGCTGAAAACCGCTTATCGATTCCTTCTACTCCTCGTTGGGTTCGACACTCTTACTTATCGAAAGAACTACGAATGATCCCCTATACTTGTGGGTCCCAAGAGTGCACAGGCTAAAACAAGAATTGCCATTGCTTGAAACAAAATCATAGCCAAGGCGCCCAGTCGGCTTATCATATTGGAAAAAGAAGAAACTACAAAGGCTAAGTGCATAGGAACTTGAAAAGAGAAACATGGCATGGGTTCCCCAAGGAGTTACTCTAAGCAAGAACAATCCGCAAGCTTCCCATTGCAAAAAGGGTTGCAAAGGTGAAGAAGGAAAAGAGTGAAAACTATGAACAACCATGGCGAAGGTTTGCATCCACACATCAAAATCTATGGTTTACACATTATCCATATTCTTCAACTATGGCATTAATGCCTATGCCATGGAATTCATCGTTAGGTATGATTGGTTACCCTTCATGGGCTTATTTTGATCCATGGATGTAATATAATTTCTTAAATCGTGAAGCGGTATTACCAAATCATCATACGTTCGATTAACTATACTTTTCTTCCTAATATAAATGGTCGATACACAATTATCACCCTAAGAGTAAAGATGGATGATATGTACTTATCACCCTAAGAATATAAAAATGGCCAATGGAGTGTTGACATCGTCCTTAGAAGAAGCTATGTGCAAGTTAATTTTTTGCACATAAGGTTGCCGAAAAATAGAGGGCGTCTTTTCTTTTCTTTGGACAAATAAATTTTTATTGTCATAACTTACAAAAATTCCCTATAGCTAAATTATGCTGCTTGAAATAATGTTGTGGTGTAAATACTCCTTTTATTACAATCTAGTATTAAAATGGGTCAACCCAATTTACCGAATGAAACATTTTTTTGAACAGCACGTGGATCCCCAAGGATCCGGACATTTTATTCATAAAGTAACGATACAACACTAAGCACAAAAGGACCCAAAGAAAGTAGGAATTACAAGCAAGTCCCTGGACTTTTGCAGAAAGGACTCCTAGTTGTGAACAAAAAACGCGATCGAGTCCACCGCCTCCACACCGGATTCTCCTCGCCGTCGCTGGGATGATGCCCATGGTGCTAGTGAAACTTGAGCCCGGTTAGTATCGGGCCATTGGGCCGGCTCCATGTCCCTCAGTAGAAGAGAGGGGCCAGCAGGACCAAGTCTGAGCCGGGGCGGGCTGGTCCATTCCCATCCTGATGAACTACTGAATGATCATGTGATCTTCATGTGTATGATGGACGCACATCGATTTACATGGATTTGAGGCTTTAGATATGAAGAGTGTGGCTTGTCGGACAAGACTTTTGGGGGGTCGTCTGATGCTGTCGGTGGTGACGCTGAATGCATCCGCAAACATTTAGTGTGTGTGTGTGGGGGGGGGGGGTATTTTACCAAGCCCGCATGTAGATGCTCTTAGGACAACTCCAACGCGGGGATGCATTTTCTCCGCTCGCGTCCATCTCTATCAGCGTGGACATAAGCTATGGCCCAATGCGGCGACACATTTCACGTTTCTGCCGGTTTCGTGTCCGCGGAACCCAATTCGAGCCCAAATTTGGGTCGAGTTTGTGTCTCCACGGACAGGCGACATATGTGTCGTGCGTCCACGCGATGTCTGCCCCGGGCACACGCGACAACCACCCAACGACTAGCTCCTGGTCCTTTTAAATGCCACACGTGCGGGGGCGGGGGAGCCGTGCCCACTCCTTTTCCCCCACTTTGTTCCCCCCGCCGCAACAAAAATCCTAGGCCACAGCCCCCACCGGCGCAATGTCGAACAAGTTGGCTCCCCAAAAAGCACGACCACCCAAAAAACATATTTTCGAGGCAACGCTGCGCGACCTCGTTAACCATGACGCCACCGGGTCGGCAGTGCATCCAACGCACGCAACAGCCACCCAATCAGACATATTTTGTGTTTGTCTGGGGCCATTGGAGTTCACCTTAGAACCAAGGGAGACCCCAAGTTTCTATGCCATGTCTAGCAAACCCTAAAAAAGTGGATTGGTAGTACCTTCCAATTCTCCTACCAAAACGTGTCACCGCAGAGGGCCCTGCGCGTCCGAACCGATCATGTGCATCTATCGGGACTCACTCAGAGTATGTACAACCACAAGTACCAAATTTCGATTCCCAAACGCCAACGGACGCGTCTCCGCGCGCAGTGACTGGACATCACATAAAATTATCCTCCACACCCGGATGCATCTAAACTGAATACTCAAATCCACATTAGCTCATGCAACATCCTATGTAGTTAAACACATGTCATCGGACTACCAAAAATTGAGAAGCTCTGCTAACTACAAACGAAACGATGACCAAAGAAGTTCATCAGGTCGGGCCTTGGCCTTGCTGTCATCCTCGTGGCAGTTGTTGTCGAAGACGTAGAATGGATCGAGGCGGTTCTGCTCACTGCCGAAACTGTCTGCTCCGCGCCGTCTTCGTCTTTCTCCTCCTTTGGGAGAGAGTATATGGTGATACGAAAGAATATATACAAGATGACACGAGCCGTTGGATCTGAAATCCAAAGGTTGAAGGATAGGCTACCGAAACTTTTCAAAAAAGAACTCTAGATATCTGATATTCTAGCTCAAGTCTAGAAGCTCATCCTGTGACCCTTGAATTTCAGGTCCAATGACCCGGGTCCACGTAACCTTCGGTATCACCCGATACTTTCTCCCTCTTGAGAGGCGGTCCGCCATCGACCATGGCGCAGACCGCCCGCTTTGCTGTTTTGCCACTGCACGGAACCGATCGCTGCGGCTGGGAACAAAGGCAGCAATCCATCACGAATCACGATCGAGGAGGTGTTCGAGCTCCCCTGCGACGACGGTGGGTGCATCTACAGTAGCCCCACGTCATCGGTTACTGGGAGGAGAGCCCAAGGAATCCCACATCCAGCTATGGAGCCATGCACATCCCGAGAGAAAAGGACATCACAGTCCAATTAATGTACCCATCACAGAGCTGTCAAAGCCCCATCGAATCACACATTGCATGTCTCGCACACAGACCCATGCACAAAGGAGGTGCGAGAGGTTTTGCCCGGAAAACACGACTCACACGGTCACGCGGCTGTCATTCTGGTAGCCAGCTAGAGCAAGCAGCAGTACAGACTATACTAGCTACAGTAGGCTACACACGAGCCACACGGCGTAGCCAGCTGCACTAGGCTACACGAGCCACACGGCGCAGCAGCAATGACGCCCTTGTGCCTAGGCAAGAAGGCAGTCCGTCCCACATGAGAAAGAACACTTGCACACAGGGCCGGGAAAACTCACCCAAAACGAGAAAGTAGACAATGCACACGAAAAGGACTTGTCGCATTTACTTGACTTGCCAAAAAACACGGTAGAATTTCCCCCTTCCTTGCCCCAAAAGACAGCTCCGGATCACGTCGAGGTGTCACGGTTGGTCTTTTTCGCGTACCAAAATTTGCCTAGCAGCTAGGGAAGAGAAAAGCCAGCCAGTTACTTACACCTATACCGATCGCCGTATTGCCCTACCACTGTCTAGCTAGGACGAGTACGTAACATATCTGAGTTTATACGTATTTAGGCCTACGCACGCACGTACGTGCTACCTCTAGCGCCGTACGGTGTGTAGAGGGTAGTGCTACGGGGAGGTGGCCGCGGCCGCGGCCGGGTCGACGCAGGTGGCGTCGGCGACGGAAAGCTGGTAGGGGAACGAGTTGGAGTACTCGAACGAGATGGTCTCGCCGGCGAGGAGTGGCTGGCCGTCGTTGAGGAGGCAGTCGTCGCGCGCGAGCCGCCGGAACTTGCGCGGGTCCACCAGGCTGACGGAGCTGAACCAGCCGCATCGCACATGGATGCCAGCGATCGCGCAGTCGCCGTCGCCGCCCGAGCACCGGTTCATCACGTCCACCGTGTACGCCGGCACCCCGCTCGGCAGCGTCGTCCCCCGGCCCTGGTAGATGGCGATGTCCTCCTTGCCGGCGCAACCCTCGTCCACGCGGTGCGGCCGGACTCCGCCGAGGTCCACGTCCGTGCCTGCAAAAAGGAGATGGCCCCACATGTCATTCACTACGCAGGCAGGGCTAGGACAGAATGGAATGTGAGAGATTTCAAAACAAGATGGAATCAATGGCCAACTGGCATCAACCCAAAGGGCCCGTATCCGAGGACAAAGCAAAAGAAGGGCGCTGGGCCCACGCGACAGGCTCAAAGTACCCCCCACGCCTGCGCGCGCAGAAGCAGAACCAGGGTCCACGAGCGCAGACGCTGGTCGGGGCGAGAAGGCTGGCCAAAGCATCATTGACCGGATGATCGGAGGATGCATTAACTACCTGCCGGGCGGAGGACCTTGCGGGGAAGGACGGCGCGATATGGCGGGCGCGGAGGAGCCGCCGAGGAGCCGGGGGTAGGGGCGCGAGCGGCGGGCGTCGGCGAGAATCCTGCAGCAACAGACGGAGCCAGGAAAAATCGTTAGCTCAGGATCCGAGTGCAAACAATAGATAAGAGTAGGACTGCGCGTGTGCTACAGTACATAGATGGACATGGACAGACAGGATGGACCCGGTCATGAACTTGGAAAGTAAAGCCACCCGAAGTAGAACGACGATCTTTCCAACAAACAAAATTTCCAGGTTAATCAAGTCCCGGGATCTTAACAAACACCTGAACCACACGGAGCGCAGGAACACTTCGTTGCAATTTATCAGAAATCAATCCTTGGTAAAAGTAGTACAATGGCACCGCAATAAGTGCATCGGGGAGAAATTTAGCCGGACGCGTACGAGGGTTCAAATTGAAACGCAAGTCCGTGTGATTTGTGAATGGAAAAAAGGAAACATCCAGACGAGTGTTGAGAGACAAGGCTAGCGACCTGCGTCGACGGAGGCGGGCGCGAGAGAGACGGAGGCGGGCGCGAGGGAGACGGAGTCGACGGACGCGGACGCGAGGGAGACGGAGCAGAGCGCGGCGAGCAGTACGACAGCCCACGCTGCGGTCGCACGAGCCGCCGGCGTAGCGGACGAAGAGGATGCCCTCATCTCGCTGAGACCCTGGGATAAGACGAACACCAGAGGAAAACATGGAGATCAACGACGATGCAGATCTAACAGTCGACATAATAGATAGCAGCAAGTAGCGTTCTCCCCCAGCCTGGCTCGCCGCCATCGGCGCGCACCTGCGCGCGCTCCAAATCGCCGCGCGCCTCGGCGGAGAACGCTGCGGCGGGACACGCGCGTGCACGGCTCGGGGTTCACGCGCCACGCCACCAAATGGGTCGGAAGCAGGAGACAAGGGAGGAGGACGGGGCTTGCGTACCTGGAGACGGGCTCAACGACGGTGCGGCGGTCGCCGGCGAGGACTGCACGCGGCGGCTGCTTCGCGCGGTGGCGTGGCCGGCGGGTACGTCCGTGCGGGGGAGTAGTAGTATCTGGTAGGGCTGGGCTGCCTCCGAGGCGAAATAAATCTCTCTCGCACGTGTGGGGCAAGCAGACGAGGAAGGGAATGTCGGTGATGCGGCGGTGGAATTGATAGAGACCCCTGTAGCGTGCGCGCCGCCAACAAGGTTGGGAGGGAGGGAGGGGGCTGGGTTTGGTTTGGGTTTGGGCGCGGTGGTGGACTGGTGGTGGGAGGGAGAGCGAGGGGGAGGCCCAGGCCAGGGGAGCAAACGAAAGCGATCCGGTCTGGCTCGCTTCTGGCCAAGGCAAAAGTGTGTCCTGCTGGGGGAAAAAAGCTCTGGGCGTTTTTGGCGACTTTGCTGGCTGCGAGAGAGCTTTCTTTCTCTGCTGCTTCTTTTGTTCTGTTGCTCCCTTCCGGTGGATCGACTCCCGGCTGCTCTCCTTTGCTGTTCCCTTCCGTTGTTTCGACTCCAGTTTCAGTTTGAATCGTTTGGACTGGGACGACGAATGGTGGAAGGGGGTTCGTGAATTCAGTAGAGCGGGAATGTTGCTTGTTCATGAATACGCAACATTCATTTCATTAACAGGTAGCGAGTGAAACAACTACGAGCGGCAAGTCACAAAACTACCGACGCGTTTGGTTGGAGCTCAGGTAACGTATTCACTGTTGTAATAAGAATACACCGTATTAGATTAGGGGTAGGTGGATGCATGATGTGTTTGGTTCGTGCAAGGGAATATGATGCCGTGGAGTACCGTCATCGGCCTTGTAGAAGATAACAGAAGACTGGAGGACGGACGGCTGCTGGGGATGGCTCGTGACGGAAAATGAGATCACCAGCCATTAACAACAGCAGTACGGCTCACGGCGGCGAAGCGAGATCGGCGGCGGCGAAGAGAGATCGGCGGCGCTGCCTACTGCAGCGGAGGCGAATGGAGATCGGCGGCACTCGGCGACGGAGGCGAATGGAGATCGGCGGCGCTCGGCGGCACTCGGCGACACTTGGCGGCGGAGGTGAATTGAGACGGCGATGGTACTGCCCCGCTGCTGCTTCGTCCTCGTGGTGAAGAAACGGCCGCTGCTGCTTGGTCCTCGTGGTGAAGAAATCGATCAGCACGAGCGGTGTTATTCGATACCACGCTGGATCGGGTGTTTTCGGTTTTGTGAAGGGCGGTTTGCGATTACAGGGACCTGAAACCGCTGCGGCCGAAACAAACGCAGGTAATGTAATCGTTAGCCAGTGTTTTCGGGAGACAGCGAAAATTTCGCGAACAAAACCGGTGGTTTAGCCTCTTCTTTTTCGCTTTGTGCGTTTTTAAGTTGTGATATTGGGCCAACTATTTTGGGAAGCCTTTTAGCTAGGCACTGCTGCTAGTTTGTGCCGCACCGGCCAGGATATTAGGGGAGGAACTAACTCGAGGTTACCCCTTGTGGGGACTTCAGGGGCTCATTTTGATGACTTGGGAGCACGTCACATATGCATGCTAGGCGCATCATTTGAATTTTTTTTATTTTTCTATACATGTCTTCATATTTTA